>NC_143431.1:6705000-7057500 GCF_059467195.1 Physcomitrium patens | reverse complement strand
AGAGATAAAAAGGTGGAGTATTATTCATGAAAATCTAGTTTCAGGCTTTTGTAGAAGGTAGTTAAATTTTCCATGTAAATCAAACTCTTAAGATGAGAATAAAAACAGCTTTAATTAAATTACAAACAGTGTGTTGTGGTAAAAAATTTGACCATGCCAGACACAGAATTTTATATGTGCTTGAAAAAAGTAGAGTGTAAAATAAATTAAAAAGACCTAGATGATGCAAAGTTTTAAAACTTAATATAGTAATTAATGTTTAAAATAAATAATTGAAGTTCAGACATTGCAAATTTAATGTATTACATTCAAATAAAACTTACAAAGAATTTGTTTTATATGTTTTCCCATTAGTAAAATGTTAATAAGTATCATTTGTGATGGCATAAAACATGACTAGTCTGTTTTTGTGTTAATATATTACCTTCATGTATAGTTTGAAATAAAACATCTATATATATATATATACACACACACAAGAAAAGTATTAATTGGAACATAAGACATGAATCTAGAAAATTGAATGGTTGATTCTTTATTGAGAACACATAAAGTATCTAAAACCCATATCATGCTGTGTAAAATATATCATATAATTACTTTTTGAAAATATGGTTTAACGTGAAATAATGTTTTTAATTTGGTTTTAATGATTCAAATACACTGGTATAAAATTATTTAGCAGTTCAAAACCCACATACATAATCAATAGTGACAATCTGTTGTTCTTTCTCTGTAACTCATGTAAAATATGAATTTAAAATTGAATAACAGGAGTTCAGTTTTGGAGATTGTTGTCATCAAGGACATTTTAACACAAAACATCAAAAATACGTTTTTCCTATTTTTTTTCATGGTGAAAAATAATCGTACAAAGTTTCTTACCACTGACAATTTCTTAACGAAAGGATTAGAATAATGAGAAATTGATTTACGCTTGGCAGGAAGAAATAATAAAAAGCACCTAGTAATGAATTACCTGAAGTTCTATTAATAATTTTCAGAAGAATTGTCTTGAATAAATTATTTCGGGAAATATTCATGAACCATGGGACAGAGATAAAAATAAATGAATCTCTTGCATTATTATACTGTGTGTTGTCATATTTGACTTACTGTTACAATTTAACTACGATACGCTTAATTATATTTTTCAATCATTCAACATTAATTCCCAAATGTTTAAATGAAGTTTACATTCGTGGATGTTAGATTTTCACACAATCATTAGAGCACAAGTTGAATGAAACATCCAACATTCTATAAGCTACACAACGTTCAACAAATGTTTTTGGAATGTTACAGAAGGTTTGTGTGAGTGATTGTTTTCAAATATTTGTCACATTAAGCTTCAATATTTTCCACATGAATCTAAAATAATTCTGAAAACAACCCCAAAATCTTAGAAAATTATGATAATCACAATCATCTCCACAACAATCTATATCAATAAGATTAGGTAATTATGTTCTTGTGTATTCAGAAATGCTTGTTGAATTTTAATAATTATATTTAATGCCACTTTTATATTTACTATAAAACATATAACATGATACAAAATCTAATTTAAAATTTATATGTAACATAGCTAAATCTGAATATTAATATTATTAACCAAAACAACATAGTTTACAAAAACGATATCTTTTTAAAATAATAATAATAATAATAAAATTAAAACCATGGAACACACTTTAAGTTCTTACTAAATTTTAGAAAAGAAAAAATATATATATACCACAAAATACTCCCAACTTGCTGTTAGTTTGAAATCACATATATATTAAGTGCAATGCTGATAACTTAGCATTTAAATTGACTAGATAGCATGTTAGTGAGTAAAACTATTTGAGGTAATAGTTTACGTGAGTACAAAATAAAATGAGACTTATTGCTTAATGGGTCTTCAATCTAAATTCTGATACTTTAGATGTAAGCATGTTCAAAATCTTGTAGATGGAAGGTTCTTGTTATACATAGCTTTAGTTTAGAGGGATCTTTGGTCACCTTAAATCAACATTGAAAGGTTTTTTTTTTTTTTTTTTTTTTTTTTTTGTTGTTGTTGTTAAGTATTGATTTGTATGTACCAAACTTTGTAGAATTCTTTTTGTGTCAAAGTTGACAAGTTGTAGCAAAGATACATGTGAGAAGGAGTATTGCACCAACTGTTAGTCTGCATTAGATTGCTTTATTAGAGACTATAAAGATTTGAACTTGATTTGAAAGATGGGAAGGAAAGCATTGTAATGATTCATAAAATAATGTATACTAATTATCACATAAAAAAATGCTTTTATTGTAAAAAAAACATTAATAAGAATTTGGCCTTGTAATTAGTACTATTTCTTTATTCCACCTTTTTTCTCCCATATAACTACTTGTTTTGGTGGCTACTTATACTACTTTCAATACTTGATTGCCACTGGTTGTCTTCTTATTGGCAGCTATTTACTTTCTTGACCTAATCTATTTTATGTAATTACAAGGATTGAGTATCTTTGACCATGTTGGGTTGGTTATTTTTAATTGCCCTTAATTAACTAGACTAATTAGGAAGATCTACATTTTTATTAGATAAAAAATATGTCACTTAAAATAAATTAAATCAATAAATACATATTGTTCTAAACACTGATTGTGATTCAAAACATTTACTCTAATTAAATATAGTGTTGCATGCGTACAAGAAGAGAGTGGATAACATTTAACTTTTCATTGATTAGAGCTTTGCAGTGTTTTTGAGTTATTAAGTTCAAATGCACAGTGTAAGTACGATTCTACTTTTGATTAATTAAATGCAAAGTTTATATTGTAGAAACAGAAGTAATATTGAATCATTGTTTTGAAATATAGACCTTATACCTTTATGCAGATTTGACAAGTTATTTTTATTTTTATTGTTTCTCACTTTAGTTATATAGAGAACAAGAAGAAATTTACAAGACTGACTAAAAAAAAGTGTATTACTTCTAACAATGATCAAGTTTATTTAACTATGGAATACTACACTACACTGTATGAAATGAAAAAAAAAACAATCATGCAAAACAGTAAATTAAATACTTAATGTACTTGAATCAACTTTGAGCTTATTCATTCAAAACCAGAATCATAGAAACTAATTCAATTTAAAACTGCACCATAAGACAAGCTTAATTAATTAATAAATTAATTATTTAAAAACATAAAAAAAAAAAATTAAAAGAAGAAAAAAACAAACAATGAATCTAAAATGAAATTTGATCAACACATACTCATGTTTTTTGTGTAAAACAACAACAACAACATGGGACTAACGGTAGGTGAACAGAAGATTGAAAAGAAAAATTATACAATTACAAATAAACAGCTGTTTAAAAATCAACAAGGTGAATTATGTAATCACAATTGTATTTGTAAGAAAAAGTAAAGTATGTACATCCACTCAATATTCATCCATTCAACTAACACCCCATCCATTACAAATGCTCATCCACCATTCATCCATCATGCAGATGTACGAACATCCCCCGAGTCTATTATTCATCTAAGTAGCTTCATCCATCTATATGGCAGAATTACATCCGTTCGCAACGTGGCCATCCTTGCTCATGATCTTCCTCCTTTAAGAGCTCTCCTCTAGAAAGTAGTGAGTTTACTACTTACATGTCGGGATTCTATAACTCACTCCCCCCTTGAATCTTCGATCATGGAAGATCCAAATCTACCCATCACACAATAAAGGAAACCCACGCCCCTAAATAGATGATTATGCCTCTAATTTAAGTTTAGTGGACCTGCTAAATTGGGTTAGCTGGGATGTATATATGGTGTTGCGAAACTCTATTGGGGGAAGGGAAGTCCCCAAATGGAGCTTCATTCATTAGGAAGTAGGGCCAAAGTGGTTGGGCTCCACCCCTTTCTGTGCTTTACTATCAGTAGACATTAGGGTTTTAATGTGCTTTTGTCGTCTATTTACGTTGGCATTAATGCTAAGTTGCGATGTATTATGCTTCATTTAGCAATTGTTTTGTATTTTTTCCCAATCAATCGAGTGAACTCTTTGGCCATGCTTAGATGGTGAATTCAATGGTTTCTCTTTAATAATGAATGCGTTTATTTATATAAGTGAAGTATTTTTACATAATTTGGATTGTGGGGTAGGCAGCACAAGGCTCTTCGTTTCACAAATAGAATGGAACCGTTTGTTTGGACTGGCGTGGAGGGAATGAATGTTGAAAATTTTCATTCATCTAAATGGGTCGACTTAAGCGATGCGGATGGATGAGGGATTCAGAAAGAGATGAATGAATATATAGCGAACGGAGTTCGTTCAAAAATTTTGACAGTTTTTCCCTTAATGTGTTTTTGTCCCTGTCAATGTTCGCCGAGTTCCCAATGCAGTGTCCTTAAAGTTCCCTTGGCGTTCCCAATGTTGTTCAGTTGAGAGTAATAAATAACTCCTCGTGTGAAAAAGGGGCGACATCGATCATTCCGTTATTTTGCTGAGAGAGTGGGATTTGGATAAATATTTTAAAACTGAATTAAGTTCATTCATCCATTCACATCCGTTACTTCTTCTTCTTCATTCTAACCCAACCGTTGGATGCTGAGCGTCCACATAAGTGGCATTGTCTGGCATTTTTAATTTTTAAGAAAAACATATTCAAACAATAAATATATTTGAATTAATAAACAGGATATTATGATGACTACTAATACTCATTTTCAAAATTCTACTACTATTCTATCCTAAAAATTGTTGTTTCTTTGTATTTTACACCTGGCTTTAAATTACACGATTTAATTCAAAATTTATTATGATTGTAACGATTAAAGTAAACAGTAAAATATTATTTTTCATTGTAGATTTAGCTTTTTAAAGCAATTATTGAGGAACTGGGCCTCAAAGGAAGAAAAAGGATTGGAAAATACTCTTTAGAGAATGTTTTTATTAGAGAAGAGCTCTCTACATGGAATTTTTTCGGAAAATGTAGTGTCTTTGGAAGAGGGAGAAAGTTCGTTCTCTTCTGAATTTGTTCTAATTTTTTTGTTTTTTATTCTTTGATGTGACCTGTCTTATTATTGGGTTGTGAATCATCTATATTCTTTGGTCAAAAGAACGTGTTGCTAAGGAGCCTGCCTGCAAGGAATTCATCACCTCAAGTATTTTATTTCGTAGAAAATGTTACTTAACACTTGACAGAGATCAGGTTTGAAAACCACATTCAATAAACCCTTACTATTATTATCTACGATTCAAGTTGAGTTTCTAAAAATAGGATATAATTTTATTTTAAAATAACAGGACAGTACAACACCCTCAATTTCAGAGGCGTACTTCAAAAGAATGAATGAAAATTTCCAAACTTGATGGGATACTGTAACTTATTATCTTTTTGAACATTTGTAAGTTGCCATGTGTCAGGAAAGAAGCTGATGTATTAGACAGAATTTACTTTTTCGTTTTCTGAGGATAAATTCCTGTACAGTATGCAAGTGTTCCCACTTCGTAAAATGAGGATGCTCAATTCTTATTTTAGAATTCATGTATATATTTATATATATATATATATGTATTCCTTTCAGATAAACTGGTTCTCTAACATGTTGATTTCTGAATGAGATAACTATTGTACACTCATACCGATGTAAGCATTTCACAAACATTTTCTATAGAAATGTTGTGCAAATTGCAGTAGCCATGCTGTAGCATCAAACTGCTACAACCCAAAGCTCCTATTAATTCTCATTCCCTGACTGAATTTTACCAGTTGAGACGAAAAGTACCATCACAAGTATCAATTCCTCACAGCTTTTGAATATTTATCCCACAAACTCATGCTCCCATTGCTGTGGATGTTTTCAATGGACTTGCACCTCCATCCATAGCAAAGACCTATATAACAAGAAATGTGGGTCATGCTGGTCACCAGATTATAAAAGTCAAGGCACTTACAAAACCCTAGTTGCAATTTGCTCCCTAGGAGTCCAATAGTTTCAGGGTGGCCACCCAATGAGTGGGCTGGCTGAACTAAGTTTTTAGGGTTTCACTGCTACAGCTGGCCCGGAATCAGCTGGGTTTGCACACCGTATTCGGGCTCCATGCTTTTGAGACCTGTGGAGTTATGATCCGACACTGTTTCCATCATATGCCCACAACGTTGCGGCACAGATTTCCTTTCTGGCTTTTTGGGTTCGAATGTTGCAATTGAGACAGTGGAGAGGAAGAGACGAGAAGAGTTGGCTATGAAATCATTGTTTGATGCGCCCAGAATGGGGGAGGGAGGGGGGATAAAAGGAGAGTGAAGTTTCATTTATATGTTGCAGAGAGTGTTTCCTCTCCATCGAAACAATAATTAGAGGGAAGTCGCAAAAATCATGCTGTCGAAATCTCATCAGTGGACTGTCCTACTAAAGATACATTCGTTGCTACTTCTAGTAAAGAAAACGAGAAAGCGAAGGCAAAATGTTGTGATCTAAGCTCAGATGAATCGTAAGTGCTCGCGGCGGCGGAGGCGCAGATGTCGAGCCGCTACCATGGCCGTAGCGAGCCAGGATTCGCAGAATGGTCGGAATTGTCAGGGTTGTGATGCACCCTGTCTCCTGGACCACGCTCGGCGTGCTTCTAAATCTAAGTTCTCCGAGTATTTACAAAGCCTTATGCAACCAGTGTTGGAGCATTTGAATAGTGGCCTCGATAGTGAGATAGCCTACAGTCAGGCGTCCACCACACCACATGAAAGTGCCATCAGTAGCACGGCCCCTTCTTCTTCGTCTGATGAATATGAGCCAAATTGCATGTTCAGTTTGTTCTCATGGTCGCTGGCTAGGCGCGACCCTGGAGAGCGCTTCGGAGAACCCACCAATCGACAGGGTTGCCAAGGGACACAACTGTCAAACATGAGATTGTCTGGTGCCCGCAAAAGCGGTCCTCTGCTCCTCTTCCTTGGCTTCGCGTCGGGAGATAACACCCAGCCATGAGGATCACGGCTCACCGCAGCCTGTTTTCGCTTAGCAAAATTGGGGGCAGCTGGTAGCGAGCCTGGTTCCTCAGGGTTGCCGTTCGCGGCGGACCTTCTCCCAGCCTTCTTAAAGCGAATGCCGCACGCATTGCAGAGAGACTTCGGTCCCCCTGGCCCATTCCTCCAGAGCGGAGTTTTGGAGGTGCCGCAGTGAGCGCACACGTGCACATGCCTGTCGGCCTCTTGCATGCATCGCTCAACCTTGGACGCAGCAGTATTACCCTCGGCAACAGCACTGTGTGGTAGATTGTTCGGTACCCAGGGTTGGGGACTCGAGCGATTGCTGTAACTTGAATTGCGAACCATGCCAAACAACGCTTGTGAGATTTCTACTCCATCCTTGTAGGACCGTGAAGAAGATTTCGTCCATGTCTTGAAACTCTTTCTGCCGCCATCACTGAATCGGCCTTGTCTTTCTGAGATCTGGACACGATGGTTACAAGGACAGATGAGTTCCATATAGAGTTATCATAACTACCAAGTAACCCAGGAAAAATTTATCATAAGAGATGGCGATTGACCCAAGACGTAGCAACTCATGCAGATAACGTCTTGCTGATCAACAAAGTACCGTGGACACCGCACGAGCGGTATACTCCCAATTTTCATAACAAAATCTTTACAATCCTGTCTTTAAAATCCAAGCTTGTTCTCAACGGTTAGAAAGCATGCCTTGGGATAATACTCCGGAGAACCATCGGGATCGCTGCTCCCACCCCAGGAAACATCCTGATCGCTTTTGTCGAGGGATGGAACTTCTCTGTCCGAGTGGACTGAGATGGACCAAGCAAGGTTTTGGTTGGGGGATCCTGCACGAGAGAGCCGCGCAGGAATATCTGTCCTCGAGGTGGTAGACCCTAGAGAAAGAGTGCAGTTCATAGCCAATGAAAGATTGCAGTAACTGGGTTCCTCCATAGATTCCTACAAGCGATCGAGAGAAGTCTACTCGCTACTGCTAACACGCACCCCTCACACACTCGCAAAAATCCTCAGCCGCCTCTTGCTTCAACACGTCGAAGGAATGGCCCGATCCTTGTAGCAGTTCAATCAACAGGTTTGCTGCTCATAAACTTGACACTAATGCGATGGCGACGCGGAATTTCTAGACATCATAAGTACCAACATTCTGCCACAGTTGTCCACGACCACTCACAAACTTGATTCTCAAAAACCACACGACCTAGACGCCGCCAAATAGTCTTCCCGACTATCCGCACTGGGAACTCCCCCGCTGCTCTATCAACACTCCCCCTGTCCCTACACCAGCAATCGCCATCCATAGAATCACAAGAAGATAGAGAAAACACTTGTTTGATTACACACAACCTCACAACAACTGCTGATCGATCGCTAGTAGAAATAACACACACTCACACTCACACTCAACGCTTCACGGAAACGACACAACAGTCTAGCCTGGAGACTCTCTCTTCTAATGATCAGGCAAAACGCCATTCACTACTCAGGTGATGTGCAACGCGATCGAAGACACCGCGTAGAGCCGACGTCGACAATGAAGTTTCTTGAGCTGCTCGGATTGCTCGTATCTATAAGACAATGGAGAAAAATCTGGAGCCAGTCGATCCCAGGTTGGGAAAGGATCGATCCCAGCAGAATGAACGGCGCAACGGCGAGCGAAAGACGCAGAATAGCGGCTCCGACCAATCGCGGCTCCCTACAGAACAGAACAACGAGGAGGGAGGCTCTGAAGCATCCATCCATCCTTCCATTCTTGCCTTCCTTCCGTAGAATGATCGATTCCTTCATCCACATACATGACCTCTCTCCATCCCTCGTCTTCATCTATGTTGCATTCATTCATCTATCCATCTCCAGGCTTATCTCTTCGTTGCTGACAACCCCGGCCCGCGTCCACGACCATCCAATCCCGGGTGGGGTAGGGTGGGGGCCGGGCTGGGTCATAATGCGAGGCAGACGTGTCGCCCGGCTTATGCCCAAGCTGCCCCTCCCCCCAAAACCCCTCCACCCTACTTTTGCTTTTTCTTATTCTTCTTCTCCTTTTTGTATTTACCCCTTCCCTTCCCCACGGGTGGTGATTAAATTCTGTTTGTCCCCGCCTTGCCTGGCCAGCAGCAGCTCGCCTCCCCCTCTGGCCCGCCCCGTCCCGTTTCCTCCTGTGGGAGCGTAGGTTGGTAGGAGGATTCTGAGTGAAATGTGCGTTCCTGCCCTGCCCTGCCTTGCCCCGCCTGGAACCCTACTACCTGCTGGTTTTGGGGGGGGGGGGTACAACACTCACTCACTCACTCACTGCTTAGTACTACAACTCATCCCTCCCTTTTTACTTTATGATCGTATGTGTGTATGTATGTGCAGCAGGGCAGCAGGGCAGCAGGGCATGCAATGCAGTCAACAGGAGGAAGACGTTTTCAGAGTGGGATGTGTCCTCCTCCCCTCCCCAGTGGTGGTTGACATTTGAATGTTGGATGTGTGGCTTCTTCTTCTGTAGTTCTCTCTACATATTTGCTGCTGCTTGGTAGGGGGCTGGGCTGAGGGAGGGAGGGAGCTATCTGTAGCTGGCTATGGCTATCTGGCTATTCTTCTTCTTCTTCATCTTCTGCTCCCCCTTCCTTCGATGAGATAGATTCCCTTACACTCCTCTCCCCCTCCCCTCTTTTTTTTTAGTATTATTTCTTTCTTTCCTCCATTGGGGACCTTTTTCTCGGAGCCAGAGGGGTGCTGTGGTGGAGGAGGAGGAATGAGGAGGAGCACACTTTTTGTATGTGTATGTGTGAGTTTCGTCTCGTTCTGTATGTTTGTATGTGTGACGCAGAGCTGAGGTTGCCATGCAGTTGCTCAGAGTGACAAACCCCCACCCCCCCTCCCCACACGATTCCTTGTTTGGATGGATGACATGTGAATTTCTGTAGATGTGTTCATTCCTCACTGTTGTGCATTTGTCAGAAACAAAGTAAATAAGAAAGAAAGAAAAAAGTGACTGTGGTTTTACGTTGGTTTTGGACCATATGTAACGAGGATTTATGTTTCTAAGTCTACGTGTCCTGACAACTATTCTTATCTAGACTTAATTATCAGCACTACTACATATTCTAATGTTTACATTTTTTTTCTCTTCTTTTACTTAATCTCCAACATTTTACTGTCATTTCTACCACGCAATAATATTGTCGAGGGAATATTAATGCCATTCATCACCCCACATTCCGTGTGCATATGTTTATACACATATTTATACATATATGTATATAAGCACAGTGGTAGTCCTCTTATTTAATTAATTAATTAATTATTTTTATTAATTCAAAACATAACAATATCGTTCAAAGGTTACTGTGTGCTGGGGTTAAAAACAAGTAAGCATGATTGTTATATGATTGTCACCGCACATCAGACAGACAGCAGCATGCGCAGTGGAAACGGGGCATCGCCTGGGACGATCCAGATTCGAGACCAGAATCACCGAGATTTTCAAACACCAAAATTAGTCCTCGAGATTGAATTTGCATCGCAAGGCTTGGATTGCACCACCTGAGAAAGATATCCATGTCGCCCCGATGCCCTTTTCGATGCCTTGAGAAAAAGCTTCCGACTCAGCTGCTGAATTTAGCAGGAAGATAATAAAAAAGTGGTGTGTGGTAAGGTGTCCACTGGAAGTTGGTTACGCTTGGCTCAGGTGACGAATGAGTGAACGGCGATGAACAAGTGATCCGCGTTGTCACTGGCCACAAAGCTTTCAACGTCTGGGAACCCGGCGTGTGTTTCTTGCTTTTCTACCTCGATGCGATACATGAAATGATGCGTCGAAACACAGTCGTGGCTTGGATCCACTGTTCCAGCAAATAGCCCCCCTTCGTCGTCCTGCAGGCCATGTATGGTTTCCAGACTCGGAGTGCCTGGTTAGTCCTTTCCAAACGCAGCGCGGAATCTTCCATGCATGATACGAGGTTGTGTGTGTGTATTCTATATAAAGCGGCGAGAGAGGGAGAGAGAGAGTATGAATTCTGCTGCATTGAGGAGAATAGAAGTGAACCTCAGCAGGTGAAGCGTTCGCCATGGGGTTCGACTCGAGGTGGTGGTACTTCCCTGGGCTCAGGCGTGACAAAGATAGACGACCCTCGTTGTTCTGGGCGTCAGTTGTTGCCGTTGCATTTCGGACGTGCTAACCGCAACCCCAACAACGCTATATTCTCTCCACGTACACTGGAACCCACAGAATTGTGCGTGCTGGGGTGGGACAGTTCCGCTCCACCCAGCACCACGTCGTCTGTATTGTATCAGCTTCGTGGGGACGGAATAAGGGAATCTCTCTGCCGTCGTAACCAACTGCTTCGCAGTATGTGGGTTGATTTGCAACCTCTCGTGACGAACCAACAGCTGCTTAAACCAGGTGCCGTTTTAGCATGAAGTACTACAGGGGGGAATCTGGAGCACGACTGCGTCTGTCGAAGTTCCGACGTGGTCAGGGTGATGGTGTGGTCTCGACATTCGGCTTAACTGTCTGGGTTGCAAACTCACGGCAGCTGCAGGCATTAGTCCCTCCTCCATTGCAGCAAAACACCACTTCGACACCTGGGAACGTGTTTCCATGTGAATTGCGATTGAGGAGTGAGAATAAGTTTTTGCTGCTTTGGAATCCCAGTTTTGAACCATTTTTCACAAAAAATTGAAGCTTTGTTGTGAAAGGAGTTCCGCTGCCACATATTTCTGTGCGCCACTTTGTACATGGCAGCATGTGCTATTTGGTTACAGATGAACCTTTGAAGTCTTCAGCGTATCAATCGTTTTAATGTCAAATGCTGCGACTCATAACACTCGGATGATGCTTTGTTTGGCATTCCTCGTCACAAGAAGGTCCAGTGTTCTCTTTTGCTGCACAGATTGAATTTGAATAGATGGTTCTTTCTTTTCGAAAAGGTGGTAATTTTTTGAACTAAACTAGAAGTGCATTCAAAGGACAGAACCGCAGTTCCTTGATTAAAGAAGAAAAAGAAAAAGAAAAATGGTGATATTTCATTCATTTTTAATCATACTTTTTAATAGAAGTTCAATGTACAATCTTTTGTTGGAAAAAACCAAGAAACATAAAAGTGTTCATATATGTAGAGAAGCCTTTTAGACAAAAAGACAATGCTTATGCAAATAAGCAAATAAATATATGCTCTTTCAAAGACCACATGCTGTTTGTAATGAATCAAAAACTATTTTTGAGAACCCACGAAATTATTTTGATAACCCACTAAATTTGCATAGATTATTTACCTATCTCATCCTGTGATTAATTAGTAAATATTGCAAAGTTTTAACATTGTTATATTTAAATTACATTTGCAAAATTTTTAAAATGTTGTTTTATCCTATATTATAATAGCTATGATTTTGGAGATTATTTCCATAGATGGTCTTTTTTCTCATACAGTTGAACATTTTGTATGTCTTGAATTCTGTAAGACAAGCCTAAATCACACGAATTCTGCAAGAGAATGTAAATGCAGTGCGTATAGATATGTAGATACACACATTTGGTTCTCATGAACTTTGATAAGAGTACACTTTATAACATGTTGAAAAATAACTAAACCTGTTTCTGAAATTTCAATGAATAGACCATTATTTTTTTAAGATTGTTATCATACAAATATGTAGTTGTTATTCAATGAATAATTTCTGACCAAGTCAGTATTGGACCAAATGCTCAAGTTTCTATGATAAGTGGATAGAAATCTTTTGAAAACAGTGTATTTCAATTCCAAACAATTATAGTCACTCTTGTGAATGCACCTACATTTCTTTCTTTTTTGGTTGATGTCCACATTTCATAGCTAAAAATCAGTAAACAAAGCATCCAATTGAGACTTGATTTTTTTATTATAAATTTAGTATCTCAAAGTTTATTATTACATTTGCAGTATACTTAATCATTCTATTCATTGTTTGCACTGCAGTACACTTAAACATTTTTTAGTTAGATTTTTGCAAATATCAAAAACCAATTGTTTAGTAATTATAATCCTTTTTTAAATTTTGAAGTTGACTTTTGAATATCAATGTACATGCATACACACAAAGACACGAATTCAGTGTACATTTTGCAATACAAAAAATCTGAATTCGTGTTAAATGAAGTACATTTTCAAGTATAAATTCTTAATTTTCTTGAGTTTTCATCCACACTCTTCAATAATGAATCAACTACAACAAAAGTAGATAAATAAATAAGTAGAACATGGAAGACCACACAAAATAACAAATAAATAAATAAATAAATAAAATAGTATGATGTAGTTTGATTCAATAGTATTTTTCTGAACTCATCTCTTGATGTTGGGATTTATTTTCATGATGAAGGTAAATAAATTTTATTTAGGAATAAAATGATCTAATAAACAAAAAGTCCAACTTTGAATTAAAGCAAAAAGTATCTGTAAGCATTGACCTTATACTTTCAAAACAAAATCGAGCAAATTGATTTTTCACGTTTCTAACATCCATGAAAAAAAACAGTGATTTTTTGCTATATCAGGGACAAACCACTTGTTTAAGATTTTTTTTGAAATTTTAGATTTTCAACTAAAAGAAGTTGTTTTCATGATGAAGGTAATTCAACTTTGCACAATGTAACTTTCAATATTATTCACTTGTTATTTTAAAATTCATTTCAGGTGGAATTGAAATTACTTCTCTACTCCACATTTTATTTCCATGTTCAAATGCTTGAGAAGGAAACTTGAATAAACCATTCTAAATAACTTAGATGGATGACATGTCTGTAACAAAAACTTCAATAATATCAAAATGTTTTTAACAAATACTATCCAATTAGAATGGAAGTAATTATAATAAATCAATTGCATAGAAAAAAAACTATATATATATATATATATATATAATTATACTTTATCATGAACTAGTCGAACTTGTACAGTTGTTATAAGAAATATGCAAAAAAATTAGTTAATTTTGTTATCAAATTCCATAACTCCATGTAACTGACTTCCATCCCTGGCACTTTGCAGTGTACGAGGTGGTGTGGTGCACTTAGGTGTACATTTGACCAGGATGTGATTTGGCAAAGATACTAGAGGACGTTTACCTTGAATCATTAGCCATTGTGTAGCTATCTGTAACACCATATTTTGTTTCCTATCAAAACCAAGTATTATTGTAACTACTGATCTAATACTTATTGGAGATAATATACCTTCAAAGCTCCACATGAATCCATCCCATATGTCAAGTTCACAATAAATGACAGTTAGTAACCTTAAATTTCAGTTATAAAAATGCAATGATTATCCTCTCAAATAGACAATAATCTCATTAATCAAAGTTTGACTGGGCATTCTATATATATATATATATATATATATAAAACTTCAGCAAGAGCTAATCTTGATCAGTCATAACAACCCATGCCTGATGACTTTGTTGCAAGGTTAGTAGGTTCAAACCATCTGGAATTGCTGCAAATCTACAAGTAAAAGATTTGCTGGAAATCTCTATTTGAATATCACAAATTAATTAGAAACTCAATCTAAAAGCATGCGAATAGTGAATCTGAAAGCAAATTTTCAAAGTATGGAATTCATGCATGCCAATTTTCAACATTATATTTATATATATATATATATATATATATATATATATAATTTGTGCTATGACATCAATTCACTATTCTTTTACTTTCAAAGATTATAACATAGACTAACTATGTTTTAATTGATCAGGTTTTGCCAAAGCAATATGTTGCAACTAAACATTTACTTTGTCAACAAACCATTGAAGTACAATAGTAGTTTGATCAGAGAGAAATGAAGGCAAAAACAACTATGGTGTATCAACTATCCATGAATGGTCTTGTAACTTGTTGTGTTCTTTTACATTATTCAATTCTTGACGATTGAATCAAAAGCCAATGTGATATCATTTTTTGAGATAGAAATGAATAATATGTGCAGTTAAAGCCATATGAATCTATGATGAGGTTTTATTAAGGCCCTATAAATTGTTGCATAACTCAGCTTTTATTTCACTTTTAGTGAAGAAAATAAGAAATGCAGCCAATCAGAGATCAAATTTGTCTCCTTTGTTTATCTTGTTGATTTACCCCCTGGATGTATTTTATACAAGAGATACAAAATTCTTAAAATTATCCCAGTTTTTTAACAATTGATTCTGCAAAATCAACTATCTCAACAACTTGCAATCTGAGATTTGTTTTTTTAATTAATACTACTAATAATTAAAAGAACCACTTGTTGAACTTGCAAAATTATGTGGGACTCTTGCAACAAGTCTCCGGTACTCTTTTAACTTCTTTCTTGGGGTAGATGCCTGACACAACCTTTAAAGACGATTGAAAAAAGAAAAAAAGGAAAAAGCAGAAAAGCAAAAGGCAAGCATCGACGGCTCCGAAGAGCCTCAAACAGGCTCCCCTTGAGCTGCCGCTCGGTACCGTCGACAATCTTTGTCCTATCTGGCGCGGACGCGCGTCTGCGGCGATTTATCCTCATCCCCGTCCGTGGCATTCGTCACACGACGAAGGCACCGTCTCGGGTCAGAAACTGCAAAACACCACAAAAATTACTTTGCTTTTTTTATGCAGCAGGGGGGAAAGATGAGACTTTTCAGCCAGTCCCACAGAAACAAAACAAAACAAAAAAAAAAAAACTCCAAATGTGTGGAACACACCCACAAAAACACACTAACACATACACAGTTCGTTCGAATATGTGCATTCTGTCTTTCAAACATTCCTTGGATTTCTTTCAGTAAAAGGAGTGTCCGTCGACAAGGATCTTCGACATGTGCCAGAGTCTGATTTCCTTGAGAGTTAGTTAGTTTAGGTTCATACAACAGCGTAGTACTCATGGTGCTCGTAACGCCCCATAGCTCTCCTGGACGGTGTTTTAATCAAACCCCTCCCACCCCACAAAACAAGTAGTTTCGACTCTCCGAGTTTGTTTTTTTGTCCTCAACTTCGATGATGTTGAATGAAGGACATTTTAAAATGAGTTTTGCCTGCCGTGCACAGGAAGCCAAAAACACAGATCCCAACCCCTAACGCAATTAACGACACGCAACGACGGATTGCGCTTGTGACCTGCGCTTATCGATCTCACTCAGAAACGTCCATCGACTGTCCCGGTGTCGGTGGTGGTGGTCGCAACGGCACTATTTTCCAGCACCGTTGCAGAATCTTCTTTCGACATCATGACTGTATGTGGCGGATTAGAATTAGAATCATGCAGCAAAGGTTTTCCAATGCTTTTCTCTACAACATGATGTGGGTTCTGTTTCATGTTTCAAGAGCTTCATTACAATGTTAAGCAGACAATCTTCTGTCTGCTTTCGCATTTTTTTTCCTTATGAGACTGAAACATGGATCTAAATATGTTTGGCGCAGGAATGAAACACAGACGCTTGTTTTTTTATGTTTATAAGTTGATTTTTTCTTTTCTGTTGGTGTTTAGAATTGTAGATGATGTTATGTTTCTGTTTGGGTGTTTTTATTTTTTTATTATTTTATTATTTTTTCTCTTATCTTCATTTGATGTTGGTCTTTTGTGCATTGTGTTTTGGATTCTTCATTGGTTGCATGATAGTTGATGTCTTGAACTGCATGTTTTGCATATACAGGAATGTCTTTCAATTAAATTAAACTGTGTCATTTTCTTTATTTACATCGTTTGACGCTTATAGACTTATTTTGAAAGTTGGCATCACTGATTTTAAAAACTTTCAGTCAATTTTACATACGGTTATTATTTTCCTGATTGATTTTTGTTATATATATATATATATATATATATATATTCATATATTCATGCATACATACAAATACTTTGAAAAAAAATCTTTTCCAAAGCATCATGACTAATGAGTTCTCTCTTAGGAAAAAAAAGTATGTTAAAAAAATTTAATCATGGTATTTTAACATGTATTCAAATTGAATCATGAAGACTTCGTTGTTTCAATTACAATTAATAGTAAACTACAGGAGAAAATAACACAACTGCAGATTGAACAATTTAAGTAAGCACAACACTTAAATTCTATTTTTAGTTTATGTTTACATGATATATGTTGTCAGGTGTCATTACAGTGACAATCACACATCTTTTTTTCAAAGTTTTTAGAATATATATACATAAATATTAACATTAGAGCCCCTTTGATGATTGTAAAGAGTAACATGTTAAAGCAAATTATTGAGATTTAGAAAAGAGCAATACAATGTAGATGAACACATTCAAACAAAAATCTTGGATTATTTTCAACTTTTTATTTATTTTGTTATTTAATATTCTATTCATCTTCTATTGATTATTTTTTAAAACTTATTTAAATAAATTTAGTAAAAATAATTACCATAAAATTTTAATTTAAGATAATAATTAAAATTATCTAGTTTAATGTTTAATAGAGTTCATTCTAAATGAAGGTTCAAGTCTCATGATCAACCTCAATTTTGATGACACATCATAGAACTAACTAAGTTTTACAAACTTGTAGATTTATAGCTACTTTTATAACCAAAATGAACATATATTTTTACAGAGCTACTTGTCAATAATTGATAATAGTACTTGTCAATAATATAATATAATATATTATTCAATTCTACCAAATGTTTAACTACAATTTTTGTTTTGTTTTTTTGTTTTTTTAAAATTTCATAAAAGTTACACTTTTTTTTTGCTATTTTGCAATAATGTCAATGCTCTGATATTAAGTGTGATTGATGAGATTTTTTATATAAAAATATCCAATGTATGTGCATATGTGCATACATATATATTTTTTGTAATCCAGAATAACAAATTTTGTATGTGTTGTTTTTAAAATTTACCCGTCACTTTGTTTTATATTCTTTATATGACAAAATCCTGCAACAAAATTGTGTTTTTTGATTAGCCTTTTTCCAAATAACACCCTGTTTCCATTCTCGGTGTTCATATGGACAAGCATGGTTAAATGATTAAATTTCTTGCATAATAATCCAAATAAAGAAGCTGGTAAAACTGGTAAATATTCATTGGAAATCCATGAAATTTTACTTCAATTGTGCACTAAAGTGAAACATCCACTTCTAGCCAAAACCCATAAGAATTATGAGGTTGCATTTCATGTTTCTCTTACTTTTGCATTTAATTCATTTTAATAAAAAATTTACTCTTATTTATTTAGGTGTGTAAGATTATTTGTTTGTTTATTTATTTATTTATTTTTTCATTCTATTTTGCATATGAGTGTTCCCTATTTCATTATCTTAACCAGTTCTTGGATAATGTTATTGAAATGTGTATATGTGATGCTTAATTACATTATTTATGTTGTGATTAATCATTAAATGATATATGAATACTTATCAAATAACTTCAGCATACTATTTCTTAAGCAAAGGAAAAATCCCAATTCTCATAGATATACATACATCCATATCACAACACAATTGAATTTATTTTTATTTTTACTTTTCAATATATTTATAAATAAACTTATACTTAAGTTGAAAATAAAAGTTTTTGTTGTTCGGGCTTCTTTGAATCAGTTTAATGAAATTGAGGTGGATGTTAGAGATTTAATATACAACAGTTGGGTAGTGTAATATTTTTAAGTCCATCACGACATTTTAAATAATATTAAACTAAATATTTATAATAATACTACTCTTTTACAGTTTCAAAACTTAGATCAATCTTCCAATAAGTGCCAGTGGATTTCTATTTTGTGAACAATTGGTGAGTAAAATTTTTGAGCACCACATAATTTATGGTAGTTTACCTTTTTATATTTTATTTTTTAATAATTAAAATGAAAATGATAACTGTATATCTTCTCCAAATTAAGAACTTTCCCTTGCCTAATAATCTATTTAACAAAGATACATTATTCGATCAAATTACATCATTTGGTTGTCACTGCTTTTGTTTGTATAGAAAACACTGTTTTTATTAGTCACTCAAGCTTTAGCAAATATTTTAGTAGTTGAATACAGCAAGTACTTGGAAATAACTTACAGTTATATAATACAATTTGAAAATACATTAGTCTTAAAAGACCATCATATATTTCATCCTGGAAAAGAAAAATCAAAAATCAAAAAAAAAAAAAAAAACATCATGAGATTATACAGAAAAATTTATAAAAAAAATATATATATATATAAAAGCTTCACTCAAATTGAGAACTCTAGCCATGCTCAACACGATTAATATCCTCATCTGATGGATGATTCATTGCCCCGTCAGTGGGGTCAACTTAATTCATCCATAAACATATCATCCATCCACGCATCATCCACCAACAGCTCATTTACTCATCATTCATCAACATATTATCATTCATCTATACATGTATGCCTGTCGAATGGACAAGAAGAGATCCTCTCTGCTCGATTAGGGTTCTGTCTTTTTGGAGTCCGTAGGACTGTATGTGTCGAAAGTGGTTTCGAAATATTATTATATAGCATTCATTGTAGCATTGGAGCAGAGGAGAGGAGTAGTAGTAGTAAAGGAAGGGGGATTAAGGAAGCGTCATTTTTTTGTTGCTTTTGTGTTTTTGTTGTGGTAGTGACTGAGTGAGACAACGTGTAATTGCAATTGCTGCAATGGTGATGGCTTCGTCGACGCGACAGATGCTAGTGAAGGGTTTGGACGGGCGGACCTTGTGCTTGCGCTTCGAGGGCGAGGGCGATGGCGTTGTCTTGGGGGAGAGCGTGGCGCTGCGCGTAAGCCAGCGCACGGGCATTCCACTGCACTGTATGCGCTTGGTGACGGGAACGTCGGTCGTGGATCGCGATACTTCGCTGTCCGCGTCGGTGGACGGGAGCTTTCCTTCGTGTACATTGCTGCTGCGCTTGCCTGGAGGGAAGGGAGGGTTTGGTTCTCTGCTGCGTGGGGCGGCTACCAAGGCTGGCCAGAAGAAGACAAGTAATTTTGATGCTTGTCGGGATATGAGTGGCCGCCGATTGCGTCATGTGAACGCTGAGAAGAAACTGAGGGAGTGGAAGGCGGAGTCGGGGGAACGAGAGCTTGAGAAAGCTGCGGAGGAGTTTCTGAAGAAGGCTACGAAGGCTAAGGAGGAGGACAATGGTGCGATTGAGGAGCTTGAAAAGTTTAGAGCCGAGACGTCACACGCCATGGAGGAAGTGGAGTTAGCCGTGGCCTCGGGGCTAGTCGAGGCTGACAAGTTAAACACCAATAGCAAGCGCAAGGTGGAAGAGGAAGCAGCTGCGATGGAAAAACGTGCTCGCTTATGGTAATCATCTGTTTCGATCTTTGGGAATTTGGTAGGATTAATGTGTGTTTTTCATTAGGGTTAAGTATATTCTCAGCGGGTTTTTCTTAATATCGACAAATAGGAAATTTAACTTGGGATTAATAATGCTCCGTAGTGAATGTCCTCTTACAGTTTTGAGTAACCCTACCTCAATTCCTTGAGTCGAGATTCTAATCTTTCTACTTAATAGTGGTTAATCTGTTTCTTACTGACACTATGTATGGATTGTTTGCCTCAGGATGGGAGATGAAGATGACAGTGAAGATGATAGTGAAGATGATACTGATGAGGAGAGTCTAGATGGAGAGACAACTCGTAATTTACCAACCGAGGGTGCTTGACTCGGCTGTGGTGTTGATTATAGCTATGAAATGTGAGTCAAGATAACGGGGTTATAGCTACAGAGTTGATAGTTGTACAAATTAAGTAATACTAAAAATAATAAAATAGGTTTATCTTTTGTATTTTTAGGAAATAATGTGCATTAGTCTGGAGACTTTTTAATGAATTTTTACATCAATATTTTCATGCTTGTGGTTTGTATGTTTTTCAAAATCGTTGTGTTTTTCATTCTTATGTCTTATTCAATGTTTTATTTGTATGTTTCATTCTTATGTTTTACAAAATTGTTGTGTTTTTCATTCTTGGTATGTTCATCAATTATTTCTTGTGCACAATTTCAATTGTATTGATGCACAAATGAAAACATCAATTTTCATAATTTTTACGAGTAGCATTTGTAGAATGGTGTTTAGATAAGATTACCAGCAGACAACAATTTTGTAGCTTTGAAAGGTCCTTTTAAGTTCTCTTTAATTATCTTTTTTTTCTACTATGAAATTGTTTAAATTTCATAGAAAATTGCACGTAAATAATTTAGAATCAAGATAATTATTTTACAGAAAACTACATGTAATATAAAATTAAACGGATGCTAAATCAATGCTAGTGGTTCTTTATAAACTATACAATACCATGGGATTTTTTACACTATTGTTTCAAAGAAAAAAAAAATACATATTTAATATATATGCCAACTTTGTAAGTAGTAAACATTGTATAGTTAGATATTGTTAATTCAGACTAAAACAGTTTAAAAAAAAATACTCTATGATTTCCAATGTAGAATTATAATATGCAAATATATCTATATACTTGTCAAGGATAAGAACTCGATGAGAAAACAATTTAGACAAGTGAGCCTTCACTCAAAGAGAAGTAACAAAATATATATAAACAAGTATATATATTGAAAGAGAAACTGGAATGGCTATTGCCAAAAGACAAGAAAACTAGAGACCCTTGAAACTAGACTAGAAGCAAGAAAGGAGTTGACAAGAGTGAAGTAGCCTTCACTCTTGTCTCTATATATACTCTCTAATTAGGGGCTACGTGGCGACGTTCTATAGGACCTCCAATATGTGTTGACTTTGTAAGGCACATGCCTTGACTTACAAGGTAAGTTTTTCTATGTGTAGGCCACATAGTTAGCTTGATCTTCAAGCTAACAACATGTGTAGCACATGGCCAACTTGTTGACCACGTTTCTAATCCAAAAAGTCAATTAAAGATACCTATGAAGTCAAAACAACATCTAGGAAGTTTCTAAGAAGCTTCCATATTAAATATTATAGAATTAACTTACTTTTACCTACTTTTACTTACTTCTACCTATTTCTATATGTAATTATTAGCTTACATGATTATGGCCGTGACATTACCCCCCCTTCTGGGAACGAGTTCCACGAAGAGCGGTCATCATATGTTGAGGAAATCTATGATGTGACGAATTGTATTCGCCACATACTCTGATCTCTGTTCTCTTCGAAGATGATTGATAGGGCCTCTCAACCATCAGTAGTGTCCCATACCAAGGCGGGAAGACCACCCAGTTATTTGATCCTTATTGAGGCCTTCGTAACTTCCTTCGAATAGCATATTTGGAACACCATCACGAGTTGTTCCTACCTCTAGCAAAATCACCAAACATCGGGAGTCCCTTCCCAAACCGTGATACCAAATGCGTTGTATTTCACCATCTATTCGAGGAAGAACATGTCGTTCTTGAAGTTCTTCATCTCGATTGCGTCGTCTTGAAGGTTGTGACAATCGTAATGTCTCGTCCGACAGGTCAACAAATGAAGGCTCTTGAGTTGAATCCGCTGGTTGTTGGTTCTCCATCTCTTGAGCGCCACTACTACAACGAAGCTATGAACAAGAAATGAAAGTAGAATGTTATCTTGCCTAGATATTGTTTCTTTTATAAAAAAAGTTTTCATCTTGATTTTGATGGATGTCATTGATGAAAAGCCTCCACCGCCTTTGCTGCATTTGCAAGATTCATTATTGGCTCCCATGTGCGTTCACTAATATCATATCCGCGCCAATGGACAAGATATTCTAATTTATTTTAGCGCCGCCTCGAATCTAAGACTTCTTCTACTTCAAACTCTTCATTATTGTCTACTTCTATAGGAGGAGGTGGAGCTTGTCGTCTTCTTGGTATGTCCACTGCCTTGTATGGTTCAAGAAGAGACACGTGGAATACTGGATGGATTTTTATTGACTCCGGTAGATGTAAACGATATGCAACTGGATTGATTTGTGCAGAAATAAAAAATGGTCCCAGCCTTCGATAGTCCAACTTGTCACAAGGATGAATGGTCTTGATATTGCAACGAAGTAGCCATACCTTATCACCTAAGACGAATGATGGTTGTTCCTTTCGATAGACATCCACATTGGCTTTTTGTTGTTCTTGAGCCTCTTTTAACTGCGCCTTCATCGTTGCATGTAGCTCTGATAAATGAATTGCCAAATCTTTCGCAGTTGGATTATTAGCTTTGGAAAAGTCAAAAGTATCAAGTCGTGGATGATAACCATAATTAGCAAAGAAAGGTGTTTGTTTTGTAGAAGAGTATATCATGTTATTGTAAGCAAACTCTGCCAATGGCAAAAGAGTTGTCCAATCATCTTGTTGGTAATTAATAGTACATCTTAAATATTGCTCCAAAACTTGATTAACACGCTCCATTTGTCCATCAGTTTGAGGATGGAATGTCGAAGATAGTTTTATATCCACTTTAAGAATCTTGAAAAGAACCTGCCAAAATCTTGACACAAATTGAGTTCCCCTATCTGATATAATATCCTTGGGTAATCCATGATAGCGATAGATATTGTCAAGAAAGAGCTTAGCTATTTCTTCACATGTGATAGTTTTTGTACATGGTACAAAATGTGCCATCTTGGTAAAACGATCTACTATCACGAATATAGAGTCATAAGAACCTGAGATTGGAAGATCCGTGATGAAGTCCATAGAAACAAAAGACCATGGTTGTTCTGGAATGGGTAATGGCTGAAGAAGTCCAAAAGGTCGATGACGAGGAGTTTTCGATCTTGAGCAAACATCACATGATTGTACAAAATCTTTACTGCCTTCTACGTTTGAGGCCACCAAAAATCCCTAGATATCAGCTCCAAAGTCTTATTATATCCGAAATGTCCTGCTGCTAGAAAGTCGTGATGAGCTTGAAGAACACATAAATGTGCTTCTCCTTCTGGAACAAATAGGCGTCCTTTGAAATAGAGTAGGTTGTTCTTGAATTCAAATTTAGATGGATCATGAGATTTAGAAGAATTGTTCTTGATATCATGAACAAGAAGGTCTGAAGACATACTTAATTGGACTTGCTTAAAGAAAGTTAAATCAACAATCAATGTTGATTTTATTGCTCGAAGATGAAATTGTTTTGGCTTCAAGAGAACCGTTCTTTGTTGCTCAAAAGCTGCATCTCCTTCTTTTGGTGCAAGATAAGAACGTCTAGATAAGGCATCAGATAAACCTTGTTGTTTTCCTGGTCGATAAGTAATGATGAACTCGAATCTTGATAAAGACATGCTCCAACGAGCTTGGCGATGATTTAATACACGTGTTGACATAAAATATTTGAGGTTCTTGTGATCTGTATACACAGTGACTGGACTAGAAGCGCCTTCTAGATAATGGCGCCATTCTTCAAAAGAATCCACAATTGTAAGAAGTTCTTTGTCGTGGATCTCATAATTGATTTCTACTGCTAAGAATTTTCTTGAAGGAAAGGCTACTGGATGAAGTTTGTCATCTGTTCCCATTTGTGATAAAACCGCACCCAGAGCAAAGTCCGATGCATCTGTTTCCATAAAGAATGCTTTGGAAAAATCAACACGATACAAAATTAGTGCAGAAACAATCGCTGTCTTCAAAGATTCAAAAGCAACTTCCGCTTCTTGATTCCATTGGAGTTTGTCTTTACAAGTCAAACGTGTAAGTGGAGCTGTAACTCGAGAGAAGTCTTTGATGAAGATCCGATAGTAGTTAGCAAATCCTAAAAAACATTGGACATCTCTTACCGTTTTTGGGATCTTCCAATCTATAATAGTTTGAACTTTCTTAGGATCCATCATAAGTCCATCATTTGAAATGATATAACCTAAGAAATCAACTTGAGTAGTGTGAAATACACACTTTTCTATCTTGGCATAGAGTCCTGCATCTCTTAATTTTTGTAACACACGACGAACATGAAGTTCATGTTCTTTTGGATTCTTAGAATAGATCAAGATGTTGTCTAGATAACATACTACAAAATCGTCCAAAAACTCTTGAAAAACATCATTCATTAAATGTTGAAAAGCTACTGGTGCATTTGTAAGTCCAAAAGGCATGACGTAGTATTCAAAATGTCCATACCTAGTTCGAAATGCAGTCTTCCATTCATCTCTTTCTTTGATGCGTACTAGATTGTATGCTCCTCGAAGATCTATTTTTGTATAGATCTTAGCTTGATTCAAGTGATCAAGAAGTTCAGATATTAAAGGTAGTGGATACCTGTTTTTGATGGTAATCTTGTTGAGTCCTCGATAATCAACACACATCCGCAATGATCCATCTTTTTTCTTCACAAATAGAATTGGAGCTCCTGCCGGAGATTTAGAATGGCGTATGAAATTCTTGGTTAGATTTTCTTCAATATACTCCTTGAGTTTAGCCAACTCATTTTGTGATAAACTATAGATTGGTTCGAATGGCGGTTGTGCTCCTTCTTCAAGGTCAATTGAGCAATCATAGGGACGATGTTCCAGGAGTGTATCCGCATTTTTTTTTCAAATACATCTTGAAATTCTTGATATTGGCTTGGAATGCCACTTAAAGTCTTTTCACCAGTAGAAATGGGTGTAGCATAAATAATGTATGGTGATTCTTTCATAGCAGCATGCAAGAAAGCTTTTACACCTATAAATATGGGTTTAATTGAATTGGACTTATGACTCTCTACTTGCTTAACTACATTGTTAGTTATACTTTTAGAGAAAGTAAGAGTTCAGAAAATCCTGTCTATTTGAGGGTTGTATTTTTCTAACCACGATAAACCTAAAATGACTGGATTAGAGGGAGATAATGATATTAAATGATATTAAATACTAATGATATTAAATACTATAAAACTATTATGACCATTGATTATTACTTCTATAGGAAGGGTTTCGTGAGTAATATCTCCAGAAGACAATGGACGACCATCTATGACTTCTACATGAACAGGTTTAGTTTTCTTTACTAAAGATATGTTATGTCTTTTAGTAAATTTTTCATCTAAAAAACATGCTGAGGCTCCTAAATCTAACAAGGCAGAGACTTTGTAATGTCTAGGTCCTAAAATAACATTTAATATAAAACAAGGAGAGGGCTCTGAGGAGAGAATAGGACCTTTACTAGAAGTTGTGCAAGGTTCCAACCGCACGGTCCCTATTGTAGCTGGACAAACTCGTTTTCTGACATATTATCTTCTTTCACAGCCATACTCCTCATTTTGTGATTGCGTCATTTCTTTGGACAATGTTGAGCAGTGTGCTTTGGTTCTCCACAATATAAACACAATCCTTCTTGACAACGACGAGTCTTTTCTTGCTCAGTAAGAGGTTTGAAACGTACTGCATCAATTTGCATATCCTCTACTTCCGAATGTATGTGTTGAAGAGGTGTTGGTGTTGCCATTGAATTATAGTAACGTTGAGGTCCACTTGTACGGTTCTCAAATCAAAATTCAAAAAGACGATTGTCGCACTTCATAGCAAAGTCAATTGCTTGACTCAATGTTTGAGGATCAGGTAAGTTGAGCATTAACTTTTTTACCTCATATTGTAATCCGTAGAGAAATTGGCTAATAAGTGCAGCATCATCCCACTTGATATCATTTACAAGTTGTCGAAATTATGAAGCATATAACGTTACTGATCGATTGCCTTGTCGTAAAATATGGATCTTATTGGTTGTAAGATGAATTGCATCATGTTTTCCATACATGGATCGAAACTCTGCCAAAAAAGCCTCTAGATTATCCAATATTGGATCTAGTCGTTCAAGAAAAGATGATAACCACGATAGTGCCGAACTTGAAAGAAGCGTATCAATGAATCTAACTTGTCATCCTGGAGTTGGATAGCTTTGGGATTGAAGTTCAATCACAAGTTGCACTTGATTGATAAATCCTCGAAACTTAGATCTGGTGCCATCAAACTTCTCGGGTAGGGCAATTCTTGGTTCTCTAACATTTGAAGGGCGTTCCACCATAGGAGAAAGAATATGGTTTGGTGCAGATGTTGAAGCAACTCCAACCATTTCTATATCTTCACTTCCTGCCAATCTTGTTGCTCCTTGTGGTGGTAAATTGAATTGATGCATCGCAAGCATTAACTCCCTCAATTGCTCTTGCATTTGTGCCATTACACTCTTCATTTCAAGAAGTTCTGCCATGATAACACTTAGAAGAGAGAAGATGTCTAATATCACTCAAGACAAATAGAAGAGAGGACTTGCGGACAAAGAAAATACTAAAGACAATATCAGTTTAGAAGAGGGTAATCCGTAACTTCTAATACGCTTATATCTTATCAAGAAAAATGGGTAATCCATTCTTAATCAAGATTAGACAAAGCTCTGATATTGTAGGTGTACTCTTGTCAATCTGTCAAGGACAAGAACTCAATGAAAAAACAATTTAGACAAGTGAGCCTTCACTCAAAGAGATGTAACAAAATATATATAAACAAGTATATATATTGAAAGAGAAACTGGAATGGCTATTGCCAAAAGACAAGAAAACTAGAGACCCTTGAAACTAGACTAGAAGCAAGAAAGGAGTTGACAAGAGTGAAGTAGCCTTCACTCTTGTCTCTATATATACTCTCTAACTAGGGGCTACGTGGCGACATTCTATAGGACCTCCAATATGTGTTGACTTTGTAGGACACATGCCTTGACTTACAAGGCAAGTTTTTCTACATTTGGGCCACATAGTTAGCTCGATCTTCAAGCTAACAACATGTGTAGCACATGGCCAACTTGTTGACCACGTTTCTAATCCAAAAAGTCAATTTAAGACACCTATGAAGTCAAAGCAACGTCTAGGAAGCTTCTAAGAAGCTTTCATATTAAATATTATAGAATTAACTTACTTTTATCTACTTTTACTTACTTCTACCTATTTCTATATGTAATTATTAGCTTACATGATTATGGCCGTGACCATACTTCTTAAGGAATATGTAAATATATTATTATATTTATATAAATAATATTACCTCATAAATGGACTCCTATTTTACTACAAGTTTATTAAGTTTTTTTTAATCAAATATTAAAATCTAAATTTTAAAAAGAAAAAATTAATAGAAATATTTTACTTTAAATTCATTAGTTCTAACTTAAAAATGTTTTAGCCATAGAAGATGAATAAAATATTTTCTTTGAAATTTAAAGAGTTGTATCTGATTATTTTTAATTTTAAAGTTTTTTATACTATTTTAAACATTGAGGAGGGGCATGAGGAGGCCTTCATAGTGACCATGCTTAGGGTTTCATGAAAGATCCCAATTGCAACTTGTAGTCATTACACTGAGACAAGCATCATCTAATTGTGAGCTCTCATTCAGCTTGCAGTCACTGCATTGAAATTATAATATTCTAGATCTCATTTTAAGCTTGATCTTCAAAATCAAGGATCCATTCAAAGAGTTGATTTTGAACAAATTTTCATATGTGTGGATAATGATGCAAGTTTAAATTTCTATAAGACATTAAAACTTAACATCAAATAAAAATTTGGCTTGTATTTTTTTTTTCCGTTTTTCCATTTTTTTAAAAGAAACTACTTTCTACCAAAATAAAAATTGTTATAACATAAAAGTGTTGGCTCATTTGAAATTATTAACCAAATACAGAAAATATTGTTGTTCAGAATTTTGAAAAATAGATACAATCCTTGAAATCAATTAATCATCAAATTTTTTTTCTATTAATTAATTAGTTTATTCTAAGTGTTTTATTTTGTATTATCATTTTTTTAAGAGAAAACAGGGTCTTCTTCTTTGCTTGATCTCATTTTGTAGAAATATTAAAATCTTCATAAGTTGATAGAAAACTTAATTCAAACCATATACCAATGACTACAACTAAAAATTTGTAAGTTCCTAAGTCACAAAATATTTTAGCCATGAAAATTTCTTGTAGATGAGCCCATGAAAATACAAAAAACTTATGATTATTTTGCATTATATTAGAATAATAAAAAAAAACTTTCCGATCTCTCTTTTTTTTCTCTTTTTTTTCTTTTTTTTTTCTTTTAAATAAAAGAATGTTTCTGGTATTACATTTGTATATATATATCTTATGTGTCTTAGAAGTGTTATATATATATATATATATATATATATATATAATTTACACAAATTATAAAACACACCATGTACTAAAGGTTGAAAACAGTTATTAATTAAATCTGAGCGGCAAAATACTATGTTGGTAATTTTAATAGCATTTATGATAAAAATCTATTATAAATTGTCTAGAATTTATTTTTAGAATAAATTTACATTTGATCTTTTAATAGTAATAATGCAATTATATATTTACACACACATTCATAAATTCTAGGAAATAATTAATAATTTTAATTTTTTTTGATTTCATACCTGTATTTTGTACCATGAAGCCAGATGGAGCCTTAACGTCACTTGTAGATTAAAAAAATAATAAAAAACATCCTACAGCAGAAGTTAAAGCAATATAAATATATAATATCAAAAGAATTATTATTTCAGACCATTAATATAGAATTAAGTATTGCACAGTACTATGGTAACTCATAATTTAAATGTGGTCTGACTTCTCAAGGTTTTTTTAAAAAGATTTTAGAATTATTCCTGCTTACTGAAAATAATTTTAAAAAATAATATCAAAATACAATACTTTAGTAAGTATAATTTAACAACAAATGAATAATACTTTGTATTGAATATAAAATCATATACATGCAAAGAAACTTATATACAATAAAATTATTTTACAAAAATGTAACCAATTATCTCTAAACTTAAACATCTATTTTAACTTAAATGTAAAAATAAAATAAAATAAAATATTATATAGTCAATTTATCAAATGATTACATTATAAAGGTTATCTTGCTACACTTCAAAACAATTAATGAACATGGCAGTACACAATTAAGTTTTTATTATAATTAATAAAAAATCATATGTTCTTTTTTGTAAGTTTATAATTTAATAATAATTATTTTATAATTATAATTATATATATATATATATATATATATATAATTTAACTCATAACTTCTTCATAATTTGATTCAAAATATAACAATTATAAATGAAATTAAGCATCCTATTAAGAGGCACGTTAGTGCTAAAACCAAATTGGTTCTTTGTAAGTTAAGCAATTATGGCTCGTATTCTTGTATTAACTACATCAAAACATTCTTTCAGCTATTTTCATATCTTCAATACAAATGCAACACTTCTTTGGGTGGCTAGATGAATGTTATGTGAAAGTTGGTAGAATTGGAGCAACATCAATTTTTTTTATTACATGCACTTATCTAATACTTGATGGGTGGTATTGGAATGATGGCTAATGCATAAATTGCTTGCTTGGCTTAAGTAATATGAAAGTAAGCAGTATAATCAGCAATCAATTGCCACATGAATAACACAACACTAATTGTATAATTGTCACGGACATATATATTTTTCCCAATAGTTACTTATATGATTAGGTAGAAGTAGGTATATTTCATAAAGTCTTTTAGAAAAGCTTCCTGGAAGCTTCATAGATGCGGTTTTGATTTTAGATGTGTTTGTAGGTTAGAAACTTGGTCAATAAATTAATCACATGTTGGTAGCTTGTGGAACAAGCTAACTCTGTGGCGCATACATATATAACTTGCCCTGCAAATTAAGACATGTAGCTAGTAAAGTCAACATATGTTGGAGGTCCTATAAAATATTGCCATATAGCTCTTAGTTATAGAGTATATATGGAGGCAAGAGTGAAGCCTTCTTCACTCTTGTCAACCCCTTTCTAATTTTTAGTCTTGTTTCAAGACTTTTTAGTCTTTTTTTTTTTGGAAATAGCCATTCTAGTTTAATATTACATCATCTTTTTAGTGACTTTCTAGTTTTCTTCAGTGATACAAGAGTATGTTGAGGATTTTCTTTCTTTGAGATTCATGTCTTTGATAGTTTGAGAAGAGTGCTAACATATTGTTTCTTTCTTGTTTTAGAAGTGAATGGATTATCCCACTTCTATTATTGTATTTTGAAGGTTGCAGACTATCTATCTTTAAACAAAAAATCTTGTTTTCTAACACTGATCTTTTCCTTAAAGAGAGTGAATTATTCCTCTTTGTGAAAATTTTTATTAGAAATTGACAATTATCCTCTTCTAATTTAACTTTTTAGATTTGTTTGAGTTTTCTATGAAAGGAAAGATTATGGATGCTATTCCTAATAGAAATAAGAAAAGATTTACAACTATTGTGGATCTTCACGAGCTTGTCAATATTCTTAGGATAAAAATTTTATGCATCACTAATGTCAACTATGGAAGTACTACTTCTATACGTATGAAAGAAGTCAAGAATCTATGTCAAGAAGTTGGACAGTTGAGGGAAACAAGTCGATCAGCCTCACAACGAAATTCAAAAAATCTTGCTTCTACAAACTCAAGCAAGACAAGAATTAATATGCCTAAGAAGTTTGATGGAAGAAGATCAAAATTTCAAGGATTTTTATAAGAAGTTAAGCTCTATTTAAGGTTACATCTTTTCCAATATGTGAATGGATTTATTCATGTCAGCTTCATAGACGCACTTCTATCTAGAAGTGCTCTTTTTTAGTTTGCACCTTTAATGGAAGAAGATTCACAACTTTTTTATGATTTAAATTCATTCTTAGAAGTGTTTATGGCCACATTCGAAGAAAGTAATTGAAAATGAGTAGTAGAGATCAAATTCTTATTTTTACGACAAGGATCATGATCAGCCACCACATATCTTACTGAATTCCAAAACCTTGCTTGCCACGTGGATTGGAATGATAATGCACTTATCAATCAATTTTGATATGGATTGAAGGACAACGTCAAAGATTTATTATTAACAATGCTAAAAGCATAAACTTCAAAATAATTTATTACTAAAGCCATTGCATGCAGAAATCAATTATTTGAAAGGCATCAAGAATAAAGACTTAGCTAGAGAAGAATAAGTCAAGTAATGGCGACAATTCCTAAGTTTTCTAAAACATATTCATTAAAGCCAGAACTAATGCAAATTGATACGATATGCTTTAAATTCTTCACGGAGCAAGAAAAGACTCAATGTCATCAAAAGGACTTGTATTTATATTATAGAAAAGATAAGTATATTCTTCTATATTGTCCAAGAAGCAACACAATTATAAAATAAAGAGCACAATTACCGAAGAAGATAATGTGTCAGAAAATGAGTTTCTCTAGCTACAATAGAGACCATGTCGTTGAAATCATATGCAATACCTAATAAAGGTTCTATTCTCTCTTTAGATCCCTCATCTTATTTTACAATAGATGTATGTTTAAGACCTAAAAATCACAAAGTCTTTGCCTTATTAGATTTAAGAGTCTCAGCCTGTTTTATAAACACAGATTTTGTCAAAAATAAAAAAATATCTTTAGTCAAGAAAACTAAATTCACACATGTAGAAATCATAGATGGTTGTTTTTTGCCTTCTAGAAATGTTATCCATGAGATTGTTCCTTTAGATGTAGCAATTAAAGATCGTAACAACATAGTAGTATTAAATATAATATATTTTTTGTTTTTTGTTTTTTTTTTGTTTTTTTTTCTAATCTGGTTATTTTAGAATCTAGAAAAATATAACCCTCAAATAGATTAGATTTTCCATAACCTTAATTTTTTTTGTAGTATAATCCAAGATCGGATTAGTAAAGTAGAAGTTCATAAGTCTAGTACATCCAATTTTTTACTTGTAGGTGCAAAAGCTTTCATGCATGCCACAAAAGAAGGATCATCTTTTGCTATATATGCTATACCCATTTTTAATGGTGAAAAAATGTCAAGTCGTATTTCGAGTAAATATCAAGAATTCTAAGTCGTTTTTGAAAAAAAGAATGGAAATATTCTTCTAGCGCATCGACCTTATGATTATTCAATTGATTTGTAAGAAGGAGCTCAACCACCATTTGGACCAATTTATTGCTTATCGCAAAATAAATTGGCTGTATTATAGGAATGTATTAATGAGAACTTGGTAAAGAATTTCATATGCTATTCTAAATCTTCAGCCGAGGCTCCTATCTTCATACAATCTTCATCAAGAACTATTTTCAAGTTGCAGCTCTACTTACACATTTGACTTGTAAAGACAAACTTGAGTGGAATAAAAAAATAGAAGCATCAATTGATGCTTTAAAGAAGGAGTTTATTTCTATATCAATCTTGTATTGTGTCAACTTTTGTAAGGCATTTTTTATGGAAATAGACATATCAAACTTTGCTATTGGTGCTGTGTTGTTACAAATAGGAATAGATGACAAAGTCTATCCAATAGCTTTTCATTCCAAGAAATTTTCAGCAGCCAAGATTAATTATGAGATCCATGACAAAGAGCTCTTGTAATCATGGATTCATTTCAAGAATGACTTCATTAACTAGAAGATGCTTCAAGTCCAACCATCGTGTATATGGATCATAAGAACCTCAAGTACTTCATATCTGAATGTATTTTGAATCGCCGTTAAGCTTGTTGGAGCATGTCTTTATCTAAATTCAATTTCAAGATCTTTTATCAACTCAAAAAATAACAAGGTCTATCAAACACCCTTACTAGATCTTCTTATCTTGCATCAAAAGAAGGAAATGCATCTTTTAATTAACAAAGAATAATTCTCTTGAAGCGTGAGTATTTTCATCTTTGAGCAATAAAATCAACATTGATTGTTGATTCAACCTTTGTCAAGTAAATTCAATCAAGTATGTCCTCTGATCTTCTTGTTCATGATATCAAGAATACTTCATCTAAATCCTATGACACTTCAAAGTTTGAGTTCAAGAACAACCTACTAAATTTCAAAGATTGCTTATATATTCCAAAAGGTGAGGCATGATTATGTATATTTGAAGCTCGTCATGATTTTCAAATAGTTAGAAATTTTGGATATAATAAGACTTTAGAACTAATATCAAGAGATTTTTGGCAACCTCAAATGTAAAAAGTAATCAAAGACTTTATACAATCATATGATACTTATTAAAGATTCAAAATTCCTAGTCATCAACCTTATGGACTTTTTTAACGGTTACCAATTGTCACGGCTATATTCATGTAAGCTAATAATTACATATAGAAATAGGTAGAAGTAAGTAAAAGTAGATAAAAGTAAGTTAATTCTATAATATTTAATATGAAAGCTTCTTAGAAGCTTCCTAGACGTTGCTTTGACTTCATAGGTGTCTTAAATTGACTTTTTGGATTAGAAACGTGGTCAACAAGTTGGCCATGTGCTACACATGTTGTTAGCTTGAAGATCGAGCTAACTATGTGGCCCAAATGTAGAAAAACTTGCCTTGTAAGTCAAGGCATGTGTCCTACAAAGTCAACACATATTGGAGGTCCTATAGAATGTCGCCACGTAGCCCCTAGTTAGAGAGTATATATAGAGACAAGAGTGAAGGCTACTTCACTCTTGTCAACTCCTTTCTTGCTTCTAGTCTAGTTTCAAGGGTCTCTAGTTTTCTTGTCTTTTGGCAATAGCCATTCCAGTTTCTCTTTCAATATATATACTTGTTTATATATATTTTGTTACATCTCTTTGAGTGAAGGCTCACTTGTCTAAATTGTTTTTTCATTGAGTTCTTGTCCTTGACAGATTGACAAGAGTACACCTACAATATCAGAGCTTTGTCTAATCTTGATTAAGAATGGATTACCCATTTTTCTTGATAAGATATAAGCGTATTAGAAGTTACGGATTACCCTCTTCTAAACTGATATTGTCTTTAGTATTTTCTTTGTCCGCAAGTCCTCTCTTCTATTTGTCTTGAGTGATATTAGACATCTTCTCTCTTCTAAGTGTTATCATGGCAGAACTTCTTGAAATGAAGAGTGTAATGGCACAAATGCAAGAGCAATTGAGGGAGTTAATGCTTGCGATGCATCAATTCAATTTACCACCACAAGGAGCAACAAGATTGGCAGGAAGTGAAGATATAGAAATGGTTGGAGTTGCTTCAACATCTGCACCAAACCATATTCTTTCTCCTATGGTGGAACGCCCTTCAAATGTTAGAGAACCAAGAATTGCCCTACCCGAGAAGTTTGATGGCACCAGATCTAAGTTTCGAGGATTTATCAATCAAGTGCAACTTGTGATTGAACTTCAATCCCAAAGCTATCCAACTCCAGGATGACAAGTTAGATTCATTGATACGCTTCTTTCAAGTTCGGCACTATCGTGGTTATCATCTTTTCTTGAACGACTAGATCCAATATTGGATAATCTAGAGGCTTTTTTGGCAGAGTTTCGATCCATGTATGGAAAACATGATGCAATTCATCTTACAACCAATAAGATCCATATTTTACGACAAGGCAATCGATCAGTAACGTTATATGCTTCATAATTTCGACAACTTGTAAATGATATCAAGTGGGATGATGCTGCACTTATTAGCCAATTTCTCTACGGATTACAATATGAGGTAAAAAAGTTAATGCTCAACTTACCTGATCCTCAAACATTGAGTCAAGCAATTGACTTTGCTATGAAGTGCGACAATCGTCTTTTTGAATTTTGATTTGAGAACCGTACAAGTGGACCTCAACGTTACTATAATTCAATGGCAACACCAACACCTCTTCAACACATACATTCGGAAGTAGAGGATATGCAAATTGATGCAGTACGTTTCAAACCTCTTACTGAGCAAGAAAAGACTCGTCGTTGTCAAGAAGGATTGTGTTTATATTGTGGAGAACCAAAGCACACTGCTCAACATTGTCCAAAGAAATGACGCAATCACAAAATGAGGAGTATGGCTGTGAAAGAAGATAATATGTCAGAAAACGAGTTTGTCCAGCTACAATAGGGACCGTGCGGTTGGAACCTTGCACAACTTCTAGTAAAGGTCCTATTCTCTCCTCAGAGCCCTCTCCTTGTTTTATATTAAATGTTATTTTAGGACCTAGACATTACAAAGTCTCTGCCTTGTTAGATTTAGGAGCCTCAGCATGTTTTTTAGATGAAAAATTTACTAAAAGACATAACATATCTTTAGTAAAGAAAACTAAACCTGTTCATGTAGAAGTCATAGATGGTCGTCCATTGTCTTCTGGAGATATTACTCACGAAACCCTTCCTATAGAAGTAATAATCAATGGTCATAATAGTTTTGTAGTATTTAATATCATTAGTATTTAATATCATTTAATATCATTATCTCCCTCTAATCCAGTCATTTTAGGTTTATCGTGGTTAGAAAAATACAACCCTCAAATAGACAGGATTTTCTGAACTCTTACTTTCTCTAAAAGTATAACTAACAATGTAGTTAAGCAAGTAGAGAGTCATAAGTCCAATTCAATTAAACCCATATTTATAGGTGTAAAAGCTTTCTTGCATGCTGCTATGAAAGAATCACCATACATTATTTATGCTACACCCATTTCTACTGGTGAAAAGACTTTAAGTGGCATTCCAAGCCAATATCAAGAATTTCAAGATGTATTTGAAAAAAAAATGCGGATACACTCCTGGAACATCGTCCCTATGATTGCTCAATTGACCTTGAAGAAGGAGCACAACCGCCATTCGAACCAATCTATAGTTTATCACAAAATGAGTTGGCTAAACTCAAGGAGTATATTGAAGAAAATCTAACCAAGAATTTCATACGCCATTCTAAATCTCCGGCAGGAGCTCCAATTCTATTTGTGAAGAAAAAAGATGGATCATTGCGGATGTGTGTTGATTATCGAGGACTCAACAAGATTACCATCAAAAACAGGTATCCACTACCTTTAATATCTGAACTTCTTGATCACTTGAATCAAGCTAAGATCTATACAAAAATAGATCTTCGAGGAGCATACAATCTAGTACGCATCAAAGAAAGAGATGAATGGAAGACTGCATTTCGAACTAGGTATGGACATTTTGAATACTACGTCATGCCTTTTGGACTTACAAATGCACCAGTAGCTTTTCAACATTTAATGAATGATGTTTTTCAAGAGTTTTTGGACGATTTTGTAGTATGTTATCTAGACAACATCTTGATCTATTCTAAGAATCCAAAAGAACATGAACTTCATGTTCGTCGTGTGTTACAAAAATTAAGAGATGCAGGACTCTATGCCAAGATAGAAAAGTGTGTATTTCACACTACTCAAGTTGATTTCTTAGGTTATATCATTTCAAATGATGGACTTATGATGGATCCTAAGAAAGTTCAAACTATTATAGATTGGAAGATCCCAAAAACGGTAAGAGATGTCCAATGTTTTTTAGGATTTGCTAACTACTATCGGATCTTCATCAAAGACTTCTCTCGAGTTACAGCTCCACTTACACGTTTGACTTGTAAAGACAAACTCCAATGGAATCAAGAAGCGGAAGTTGCTTTTGAATCTTTGAAGACAGCGATTGTTTCTGCACTAATTTTGTATCGTGTTGATTTTTCCAAAGCATTCTTTATGGAAACAGATGCATCGGACTTTGCTCTGGGTGCGGTTTTATCACAAATGGGAACAGATGACAAACTTCATCCAGTAGCCTTTCCTTCAAGAAAATTCTTAGCAGTAGAAATCAATTATGAGATCCACGACAAAGAACTTCTTACAATTGTGGATTCTTTTGAAGAATGGCGCCATTATCTAGAAGGCGCTTCTAGTCCAGTCACTGTGTATACAGATCACAAGAACCTCAAATATTTTATGTCAACACGTGTATTAAATCATCGCCAAGCTCGTTGGAGCATGTCTTTATCAAGATTCGAGTTCATCATTACTTATCGACCAGGAAAACAACAAGGTTTATCTGATGCCTTATCTAGACGTTCTTATCTTGCACCAAAAGAAGGAGATGCAGCTTTTGAGCAACAAAGAACGGTTCTCTTGAAGCCGAAACAATTTCATCTTCGAGCAATAAAATCAACATTGATTGTTGATTTAACTTTCTTTAAGCAAGTCCAATTAAGTATGTCTTCAGACCTTCTTGTTCATGATATCAAGAACAATTCTTCTAAATCTCATGATCCATCTAAATTTGAATTCAAGAACAACCTACTCTATTTCAAAGGACGCCTATTTGTTCCAGAAGGAGAAGCTCGTTTACGTGTTCTTCAAGCTCGTCACGACTTTCCCGCAGTTGGACATTTCGGATATAATAAGACTTTGGAGCTGATATCTAGGGATTTTTGGTGGCCTCAAACGTAGAAGGCAGTAAAGATTTTGTACAATCATGTGATGTTTGCTCAAGATCGAAAACTCCTCGTCATCGACCTTTTGGACTTCTTCAGCCATTACCCATTCCAGAACAACCATGGTCTTTTGTTTCTATGGACTTCATCACGGATCTTCCAATCTCAGGTTCTTATGACTCTATATTCGTGATAGTAGATCGTTTTACCAAGATGGCACATTTTGTACCATGTACAAAAACTATCACATGTGAAGAAATAGCTAAGCTCTTTCTTGACAATATCTATCGCTATCATGGATTACCCAAGGATATTATATCAGATAGCAGAACTCAATTTGTGTCAAGATTTTGGCAGGCTCTTTTCAAGATTCTTAAAGTGGATATAAAACTATCTTCGATATTCCATCCTCAAACTGATGGACAAACGGAGCGTGTTAATCAAGTTTTGGAGCAATATTTAAGATGTACTATTAATTACCAACAAGATGATTGGACAACTCTTTTGCCATTGGCAGAGTTTGCTTACAATAACATGATATACTCTTCTACAAAACAAACACCTTTCTTTGCTAATTATGGTTATCATCCACGACTTGATACTTTTGACTTTTCCAAAGCTAATAATCCAACTGCGAAAGATTTGGCAATTCATTTATCAGAGCTACATGCAACGATGAAGGCGCAGTTAAAAGAGGCTCAAGAACAACAAAAAGCCAATGTGGATGTCTATCGAAAGGAACAACCATCATTCGTCTTAGGTGATAAGGTATGGCTACTTCGTTGCAATATCAAGACCATTCATCCTTGTGACAAGTTGGACTATCGAAGGCTGGGACCATTTTTTATTTCTGCACAAATCAATCCAGTTGCATATCGTTTACATCTACCGGAGTTAATGAAAATCCATCCAGTATTCCACGTGTCTCTTCTTGAACCATACAAGGCAGTGGACATACCAAGAAGACGACAAGCTCCACCTCCTCCTATAGAAGTAGACAATAATGAAGAGTTTGAAGTAGAAGAAGTCTTAGATTCGAGGCGGCGCTAAAATAAATTAGAATATCTTGTCCATTGGCGCGGATATGATATTAGTGAACGCACATGGGAGTCAATAATGAATCTTGCAAATGCAGCAAAGGCGGTGGAGGCTTTTCATCAATGACATCCATCAAAATCAAGATGAAAACTTTTTTTATAAAAGAAACAATATCTAGGCAAGATAACATTCTACTTTCAATTCTTGTTCATAGCTTCGTTGTAGTAGTGGCGCTCAAGAGATGGAGAACCAACAACCAGCGGATTCAACTCAAGAGCCTTCATTTGTTGACCTGTCGGACGAGACATTACGATTGTCACAACCTTCAAGATGACGCAATCGAGATGAAGATCTTCAAGAACGACATGTTCTTCCTCGAATAGATGGTGAGATACAACGCATTTGGTATCACGATTTGGGAAGGGACTCCCGATGTTTGGTAATTTTGCTAGAGGTAGGAACAACTCCTGATGGTGTTCCAAATATGCTATTCGAAGGAAGTTACGAAGGCCTCAATAAGGATCAAATAACTGGGTGGTCTTCCCGCCCTGATATGGGACACTACTGATGGTTGAGAGGCCCTATCAATCATCTTCGAAGAGAACAGAGATCAGAGTATGTGGCGAATACAATTCGTCGCATCATAGATTTCCTCAACATATGATGACCGCTCCTCGTAGAACTCGTTCCCAGAAGGGGGGATAATGTCACGGCCATAATCATGTAAGCTAATAATTACATATAGAAATAGGTAGAAGTAAGTAAAAGTAGGTAAAAGTAAGTTAATTCTATAATATTTAATATGGAAGCTTCTTAGAAACTTCCTAGATGCTGTTTTGACTTCATAGGTGTCTTTAATTGACTTTTTGGATTAGAAACGTGGTCAACAAGTTGGCCATGTGCCACACATGTTGTTAGCTTGAAGATCAAGCTAACTATGTGGCCTACACATAGAAAAACTTACCTTGTAATTCAAGGCATGTGCCTTACAAAGTCAACACATATTGGAGGTCCTATAGAACGTCGCCACGTAGCCCCTAATTAGAGAGTATATATAGAGACAAGAGTGAAGGCTACTTCACTCTTGTCAACTCCTTTCTTGCTTCTAGTCTAGTTTCAAGGGTCTCTAGTTTTCTTGTCTTTTGGCAATAGCCATTCCAGTTTCTCTTTCAATATATATACTTGTTTATATATATTTTGTTACTTCTCTTTGAGTGAAGGCTCACTTGTCTGAATTGTTTTTTCATTGAGTTCTTGTTCTTGACACCAATTCTAAAACAATTATGGTCTTCTGTTTCTATGGATTTTATTATGGATCTTTTAATCTCAGGTTCATATGACTCTATATTCATAATTGTAGATTGCTTCATCAAAATGGCATATTTTGTATGATGTACAAAATCTATTTTAAGTGAAGAAATAACTAAGCTTTTTATTGACAACATCTATTGCTATCATAGATTACCAAAAGATATTATATCAGATTGTAGGACTTAATTTATATCAAGCTTTTGGTGAATCCTATTCAAGATTTTTAAGGTGGATATAAAGTTTATTTTGGCTTTTCATCCTCAAATTGATGGGCAAACGGAATGGGTGTATCAAGTTTTGGAGCAGTATTTGAGATGTACCATCAAATATCATCAAGATGATTGGATAATTCTTTTTTTATTGACAAAATTTACATACATTAATTTGGTATATTCTACCATCTAACAAACACCTTTCTTTATCAATTATGATTATCATCTATATCTTGATACTTTTGACTTTTTAAAAGTTGATAATCCTTTGGTAAAAGATTTAGCAATTCGTTTGTCAAAGCTACATGTAACAATGAAGATACAATTAAAAGATGTTCAAAAACAACAAAAGAACAATACTAATGCCTATTGCAAAGAACAACTATAATTCAACATAGATGACAAGATATGGTTACTTTATCTTAATATGAAGACTACTCATCTTTGTGATAAGTTCAACTATTGTAGGCTGGGACCTTTTTCTATTTGTCAACAAATCAATTTGGTTGCTTATTGATTACATCTACTAGAGTTTATGAAGATCCATCTTATATTTCATATGTCCCTTCTTGAGTTGTGTAAGACAATGAATATCTTGGAAAGAAGACAAATGCCACCTCCTCCTATAAAAGTAGATAATAATCAAGAGCTTGAGGTGGAAGAAGTCTTAGATTGAAGGCGACATCAAAATAGGTTAGAATATCTTGTTTATTAGTATGGATATGATATTAGTGAATGTTACAAATGCATTAAAGAGAGTTGAAGCTTTTGATCAATGACATCTATCAAAACCAAGATAAAGAATAATAAATCTTTAGTATAAAAGAAATAAGATCAAAGGAAGATAACACTCTACCTTCTATCTTTCTTTGTAGCTTCTATGTATTTGTGATACTAAGGAAATAGAGAACCAACAATTAGCAGATTCAACTCAAAAACTTTCATTTGCAAACTTATCAAATGAGACATTGTGATTATCACAACGTTCAAGATGACAAAATTGAGATGAAGATCTTCAAGAACAACATGCGCTTCTTCAAACAGATGGAGAGATATAATGTCTTTGGTATCAAAACCTTAAAAGAGACTCCTAATGTTTGGTAATTTTATTAGAGGTAGGAACAACTCTTGACGATATTTTAAATGTTTTAATTGAAAGAAGTTATGAAGGCATCAATAATGACCAAATAATAGGGTGATCTTCTTGCACTAGTATGGGACACTATCGATGGTTGAAAGGGCCTATCAACCATCTTCAAAGAGAGCAAAGATCGGAGTATGTAAAAAATATAATTTGCCGTATCTTGGATTTCTTTAACATACGAAGACTGCTCCTCGTAGAACTCGGTGCTAAAAGAAGGAGTAATATCATGAATATATATATATATATATATATATATATATATATATATATATTTATTCTAATAGTTATATATATGATTAGATAGAAGTAGGTAAATTTTATAAAGTCTTCTAAAAAAGCTCTGTAGAAGCTTCATAGATGTGGTATTGACTTTAGATGTGTTTGTAGGTTAGAAACTTGGTCAAAAATTTAACCACATGTTGATAGCTTGTGGAACAAGTTAACTCCATATAGTAGCTTGTGAAACAAGCTAAATATGTGGTGTATAAATAGATAACTCACTTTGTAAGTTAAGACATGTGGCTAGCAAAGTCAACACATGTTAGAGGTCTTTTAGAATGTTGCCACGTAGCTCTTAATTAGAGAATATATATGGAGGCAAGAGTGAAGCCTTCTTTACTCTTGTCAATATCTTTCTAATCTTTAATCTTATTTTAAGTCTGTCTAATCTTCTTTTTTTGGGCAATAGCCATTCTAATTTAATATTATATCATCTTTTGAGTAAGTCTCTAGTTCTCCTCAGTGATACAAGAATGTATTGCGGATTTTTTTTCTTTGAGATTCATGTCCTTTACAATAACACACAAGATCTGAAATAGTTGCGACCATTTGTAAGTACATGTGTGGTTTTTCAAATCTATAAGATTAGATGATTATTCTTATATGTATTTGAAGATAGTATTAGATGAAGGAAGGATGTGGTAGCCTTGTGTAAATACTAGTAGTTATTTGATCTGTTGTTCTATAATAATTGACAATAGTTCAGTAATTATATTAGTAATAATATGTTACTCATTGTTTTATGCCATATGTTTTTAATAAATTGTTTCAAATATTGGAATTAATGGCATTTTACGCCCTTCCAAAATCATAGAGTTAAAAGATTCTATAATATTTGAAATCATATGGCCAAATTAGTTTTTGTCAAATTGTGACAATACCAAATACTATAGTGTAGTGTTCATCAAATACTCTACACCTTCTTTAGATATAACTTAGACTTTTGAGAGTTTGATATTGAAATCTAAAATAGTTAATACACGTGCTACTTCCCAAAGATGTCATAGTAGCATTAGATTCTTGAATTGTCATTATAAGTTGTGTACTAAATAGCATATATAGAATAGATGTTTGTGTGTTGGAAATACAATGTTGACTACATCAATAAGACCTTTTTATCAATTAGAATAAAAATGTGAACTTCAAAAGTTTGGAATTCAATGGTCAAAATATAAGAATTGATGTCTTCAGCTTCTACAAGAACTACAACCAATTTTCATCATTTTCAACATTTACAATGCCAAATGCAATAGAAAATAGTAGCCTCTGTGCATTAATTGTTGTAGAAGTAAGAAATATTTTATAGTATTTATCTTTTAAATGAGTGCTATCTATATCAATTATAAATCAAGAATATTATAAGGTATATAAAATTAAATATAATTAATAAATAATTAAAAATAATAATTTTTTTATTGACTTTTAATTCTACATAACTCTTGAGATTTATTATCTTAATTTGATAATAATATGCTTTCATGTTAGTATAGCTATCTTCATAAGAATCAATTAGTTATGAAATTATTTTTTTTCTTCTATGCTATGCCATCAAGTGTTACAGACATCCAACAAGAAGATTCTAAAAATATTCTTAAAAAGCTTTAAAAGGCTCTTGAAATATTCTAGTAGATTTTAGAAAGCTCTAAGAGAATTAAAGAAGGTATTTAAGAAACTTCTTAGGTTATTTTGTCTTTAAGTAACATGGAAACTTTTGAAAAAACTTTTTAGGATTTCTTTATCTTCAAGCAACATAGAAACTTCTGAAAAAACTTTCTAATACCTAATATATATTGAAGTGAAGGTTAAAAAGAACTTTAGTCTTGATAATACATCTCTTAGAGCTCTAGCTCACTATCACAGATGCACTATATAGGAGATCAAACAAGAAGTTGAATAAAAGAATTTGAATAAGAAAGCTAACAAGAACTTCATTAAACCAAATGAATATAAGATCGATACTAAGAGAGGAAAGTTAAAGCTCCAAAAAATGTGTTGTCAATGTTAAAAATCTCCTTAGTATTGATTCTAATATATACTAGATATTAAAAAGCTTTTTGAGAAGTTTCCATGTTGCTTGAAGATGAGGAAATCTTAAGAAGCTTCTTAGATAATTTCTTTAATCTTTCTAATTTTTTTAAAAATATATTAAAATATATTAAAAATCTTTTAAAATCTTTTAAAAATATTCTTAAAATCTTCTTATTGAATATGTTAGAAACCTTATACAAGATAAAGATTCAAGATCAAGAATTGGAATTAATTCAACATTAGAATAATAATTAGATATTAGACAAGAAGGTCCTAACTAGGCCACAAGAAGTAAGTTGTCAAGACCAAAGATCCCCTCAACCTCGACTCTTATATATACTAGATCCTAGGAAGCTTTTTGAAAAGTTTTCATGAAGCTTGAAAACAAAGCAAGCCTAAGATCCTTCTTTGACAACTTTCTAAATCGTCTAAAGCTTCTTAAAACCTTTTAGGATCTCTTATGATCTTTTAGAACTTTCTTAGAATCTATTAGAACCTTTTAGAATCTTCTTAGAATCTATTGGAATCTTTTGAAACCTTCTAGGATCTACAAGAACCTTAGAACTTTTTAGAATTTCTTAGAATCTTTTCAAATCTTCTTCAGTTGTATGTCCGTCACATCACTTCCTCTTCTAGCTTCAAGGTCTCCAAGAAGCAATGTTGCTGTAAGTCAGTATATGCAGAAGAAATTGAAGATTTGTTATAAGGTATTCACTATATATTCTAATTATTTTTTGTAAGGCAAATAATTTATAAGTCCTTATAGCCATTGAGAGTGCCCTAAGCCTTTTATTTATGACCAAGTATGAACTTTGATATCTTTATTATGAAATAGTCCTATAAACACTACTTTTGGCCATCTTTTATAAACAAGTTCTATCTCAAATATAATTATTAGCAACCTATTATTAGGTATCCTTGGACGTCTTTGTGGTTTAGGCAGCTCTTCATCTTGAAATCGTCTCCGCAAGCTACTTTATTGAGATGGTATGACTGACAAGATATCTATTTCTTAACTATTCATATCTTATAAAATAGATAAGACTAAAAAAATATAAATAGGCTATGGTCATAAACTTGAACTACTAACTTATACTATTTTAAACATTTGAAAAAATTATCTTTTCAGAGGCTGCCTCCTCCACTTCTTTATGAGGTTAAGAACTAAGAATATTTATGGTGAAGCCATCTTACTAAGCTACTGTTTCTCATTTTGCTACTTTTAATTTGGATGGATGTCATTGATGGAACTTTTGAACCCTCATTTGTGTATTTGTAAGGTTGCCAAGTAGTTCCCACATGTAATTGTCGATATCAAATTCGTACCAATGGATGAGATATTCAAGCCTTCCATATCTTATCTTTGAATCTAATACCTTCTCTACTTCAAATTCAACATGATCATTAATTTCAACCATAGGAGGTGGTGGTTGTCTTTGACCTGATATGCTTAATTCTCTATATTTTTTCAAAAGAGAAATGTGAAAGATTGGATGAAACTTTATGGATGAAGATAACTCCAAGTGATAATTTACGTTATTGATTTATTTCTGAATCATAAATAGTTCCAACCTTTAGTAATCCAATTTATCATATAGCCTGTTTATTTTTATATTGTGCCAAAGAAGCCATACTTTAGCACCAACATGTGGCGTAATTAAAGAATATTTATCTTATTATTGTTGAAATAAATAATTATCATATTTTACAACTTCACTAATGGCTTCATTGACTATTTGAGAATGTGACATAGACAATAATAAGTCCTTGACATCACTTCTTAATCTCCAATAAAATTGGCTCATCAACACATCTCTCCAATTTATATCACATGCTAATTATTGAAAATCTAAGGCATACATTGATGTAAAATGTATTCTTTGTGAAAGTCTTTGAATTTTAGTTTTTGAAGAATAAATCTTATCATGTTCATTAAATGCTTTCAAAAATGCTGCCAAAAATGCTTCAAAATTGTGTAATATAAGAAAATTCTTTTTAAATAATGTAGCAAAATAAGATAAAGCTTGATATAAGAGCAAGGTTTCAATTAAACCAATATGAGATGCTTCAGTAGAATATTACTGATGTTGAAGCAAGGTGATTAGTTGACTTGGTTTACAAAGCCATGAAATTTTAAGTGGGTGCAATTGAACTTTTTTGAAAGATTGATCCTTGATTTTTTTGCTATTGTTTTTGTCAAATCATTGCCTTGAGTGGATGCACCTCACATGTTTGTTGAAACAAATATAGTCATTTGAAAATTTGGAACCTCTATTACCATTTGATATAGTAGTTGGGATACTTCAGCTCCTTGACCATTATATATGAACATATATAGTTCTTTATTCTACTTTGACAAAGTCTCTATTCTGATATTCAATGCTTCAAGAGCATTAATAATAGAATCTAACTTGATATCTTTGGAGTTTGTCATATTGACTTTTTTACCTTCTGCCATAAAAAATTAGAGAAACACATGCATTCAAAGGAAAAAAAAACCTAATCTATGGTATAAAATAAATCAAAAGAATAATAAAAAAAATAATAATAATCTACAAGAGGATAATCTTCAACCTCTAAAATGCTATAGTACTTCTAAAAAGAGGAATAATTACCTCTCTATCAAGAAAGATGAAGCTTCTAATATTATTTTAAGACAGTCTTGAAAAACTATTAGAAACCATATACAAGACAAGGATTTAAGATGAAGAAATGGAGTTAGCTCGATATTAGAACAATAATTGGATTCAAGCAAGAAGGTCTTGGCTAGGCCATGAGAAGTGAATTGTCAAAACAACGGATCCCCTCAACCTAGACTTCTATATATACTAGGTCCTAGGAAGCTTCTTAAGAAGTTTTTATGAAGCTTGGAAACAAAGCAAGCCTAAGATCCTTCTTTGGCAACTTCCTAAATCATCTAAAGCTTCCTAAAATCTTCTAGGATCTCCTATGACATTCTAAAACTTTCTTAGAATCTATTAGAACTTTTTGGAACCTTCTAAGATCTATAAGAACCTTCTTAGAACCTTTTAGAATCTCCTAGAATCTTCTCAAACTTTCTTTAGTTGTATGTCAATGACAAAATGTTTGTAATATCACCTCTCTTTTTAACTTTGAGTTTCATGAGGAGTATTGATTTTATATCTGCTTTATTTTATTACATATAATATCTTAGTCGTAGCTTCATAGAAAAGTAATTTTAAAATAGATTTAGATTTTTGAAGATAGTATCAATGAAATTCATGTATTTTTTATATCACATCAAGTAGATTTTTTTCTACTTTCTATATATGTTTATTGATATTGTAGCCATGTCAATGAATAAAATACTACAACTTACTTTTTCTCTGTCAAGAATTAAAAATCTTTTCTACATCATATTCTATATGATTATTTATTTCAATACAAGGCATTGATGGTTGTATTCTTCATGAAATAGTTGATTCTAAATAAGCTTCTAAGAGAGTAATATGAAAGATTGGATATACCTTTATAGATGTGGATAGTTTCAACCAATGAGCCATTGGGTTGATTTGCTTTTGAATACAAAATGGTCCTAATCTTTGATAGTCTAACTTATTGCAAGGCCGATTGGTCTTGATATTTTGTCAAAGAAGCCATATTTTATCTTCAATTTAAAAAATATGATTTATTTATTTATTTATTATTTTTATTTTAAATTCTTTTGAAGATTCTTTATAAGAATCTTGAGCTCTTTTTAAATAGAACTTCAAAGTTGTTTGAAATTGTGGCAATTATTTTGCAAGAACTTCAACTATTAGATTTTCATCTTTTGATGTACTTAATAAATTAAGCTTTAGATAGTAACCATAATTGGTATAAAATGGTGTTTATTGAGTTGAAGCATAATGAATATTATTATAAGAAAACTTTATTAAAGATAAATACAAGGTCTAATCATCTTGTTAATAGTTATTGATATATTGCAAATATTGCTCTAATACTTAATTGACTTGTTTTGTTTGACTATTGATTTGAGGATGGAAGGCAAAGAAAAGTTTGGTATCCACCTTCAATATTTCAAAAAAAGATTTTGAAAAATTTGGCATAAATTGAGGTCTTCAATAAAAAATGATGTCATTACATAGGTATGATATCAATATATATTATTAAGAAACATTCATATTATTTCTTTTCTTAAAATTATCTTTTTTCATAGGAAAAAATTTGCCATCTTTATAAGTTAATCTACAATAACATAAATAACATCAAACATAATTGATGGTGGCAAATCAATGATAAAATCTATTGATATTAAAGATCATGATTACTTCAAAGTTGGTAGTGGTTGTAGAAGTTCATAAAGATGATGTTGAAATTTTTTTGATCTTGAATAAATTTCACACAAGAAGAGAAAGTCCTTCACGATCTTTCATATTTGAAGCCAGAAGAAATCTTGAGAAATAATCTCTAATATTTTTTTAAATCTAAAATGTGGTACAAATAGAAAATTATGACAAGATTGAAGAATACAAAGTCACATCGGTCCTTTTGGAATATATAAATGATCTTTAAAATATAAAATATTTTTTTATAAACTTGACATTATTGTTATTAGGGCTTTATTTGATATTACAAACTAATGAGTCCTTAATTAATACTATAAAAATTTATTCAAAGAAACTTGAATTAACAAATATAATCATAGAAGTAGTACAAAGTCAAAATTGTTTTGACTTTAAGAAAGTGATATATTACTAATCAAATACTACTTCTCCAACCTTTGGAATAAGATATGATTTCTTTGATAAAGCATTTGATAGTCCTTGCTATTTTTTTGATTAATATATAATCATAAAATTAAAAAAAAATAATGTTATATTCTAATGAGCTTGGAGATAATTCAAAATCCAAGTTGACATGAAATATTCTAAATTTTTGTGATTTGTATATATAATTATAATATATATAGTACCTTCCAATAAGTGATATCATTCTTAGAAATAATCTATAATTGTAAGAAGCTCTTTATTATGAATTTCATAATTAATTTCTATTACTCAAAACTTTTTAGAATAAAATTTAATTAAATAGAGCTTTCTATCTTTTTCAATCTGTGATAGTATAGTTTCTAATACAAATTCAAAAGCATTAGTTTCCAAATAAAAAGCCTTCATAAAATTTAGATGTAATAAGATTGGAGCTATTGTAAATTTTCTCTTCAAATCTTAAAAAGCCTTTTGTGTTTGAGGTCTTCATTCCAATCTATCTTTGGATGTCAACGAAGTGAGAAGAATAATAATTTGGAAGTAACTCTTGATAAATATTCAATAAAAACTAGCAAATAATCAACATAAATTTATAAAGATCCATCTTTTTTCTTCACAAAAAGTATTGGTATACTTACTAGAGATTTGGAATGCCAAATAAAATTCTTTGCAATATTTTTGTAGATATAATCTTTCAATATGAAAAGATTGTTTTATAATAGACTGTAGATTGGTCCAAATGGTGGTTGAGCCTCTTCTTAAAGATCAATGGCACAATCATATGATCAATGTTTTAGTAATATGTCAACATTTGTTTGTTTGTTTATTTGTTTGTTTATTTTTTTTTTATTTTTTTATTTTTTTAAAGACATCTTGAAACTCTGTATACTGCTTTGCAATAGCTACTAGTAAGCTTACTTCTTCACAAGTTGGAGTTATATAAATAACAAATGATATTTCTTTCTTAGTCTTCTTTACAAAAGTTCTTATTTTTAGTAAATAAAACTTTATTGTTGATGATTTTTTGATAGATTTTATTCAAAAGAATTCTATAGAAAATTTACTCTTATAAAATCTCCAATCTATAGATGGATTATATCTTTTTAATCATGAAAGTCTTAGAATGATAGAATTAGATGGAATTTTAATAATATTAAATACTATTTTACTACTATGGCCTTTAAATCATATTTTTAGTGGTATGATTTTATGAATAACATTACTTGAAGATAAAAGTCGACTATCTATTATTTCTACATATATAGTTTTTGACTTCTGTACTAAAAGAATTTTATGAAGTTTAAAAAAATTTTCGTGTAAAAAATAAGAAAATAATCTTGAATCTAATAAGGTATTTCTTTGAAGTTTTTATAGACTAAAAAATAAAGGTATAATAAAAAAACAAGCAAGTTGGGCAAAGAAAGAGGAACCTTAATGAATTTGAGGTATTAGAATATTCAACTATACAAACTTTATTGTAGTTGGGCCTCTTCAATTTCTTTAAGAATCATACTTTTAGTCTTAATTGTATGTTGTTTCTTTATACAGTTTATAGATTTGTGGCCTTTTTCACCATAATTCAAGCATTAGTCTTATTTAGATTGACAATTCTTCTTTTTTATTTTAAAAAGTTTAAACCATATCATATTAATTTTTATATTCTCATCTTTGAAATGTAGAAGTAATATATTTGTAGAAGCAGTAAAGTACAAATTTTTAGTCATTGTTTTGTCAAAGTCTATGAGTGTTGATCTTGACGGCATTGAAATAATTGATTATTGTACTTCACAGCTTGATTGATAGCTTCATTGAGTATTTGAAGATCAAGTAATGATAATAATAGATCTTCTACATGATTCTTTAGTCTCTAATAGAATTGACTCATAAGTGCTTGTTAATACTAATTGATGTTATAAGCCAATTATCTAAAATTGGATGCATAAATTGAAGTAAAGCGTGATCTTTGACGTAATGAATAAATCTTTATTATTGTTCATTCAGCCTTATCATGTTTTCCAAATGCCTCCATTAATGCTTCTAAAAAAGTTTTAAAGTTGCTCAAAGTTAGAAATCTTTTTTCAAATAAAAGAGCAAACTAAGATAACGCTCATCTTGTGAGCAAGATTCCAACTAAACCAACTTAAAACTCCTTTGCTGAATAGCACTCAGATTGTAGAAAAATTACTAATCAAATTTGATTAATAAATCTTTGAAACTTTGAGTATGTATAATCAAACATTTATAGAAGACTAATTTGAGGCTTCTTATTTTTTGAATAGATGATTTTTTTTGTTAAATTATAGGTACTACTACCTCCTTGGATGTAGAAGCTTGAGAAAGTAGTTGCATCATAGGCTAACTTACTCTAGGTCTTGCATCACTATAAAATCTTGCAAATTTTTTTTCAATTTCAATAATTCTACAAGCTAAAGCATTCAATATATTCATAATAACATCTAACTTAGATTTGAGAGACTTAACTATACTAATATCTTTATCTCTAACCATCCTAAAATAATAAATAAAAAATAAATTTCTAAATAATACCAATTTAGAAAAAGGTACTACGCAATCTTTAAGCGCTTAGATACCTTCAAGAAGAGGAGTAATTTACTCTCTATCAAGAAGGATCAAATTCTAGTATTAATAAAAAAACAATCTTGGCAAACTATCTTGGATACACTTTACAGGCAACCAAATAAGAAGTTGAGCAAAAGAGTTATAACAAAAAAACTAATAAAAACTTGATTAAATATAATGAGTACAAGATCAACACCAAGAGAGACAAGCTAAAGCTCCAAGAGATATTTTTTTGAGACTGAGGATTTTTTGAGTCTCAACTCTAATATATATTAGATATTAAGAAACTTCTCAGGAAGTTTTTATGTTGATTGAAGATGAAGCAACTTTGAAAAACTTCTTGAATAACTTCTTTAATCTTCTTAGAACTTCTTAGAATTTGTTGAAATATACTAAAAATATTTTAGAACACAATAGAATATTTAAAAAATATTTTAAGAATCTTCTTGCTGAATGTTTGCAACATCCACCTCTCTTATAATCATATGATTTAATCATGTTTTTGCTCATTTTCTTGTTGAAACTTTTCAATTCAACTTCTTGTTAGAACTTGTATATAATATATTTGTGACATCAAATAATATACCAAAATACTTGTAGTATGTCAAATATCTTTCAAATATCTACAACTCTATGTTATGATGTGTTTCCAATTTGTTCTTCACATTGCTTGCTATCCAATTGGCATGTTAATTACTCATGTGCTTAATATCAATCTATGTATACTTAAAGACAAATGTACTAATCACAAATTCATTTGAAGATGCAAATTGAGATTATTATTCATGCAATCTCCATTTACAATTGTAGTTGCAACACTTCACAATATACCTTATTTAGTCAGATTTGATATTGATTGTTTTGTAATACTTGCTAGAGCAATAGCTTCCTTCAATTTTTTACTACTATTGAATGTAATACCTACAATAAGGGCATTTGTCATTTTTAATTAAAAATTTTTGTTATCAAAAGACAAACCTTTTCAATATGAATGTGTCTATTGATGATATATGTCAATAGCATTTGTCATTTTGAATTAAAATTTTTTGTTAACAAAAGACATACCTTTTCAATATGAATGTGTCGATTGATGATATATGTCAATAGAGACTCTGGAGCATATAATTCCATGATGCTGCTTTAATGCCAAATTGGCTGGTTTGGCTATAAGTGTTTTATCTGCAACAAAGTGAACATAAGGTCACAATCTTGCTATGTTAGCCCAAAAATATAAATTACAAGTGTATGAAGGATGTTTAGAAGTTATTCTCCTCCAGTTCAACTTAAAATTTGACATAATTCGTTGAAAGGAATTTGCAAGCAGACAGTGCCAAGGCATGGACATACTGCTAGCAAACATGTAAATGAACTTGACAATTGGTCATCGAAGTTGCTACAAAGCAAGGTTCTGGATATGTGTTAACCTGATGTGGAATTGATAACAGGTGCTACTCGGAGGGGTGTTCAGTATTACAAACCTCAACAAACTTGCAGGAGCCGGTGAACAGAATTTAGCAACTAGGAGCTGCTGCAGAATGGGTTGGGGTACAAAATAGATTGGGGTAGGAAGAAGATGCAGACTCACCAACATTGGGAGTTCTGTGCCATGACTTCAAGTTGGGGCGATATAGTTGGGAGCACAAATGTGTGAAGAGACGGCACCGATGGCTTTGCGGCTGATCTGCAATACCCACATCTCCAAGACGACCCCGTTTTTGTCAAACCTTTGCAAATGAAATCAAAGAAAGTGCTTTCAAAAACTAAATAGCGTGTTTTGTTCACAATTAGAAACGAAAGGCAAAAGAATCATGAAGGAAATATAAATCACGCAGGAATGAAGGCCTGAGCGAACAATTCACGAAACATGCCGCAATCGAATGATGCAAGAATTGTGTGACACGTGTATACCCACACATTAACAAAAACAGTTCACGGAACAAAATAAAAAAGTCAAAAGAGCAGAATCCGCAACAAAACAATTACAATAAGCACAATGTTTAATACTTAAATCTCCCCTCTCACAAATAACCTCCATTGCCCAATATAACACAAATATAATCATCTTTATTACAAACTGGAACTCTTGTATACACTGAACAGTTCCTTTTAAAATTCCGATGCTCCTCTCAGACGTAAAAGTGAACCAAACTCGCAAATTTGAATAAAAACAGAACAATCATTTGGGCATATTCTATTAGGAGATCTTGCAATTGGTCAATAAAAGAATAGCGCACACAACTGCACAACATTCAAAAATAGTTTCAAGTACGATACCACAAAGAACAGAAAACAAACAAAAATTGAAAAACTCACTCTATTCTTAATCAAGCTCCCTCCGATCAACCCACACACACATCGCATGTCTTCAAGCACGTCGCATGACTCCAAGCACGCACAGTAGATGTTGAAAGGAGAATGAGATGCACCAAAGATGGTAGGAAAAGGAGAGGCTGAATATATAGAAAGAAGAAGCCTTTTTATTCCTGCTCTAAGCCCTAACTCTCCGGTTGATAGTCAAAGCCAATCACCTTTGTTCAAGCGTTAGTGACAAACTCGCCATTGGTGTATGCAATTCTCATAATTTGCCTTGTGTGATCCAATCGGTCCAGCTCCTGATCTTCTATATCCAACCAGTTGTCCATCTGGCACAGTGATGCTTGCTGAATTACCAGTAGTGAGTATTGGATCCACGCTCATTGTTTTCATGTAAGGTTTTCACTACGTCCGTGTAGCACGCAACAAATCATTCATCTCCGATTTTTCCTTGATCAAGTGTCTCTCCATGATTCCATATCTTGGTGCCTTATGTTTGTGACGTGGAGCCATTCAGTACTACTTTATCTCAACGCCGATTCATGACTCCATCAAATGATGTACCCATCAAGTATTACCAGTGGCTTAGTAAAGGCATCCTCTCTCACTGATTAAGTTCTTTAAAATGAGAATGAAATCCCAGTTGCTGCTAAGAGGGACAAAATACTAATAAAACATAAAAAATAAAAATGAAAATCACTAGTTTGTCTCCATATTCTTCCATAAGAAAGCACCAAAAAGATTGTCCTCCCCGTTGTCAAGGTCGATTCATCCATGAAGTAGCAGTTGCTACATCAGACTTAAGCTTGGTGTGAAGATCTACATTGGCGTGCTTTAGTATTCCTCAGAGGATTCAATCCTAGCTAGTTCACTTGACACATTTAGTCAAAAAGAAACACCAGGGTGTATTTCATGTGTGCATGTCTCAGGAGATTGTCAAAAAAATAGAATGCAAACAATTGTATATAGCTTCACCTGAAGTCAACAGTACCACCGGTTTTGTTTGAACTAGATGGGTGCTGCAAGCATGTGTTGTGTTTGTTCAATAAGTTCAATTCAAGCTTAAAATGAGATCTAGAATATTGTAATTTCAATGCAGTGACTGCAAGCTGCAATGAGAGCTCACAATTAGATGATGCCTGTCTCAGTGTAGTGACTACAAGTTGCAATTGGGATCTTTCATGAAACCCTAAGCATGGTCAGTGTGAAGGCCTCCTCATGCCCCTCCTCAATGTTTAAAATCAACAAAGAGGTGTGATGCCAGTAGCGGAGGGATGTGGATTCTATCCTTGGAAGTACCACGCCGCATATTTTGCGGCACTTGAATTGGGCCCCAAAATAGGCTAAAACAAGAGTTTTTTGATAACATATCAAATCCAGGGATATTTTTATGATTTCAACAATGTATTATACTATAAGAAAACTCAGGGGTACATGTGTAATTATCAAGAATACAAGAGTGTTCTTGATATTTCTAAATATTTTAGGGATACAATTGAAAAATTTCCTTTTTTTAATCTTATAGTTGCTCAATAGTTGTTTGAGAGTAGATGAGTAAAGAACAAGAGGATTAGTGGTAATAAAATATTTTATACTTTTAAAAAAACTAATAAGAAACTTTGGGGGATTACCAAAATATCTACATGTATAAAAAACTAAAAAAAGATTGATTGGTGCTAAATAGATAATTTTAAAAAAAATAATATGATCTTTTATAATTAGATTGGAGATAAAATTTGTTAAATGAATCAATGTATTATAATTTGATGAATAATTTGATATTTGATATAGAATTATTTAATTTATACTTCAAAAATAAAATAAAACTTAGCAAAAATATATTATATTATATTTCTTTATAATAATTCTACATTAGGTAGCAAGAATAAAAAGAAATTCTAAACATGTATTTTACGAAGGTTCAAAAATAAATCAAAAGATTAAACGAAATTTGAATTGTGTTCAAAGAATTTTAAAAATATTATAAAAAAACCTAAATACTATCTTGATTTAGTATTAATATGTATTATAATAATAGAATAATAGTTAATGGAAATAATTAAAAATCTAAAAATATTTTCAAAAGCTTTTAGTTCCTTTCAGATAATTAATTGTCTTGTGATTGGTTAATATTAAAGTTATAAGAAACCTAATTCAACTAATTTATTTAAAAAAAAAATCAAAGATTAAAATTATTTAAAAAAATTAGATCATATAGTTTGAAAAAAAATAATTTTATTATTAGAAAGATTATTAAATATATAAAAAATACTTTTGAAATTTTTATAATAGTAAAATTTTAAAAAAAACTTCCTAAATTATAATAAAGTTAGAAACTTTAAATTTTTTCTTTTAAATAATTTAGTCCCAAAATATTTGTTACATTTTGAGATAAAAAAAAGAAATCAATGAAAGAAGTATTAAAAGACATTTATATTCTTTTAATGATACATTAAATTTATTATTTATTATTATTTATATTAATTTTTTAAAAAATCTTATTGATTATTATTATTTTTAAATTAGAATTTTTAATACCAAAATTTTAAATTAAGAATATGACTATTTTGAATCAATAAATAATATGCTATTAGATTTTTTTGTTTTTATTTTATTTTAATATAATGATTGGCAAGATATTTTATTTATTTTTTTAATATATATATATATATAATTTAATTTATAAATATAATTTAAATATTGACATCAATAAGAAGAAATTAGAAAATTCTCCTAATTTTATTTTATAGTAAATAGTATACATCTTTGCAATTATAGATCTTAAAGGTTAAAGGCAATGATTATTTATGTCAAATATTCATGACCTTTTGTATATAAGTTTAAAAATAAAATTTTTATTTGTAAAAATATTATTTTTTTAAATCATAAAGATATGATATATATATTTTTTTAAATAAAAAATATCCATACTAAATTTTTAATTAAATAAAATATTAATAGTGTATTAATGATGAAGATTTTAATTTAATCAATATTTAGAAATTTTTACAAAAAAGTTTCTTATGGCCAAAATGTATTCAAAGTTTGTGGCAATTAGGACTAGTATTAATTAAGATTTACATGAGAAATAGTATTCATGGTGGCTAAGAATTTTGAAAGATTCTTCTAAGATAATTTTGTAATAGAAAAGAACTTATGATGGCCAAAAAAATCCGTAAATTTTTAATCTATATTTATAAATAAAAGATGTTAAAACTTTAATGTTATCTTTTATTTGGCTTGTAATTGGTGGTGTGAAGTGAAGTAAGCAATTGGCAAAAGACCAAAGAGGAACAACCACAATACAAGTAAAAGAGATGAAATCAAGTAATCACAACATCCAAAATGAAGTCACAGTCCGTTCACTGGATTTTCACCTAATAAAAAGTAAAAATAAAAAGTAAAAAATATATTTTTAGATAGATAATTTTTTTTTTTTTTTTTTCCAATGATATAAAAATCATGTAATTCCAAGTTAGTGTGAGTAAGTTATGATAGATTAAAGATAGAATATAAATAATAACAAAGTTAAGTGAATAATTTTTACCTCAAGGATAACTTACTTAAGAAATCAGGAGTTCGAGCCTCACCAAGGCTTACAAGTAGTGTACATTCCTCCCTCAAGAGGCCTTAAGGCCTTAGTCTTATCTTCCTACCTATACCTAAGGTGCTACAATCCATATGGGAATTGTGCACCTCTCTTCCTACAAGGACTACACTAGCTGCTGGTCCTCCTATTTTCTACTAGTAAAACTACTTTTTTTGCATTTTTGACTTCACCATGGTATTCAAAAACACCCAATTGGCCTAGAGACCTTGCAAAGTCTTCAAATCTTGCTTCATTTCTTCATAATGGCTCTCAAGGTGATAAAACTCAATTTTACCAAAGTCTTGAAATTTTCTCTAAAAATTCATAAAAATTTCTAAATAAAAATAGCTTCAATCAAGATATTTTTTAAAAAAAATATTTATATTATTTATTTGATATTTTTTTAATCTTTGAATCTAATATTTTTTGCTTCATTGTTTATAAAAAAAATCATAGTATTGCAATATATTTTTTATATTTTTTTTAGAAGTTCTTGATCTTTGGCAATTTTTTATGGTATAATACATAAAAATAAATATATTCAATTTCTAAAAGAATTCAAAAGAAGAAAGTAGTTTGATATAAATTTGGTCAAGTATGATCAATTGTTTTGACAATATCAATCATATCTTGTTCTTTGTTTAAATCTCTCAATAAGTTTTTATTTTGAAATTATGTGGTAGTATTTTTATTTGTCTTATCCATCTCTATAGTGCCAAAGTTGGCCCTAACATACTTTTCATAAGTTAAAATTACTTAATATAATATTATTTATAGACATCAAATTTTGAAAATAAATTAAATTAAATTAAAATATAGTAGCATATCTCTATTTAAGTAAGAATCATCTTATATATAGGCTAATTTGCTAAAAAAAATGGTTATTATATAATACAACTAAGATTGTGGTTTGTGAGCTCTAGATTATGTTCCAAGATTGAATTTTATATTTTTTTCTCGTATTTTGTAGTAATTGAACAAGTTAGATCATAATTTATATAAGTAAAATTTAGTTTTGTAGAATTTTGAGGGTTATAACGTTTGATGGTACAAATCTTAATCTAATTCTTTAAATTGGATTAATTAGGACCAAAATCAAAGACTTTAGAAAACTAGAATAACAAGTTAATTAGTTTTAGTGATTTAGAAATTATAGTCATTACTATAAAAATTGATTGATAGCCTATGAATTCACTTACAATCATTTCATATGATTTAGAGTGAATTAAAATCATAAGCTTCTAAAAAGGATTCTAGTAAAAATTAGCAAGGACAATTTGAAGTGTTTTTCTTAATTCAACAAATTCAAGCAACAAGGTGGCTTTTCTAATTAATAGAAGCCTTCCTAATGCAATGGCAACATTGGATTTACCTCATGGAGTGAAAAAAAACAAGATCAGCACCTCTCCACCAAATTACAAGTGGAGCCATGAAGATGTCATTTTTGAAGGAATTTTCAATAATTGCCAAAACTCTTGGAGGTAAAAAGTTCATAAAAATTGCATATGAATGTCGATTGGGACAGATGAATAGTCAATCTTAGCATAAAAAGGTGTTTTAAACATAATGGTGAAGTTAGTTTTACAAAAACAATGTTTTTTTGACCACTTACAAGAGCCATCAGTCTTAGTAACGGGATTAGCTCTTGGATGAATGAAGGCCATAGATCTACATTAGGAATCTTAGAGATCAAGGGTGGAGATGTGGCCGCCCTCCCACAAGCCACTACTCAATAGTATAAGAGTGGCTTAGTTTTCCAAGCCCTCTCTCTCTCTTTTTTTCGATGAAGGGTGAAGCCATGCCAAATCTTGGCCTAAAACCCTAATTCCAATTTCATTTTGGATCCTAATGCTCATTGTGCACCTTGTGAATGTGTGATCATTGATTTTATGTTGTGGGCGGTGCTTATTGTGGTTTAGAAGGCACTCCCTTAGAATTAGTAGTTTCCAAATACTTCTCTTGTTAAGTGGGTTTGAAGGGCCTCGGATTTTTCCCAATCAGTCTTTGGTTCTTTTAATTTTTGTGGTGAATTTTTTTGAGCACATACCTCTTACTATCAGCTTTCCAACCTGCTCAAGCTTGCTCAATTTGGAGCTAAAACGACTTTTTTGTGAATTATTGAGTGCGAAGGGGTCGGCTGACTTGGCAGTTTGGGTCACTAGTTTTTGAAAAGACATTTCTCAGTGTTGTTTACTTAAAAAATTCTGAAATTTTAAGAATAAGAGCTTGTACAAGTTTAACCTTCCAATCGTGCAAGTTTTATTACGTTTGAAGCAGATCCAAATTTTTGGTGCATTTTGGAGTGAAGGGTGGTAAGCTGCCGTGGAAGTCTCGATTATTCAACTTTGAAGGAGCATTGCGCATGCCTCAGGTATTGGATTGCCACACAGTTTCTTAAAGCAGGAGCGTCTTCAAGTTAGGTTTTCAACCAAGCAAAAATCATCAGAATTAAAGCTGATACAAATGGTTGGCGAATTTCGGAGTAGAAGGGAGTCGCTGCTGTAAGTTCTTGGTCGTTATCAAGGTGCCTTCTCTTCATCCCTCTTAGTTTTTATTTTTTCTTTTATTTTTTCAATAACTTGTAACTTCCATATGTAAACTTTGTACTTTAACTTTAACTTATTTCTTTTAACTTTTATTTTTTTATTCTTTATTTTTACTTTTTACTTAATCGACAATTTTATTTTTTATTTTCAATTTGTTAAAACTTAAAATTTTAATTTTTACTTAAGATTTTTCCTTTACTATGGATTAATAATAAGAATTTAATTAATTATTCTTTCCACTAATTATTTAAGAAGTAATAATTTATATATTTAAAAAATAAATAAAATAATAAATAATAAATAAATAAATAAATAAATAAAACCTAAAAAAAGAAAAAAAGAAAAAGAAAAGAAATTATTTAAAACTAAATCATATAATTAGAATTAAAAGAAGGAACTATTTTTCATGAAGTATAATGAGTGAATTATCATTGTGAATGCGAATAATTATTAGAATATTTGATTAAGAACTTGGTGTTTTAACAATAACAACTAATGATTTGATTAAAATTTGAATAATGGCCTTACTTTTAAATTCACCCAGTCAAGTTACTTTTTATGAATTAAAAAAAACTTCCAACTAGTGGAGGTTTATTTGAGTTAACATACTTCTATTGCTTTATTATTGTGACAACATCCAAAATCCTAAAAAAACCTACTTTATGTGGCAGTTAGTCAATCAATTCATAAATCCAACTCAAATATGATATCTTTTAATATCTTTAATAAATGTAATCTTTATAACAATAATAAGCTCTTCAATGCCTTTACATCATAGTTTGATTTTATTATTAGATTTTATTTAATTTTTTATTTATTTATAAAAAAATTAATAAAAAATCCTACTTATATTCTTTAATTCAAAATTCAATTTAAAATATTCATTTGTATTATTTTTTTATTCAAAGAATATTTTGTATATAATATGAAATAATGGTTTAATCATTGACTAACAATAGTATTAGTAGTGTCTTGTAAGAAACTGACTATCATAAGAAAATAAAAAAAATAAGATTACTAAAATTTTTAGATGTGGAAATGGAGCTATGTAATTTTAGGTAAAAAAGAGAGAGTTGCTTAGGTGCAATGGTTGACTGTTGTTTAGAGTAGTATTATATGAAATTAGAGACTAACTATCAAGTAGTTTAAATACATTTTTTTTCACCAATATATGACTTGTGTTGCAATTGTGTATGAAAAAAACAATTTAGTTTATTTATTCTAATAGGATATGAACAACTAATCAAGATAAGAGTGAAGATTAGGTTTTGGCTACTAGATTACATGCAAATACATACTTATGTCATTTTGATATGCAATGGATTTAAAGTTTTATAAGAAGCAAGCATTGATGTAGACCTCAATGAATATAGTAGCACGATTGTGTTGAAAAAATATAGCACAATTTTAATAGATACAAATTCAATCAAGGAATAGCAACATCTATTTAATCTAACTAAATTTGGTAAAGACAAGGTATTTTTTACCAACTATATACAAAACTATGTTAGATTTTTTATTAAGATTTATACCAAATAAATTCATGTATTAAAAGAAATCATAGAAACATAAAAAAAATTATATATGCATGATTACATTGTCATAGCAAATCTTATTGGTATCAAATCCAAAAAACTTGCTTTCAAGGATTGATTCAATAGGTTCAATATTTATCTTTTAAATAGGAGCTTTATAATTAATAATGAATAAGAATAAGGCTTCTTTTATGTTTGCATGCTCCATCTATAAGTAACTATATAGGTACTATTGTTTATATTATAATGTAATAATAGTTTTATATATATCTTTTAATAACATACAATAGATTTTGATTTCAAAAATAGCAAAGATATATTGATTCCTACTTGAATAATTCTTAAGCATTTACCATAGTAATTCAATATAATTACCATTAAGATTTTCAGATCTCTTTAGAAGGCCATTGAGTAAGATACACATAATAATATGTTCAATGAATTGAAATATAATATCACACTTAATACTAGCTAAGAATAGAAGATAAAAATCAAAATTAAGAATATATTTTCAAAGAAGCTAATTATGATATTAGTTGACTACTCAAATTTCTTTATTTGATGTAAGTTTTGTTTGAAGGTCAATTACCAAATTTGAAACTACTTTCACCAAAAAGATGTATATATAAGAAATATAACCAATAATATTAATAGTAAAGAATCTAATTAAAGATACTATTTAATAATATATCTTTGAGACAAAAAAAAATTATGGATTGAACCAATATAGCAAAATAATCAGAATATCATTGTGAGTGTAAATTTTCACTCTTCAATCCAAGTTACAAGATGGCCTCAATTAAGAGTTGCTTGTAATTGGTGGTATAAAGTGAAGTAGGCAAATAATAAGAATAAAAGAAGAACAACTACAAAGCAATTGAAATAAATGACATGAAGCAATTAAAACACCCAAAACTAAGTCACAATCTATTTATTATATATTTATCTAATAAAAAGTAAAAATTAAAATTAAAAATATGTTTTTAGATATTTAATTTTATTATCTTTCCAATGACGTAAGAAACATGTAAATCTCAATTACTGTGAGTAAGTTATGAAGTTTTAAAGATATGAAGTAAAGAATTGAAAAGTGAAATGAAAATATTTTACCTCAAAGATAACTTCCTTATAGATCAAGGGTTTGAGCCTCATTAAGGTTCACATGTAATATATAAGGATATTTTAGAGAAGCCACGAAGCCTTAGTCTTATCCTCCTAACTACCTTCAAGGTGCTATAATCCATATGAGACTTGTGCATTCCTCTTTCTACAAGGATGTCATGGACATACATTGGAAGATTCTTCGAATATTCTTCTAGAATATTCTCTAAAGATTCTCTAAAGATTCCTTTAGAAGGTTCTAGAAGATTCTTAGAATATTCCCTAAAGATTCTCTTAGAAGGTTCTAGAATATTCTTAGAAGGTTCTAGAATATTCTGATAGATTCTAGGAAGTTGCTCAAGAAGTTTCCTAATTAGTAGAAGTTGTTGGAGAAGCGTCCTAGTTAGCGGAAGTAGCTCGAGAAGCTTCCTATTCAGTAGTATATATAGGAGTCGAGGCTGAAGGGTTCTTCAGTCTCGACAACACATCTCTTGGAGTTCTAGCTCACCTTTCTGGTGTTGTTCTTGTACTCATCTGTTTAATCTAGTTTTGCCACTTCTTCTTGAACTTCTTGTTAGATTTCAAGTCTGTATTTTGTGTCCGTGACAGTTTGTCGAGACTGCATTTTCACTGGTATCAGAGCTAGTTCCTTCTTGTTAAAGAGTGGATTACCCCTCTTCTTGAAGGTGTGCTAGTGTTTTAGAGGTTGCGGATTACCCTCCTCTAAACTGATATCTCTTCTTTCTCAATATTGGAGCCTTATTCTTCTTGGAGAGAGTGGATTACCCCTCATCTTGGAGTCTTAAGGCGTTTTAGAGGTTGCGGAGTATCCTCCTCTGAACCAATATTGTCCTCTTGTCAAAACTCTTTTTTCTTCTTTCTGAAGGTTAGCCGAAGGTTAAGACGTTAAAATGGCTGAAATTTTGGAATCCAAACTAGACGCCATCATAAATGCTCTTGCCTCGTTGTCACATAGGACAACAGAGATCGAAGGAGTCATGGTAGGACTCCATAATAATGGAGCATCTGGGATAGCGCCATCTAAAGTATATCAGCCTCAAACTTCTGCGCCAGAAGAAGCAGTTCTACCTCCATTTCAACAAGTTCGAGTAGTCCTACAACGAAAGGAGCCTCGAGTTAGTCTTCCGGATAAGTTTGATGGAACTCGTTCCAAGTTTCGAGGTTTTGTCAACCAAATCAGGTTGATAACAATTTTACAGCCCGAACGTTATCCGACGGAGGAAGTGCGTGTTGGGCTTGTTGGAACCTTGCTTACAGCACAAGCTCTGTCTTGGTTTACTCCCTTGTTCAAGAAGCGATCGCCAATCCTGAGCAACTTTGAAACGTTCTTGGAGGCGTTTGCAGAAGCATTTGGCGAGCATGATAAAGTTCGATGGGCTACAACAAAGATCCGATCGCTACGACAAGGAACACGCTCTGCATCAGTCTATGCCTCGGATTTCAGACAATTGGCAAGTGACATTAATTGGGGTGAAGAGGCGTTGGTGAGTCAGTTTTATTGGGGCTTGAAGGATGATGTGAAGGACTTGCTGTTATCTCTTCCTGATCCTCAAACGCTCAACGAAGCTATTAGCCAAGCTGCAAAGTATGACAACCGCCTATTCCAGCGTCGCCAAGACCAACGTCCAAGACACCAAATGACTCGTTACGACATGACTATGTCTGCAAATAGCTTAAACTCACATTTGGAGGCAACAGACATGCAAATCGACACGGCGCGTGTCCGATCTCTTACTCCAACAGAGAAGAAATGGCGTATGGAAGAAGGGTTATGTTTGTACTGTGGAGAAGAAGGTCACAAGGTTGAAAATTGCCCAAAGAAGCAAAATTGGCACCCTGTCAAGACTAGAAGTGCGATGATTCCGGAAAACGACGATGCCCAGCCACAGTAGGAACCGTGAGGCTGGACAATCTAATATCACGACAACAATCAGGTTCCTCCTTCTCTGTCCAACCTGCCCGTTGTTTTACAATTCCTTTGTTTTTAGGCCCTCAAAAATAAAAAACTTTAGCTTTATTGGATTCGGGGGCATCTACTTATTTTTTAGATGAAGAGTTTGCTAAACGCCACAAGATCCGTTTAGTACAGAAGTCCAAACTTGTTCACGTAGAGGTGATAGATGGACGACCCTTATTGTCAGGCAACGTTATCCACGAATCAGAACCTATAGAAGTGGTGTTTAAGGACCATAGTAGTCACGTTATTTTTAATATTATTAGAACCCCATCAAGCCCTGTTATCCTTGGTCTTTCTTGGTTAGAAGATCATAATCCGTCCATTGATTGGAGGCTACGAAGGATAACATTTCCTGAAAATAATAATAATAAACCTGTTGGTAGAACCTACATGAAGAAATCCATGTTTATTGGAGCGAGAGCGTTCCTAAGATCGTCCAAGGAAGGCGCACCATTTGTCATTTATGCAGCTCCAACTAGCGGCGAGAATATCTCAACATCGAATATACCAGAGCAATATAGGGATTTTGAAGACGTGTTTCAGAAGAAGAACGCCGATATACTGCCGGAACATCGACCATATGATTGCGCCATAGACTTAGAGGAAGGAGCGCAACCACCTTTTGGTCCAATATACAACCTATCGGAGACGGAGTTGGCAGAATTGCGGAAGTACATCGATGAGAATCTAGCCAAGAATTTTATTCGACATTCAAAGTCGCCAGCTGGAGTACCAATCCTATTTGTGAAGAAAAAGGATGGCTCACTGCGGATGTGCGTGGACTACCGAGGACTCAACAAGGCGACCAAGAAAAATCGCTATCCCTTACCTTTGATCTCCAGCCTCTTAGATCAACTTGGACGTGCAAGAATTTTTACAAAGATTGATTTAAGAGGAGCCTACAACCTTGTGCGAATCAAAGAAGGAGATGAATGGAAGACAGCCTTTCGTACAAGGTATGGCCATTTTGAGTACAATGTCATGCCTTTTGGTCTTACCAATGCTCCAGCGGTCTTTCAGCATATGATGAACGACATCTTTCGGGAGTACCTCGATGACTTTGTTGTCATCTATCTGGATGATATTTTGATATTTTCCAAGAATGAAGAAGAACATGAGAAGCACGTTTGTTTGGTTCTTGAAAAACTACGCAAACGAGGACTCTACGCCAAGTTGGAGAAGTGTCAATTTCACCAGAATGAGATGGAATTTTTGGGCTTCATTGCGACTACAGAGGGCTTGAAGATGGATCCAAAAAAGGTAGAAGCAATTATATCTTGGGAAGTGTAGAATAAGTAGTTATTTGTTGAATTGTAGATACTTAGTTCATAGTGTAAACAGGGATAGATGACTGTTGAAAAGGTAGTTCAGTAGGTAAAATGGATGAATAGTTAGGAAAAGCAGTTTTCATTAGAGATGTAGCAGTTGGTATCTCGTGGTAGCATAAGGAGGATGGGAGAGAGGAAGTAGGGGCCATTACTGTGATAGTGTGAGCCGGGGTAAGCTTGGTGCTACCTCTTTTCTTTTATTGTTATGTTCTTTGAAATAAGAGTATTGAGAGTTTCTGAATATTGTGAAGTGAATCATGGAATGAAAGTGTGAATGGAATTATATGTTATTGAATGAGAAGAAGAGAGATTGAATGCTGAAATCTGAATGTAGTTCAGCAGAGAGAATGAGTCTGTGTTTGTGTGAAACACTGTAATGTGAAGGCAGTTAATGGTGAAGAACTCCAGAATTTGGATTATAGTATGATTATGTCCTGTCATTTAGGATAGTGCGGGATTACATGTTGTTATCAGTGATGGTGGAGTATTATTAGGAAGTGGAAAGCATTGTAGTGTTTCCTGGATGTTTTAAGTAGTGCGGAATACAGTTAATTGTGTGACCCTAACGTGTAAGCTCATGCGATATTCTTTCCCTGTGTTCGAATTCCCCTATACAGGTTTACTCTGATTAGATAAGTTAGAGTAAGTAAAACGACAATCACATTTTGGCGCCGCTGCCGGGGAAATTGATAATAGCATGGAGTGTTAGGTTTTAACTGCCGGTTGAAGTAGATGGGAAATAGGTAGCAGTCGCAGAAGAATATAATGAAAGAGTATGGTTATTAAGAATGAGAACTTAACAGTAAAGAAAATACGGCAGTCAAGAGAAAGAATAGAGAGATCGCAAGCAAGAAATTTGTTGCGAAACGAGCAACTAAGAAAGTTAAAAAGGAATCATAGACAAAGCTGGATTAAGCCATGGTTGCATGCCTGTCGTCATATTCGAGCATACCCAGAAGCTAATCGACATCTAATATTTCAGAAGTATATACCGTTAGAGAAATTGCCAAGAGCACTTGCTGAAAATTTGATCAATAGGCCAGGGTTTCTTCTGAGACCGTTAACTGAGAGTGGAGGAATCACAGAAGAGTTGGGTACTCCATTGGGTACGTTTCCAATAGCGGAAACTGCCGATTCCGTCAAAACTGGTTCCATAGAGTGGCATAAATTATTGATCAATAAGGGCCAATTCAGTGTGTTTCAAAATCCGTCATTCTCACCTCCTATTCAACCAATAAACTTGTTCAAGGATAATAATAGCAAATTGAGCAGGGTGGAAAGTTCGGAAAATATATTTAGGAGAGACGCAGACTATATTAACAAACGATTAAGTGTCACATTGTCAAATGCAATGACGACGGGAGGTCCAGCGGTTCCCATAGCAGTACAAATGGGTACTGTGAGTGATCGCACAACTAGCGTGGCTCCATTACCTACCTTTAGGGGTTTTCCGGGTGCGGATCCAGATCAACATTTGTCGCAGTTTTTGACAGCATGTGTCGCCAATAATGGGAGAACCGAGGATATTTGGTTACGATGGTTGCCAGCAACCTTAAAAGATATGGCGTTTGAATGGTATAACCGTCAACCAGTTGGTCAATTTTCGAACTGAGAAGCATTGAAGAATGCATTTTTGACCCGTTTTCGACCAATTGGTTTTGAAGACCGTCTTCGAGGAAGGTTAATGAACAGCAAAATGATCCTAGGAGAGGCGGTGGAATCGTTCTATGGCCGAGTGGCTGATATACTTAGTAAGTGGCTGAACCACCAAATGCCGGAGGCATTTATATTATCTATATTAATAAATAGTTTGCACCCACCAGAGCTAAAAATGTTTGTAAAAGAAGCTCAACCAGTTACGATATCTGCATCCCTTGATAGAGCCAAGGTTTGGGAGGAATGCCATTATGATCAGTTTTTAACTGCGTGTGCCACGATGATACCAGTTCAAAGCAATTATCAATATCCGGCTTTGAACGGATCAGTGGGTAGTTATCCACAGATGATCGAAACAGTTGCCCAGTCAAGTGCCAATACTCAGGGGCCAGTTAATGTTACCCCATTGCAAGCTTTACCACCGCAAGTAACAACAGCGTATGCCCCATATTTTCCATATCAAACACACGAGTCAACTTTGGCGGAAAAACAAATAATATCAGCTTCAAAAGATTCCAATGAAGCCTTGTTATTGAACTTGACGAAGAAAATGGAGGAAATGGCCGTTAATATGGCCAAAGATAAGGAGAAGAGGCAAAAGCCAACCAATACTAGGACCAATGTATGGTGCAGTAATTGTCAGGGCCACGGTCATTTGGTAACGGAATGCCCGTCACCTTCACAAGTGTTGGGTAAATGTACATTTTGTGGAGGCAAGCACTTAACCGCTAATTGTTGGAATTTGCAAAGACAACAACAATTCAGTAATCCGACCATGATTCCACCAACTCCATGGGATGTCAATCAAGTTCAAACAGGAAATACGTTTGGATGGCATGGAAATCGATCTAACCGACAAAATCGAGCAGTCAATCATTTTCAGAATTCCACTTATAGTGAGGGGTTTGTATCAAATCCTCGGAACTATGGTAAGGAGCAGCATGGGTATCAGCCATATGCTCCATCGATGCCATTGAACCAAGTACAACCGGGACAACCAGGATCGTTTTCTGAACCTACATGGAACAAACCTAGTAGGTATATACCGGTGGAGACACCCAATATGCCTGATGGGGGTGCAAAAAGGCCATTGCGTTGTTTCCGTTGTAGACAGATTGGTCATTATGCCAATGAATGTCCCAATCCAAGAGCCAGTGACGATTATGCCCCAGTTTGTGGGAATTGCAAGCAGTCAGGGCATACGTATCAGCAATGTAATGCTCCATTCAATTTCAATAATCGGGATCAGCAGATCCAGAGTCCAGGAAAAATGGAGGGAATAAATCGAGGACCTCAAGACTCTCCAGTAAATCGGGTGGAATGTGTCCATACCGTTCTTACTAGGAGCCAGCAAAAAGGGAAAGGCCCAATTAAACATTTGGAAGATCCTAAAGCGAAGGGCCAATCACACCCAATTACGGACCAATCCCATTCAGGCCCGGAAACTGGGAAAGTCTTGAGCCCTGATTTGGTTGCGAAGCCCAATGAGGTCCCAATTACGGAGTCTTCAGTTCCGTCTCGAACCGGTCTGTTCCCACCGCAGTTCCAAGAAGCATCATACCCGTTGAAAGATCCCCTTGGGAAAGGAAGTCCCAAGAAAGCTCAATCTGCTGTTCCAATTCCAAGTCCAGGGCGGCAGAATAAATTACCTCACGGAGTTAAGCTCAAACCCATGAAACGGAAGAGGGCATTGGGAATTACCCTAAATATGGAACCCTATGACATTTTAAAGGATTTGGATGCTATTCGGCCTTCAATCTCTATGAAGCAACTTCTAGCAGTCGCACCAGAGTGTCGTTCCACCTTGAATTCATCCCTAACAAGACATCGGCATCGTAATATGGAAGTTTGTGAAGTTAGTTTGAACCCTGATCCAGGTGCACCAACCATTGATGTTTCGATTGATGGTGTTCGGATCTCTGGCGTCCAGGTAGATGGAGGTTCCAGCATCAATTTAATGAACGCTGATACAATGGATGCTTTAGGTCTGGAACAATTAGTCCCCACGACATTGGTATTACGGATGGCAGATCATAGCCGAGTTAAGCCAATGGGTATTTTACGGAGTGTTCAAACTATAATTGCAGGTATTGCCTATGAAATTGACTACATTATCTTTCGCTTACAACGTTTGACTTTATCGTACCCTATTTTATTGGGACGACCCTGGCTGTATCAAACGAAGGCCAAGAACGATTGGGGTCGAGGTACTTTGACAATTGGTAAGGGCATAGATAAAATGGTGTTACAAATGTACCCAGTACGCTATCATGGGGAGTCTCAGTTGCCAGTATCTGAATTGACGTCGGACGAAGGGCTTAGCTCCGATGATGACACAGAAGTACCGAGTACGGAGGCCAATGTGGAGGCAGCACAGCACCCTGAGGTGGTGTACCAATGTGGAGGTCCGGGGGAGTACTTGATATACCCGAAGGATTCGGAAAACTCTGCTTATGTAAGTATTGACTGGAAACCTGGGTACGATGTGCACCATGTTAGTGCCCTCGAGACGGGATTCGTTACTTCGCATATGTCGGACATACCGAGTAACTTTAAATCACTGCGGGAATTGAAACAGAGTATTGTTGCTGACCCTGTATGTCAAACTATTAACTTAGCGACCACGGCCGAACCTCGGCTAATTAAGGTCTACGAAGGTATTAAGGAACAAGAGTTGACCTGTTGGACAGACTTTTTCTTACATCATAAATCTGCTTTTGCTTGGACTTATAATGATCTACAAGGTATCCCCGCTGATGTTTGTGAACATCGTATCATATTGGAAGAAAACGCTAAACCGGTACGCCAGAGGCAACATCGCCTTAATCCTAAATATTCCCTTATGGTGAAGGAAGAATTGGACAAGCTTCTTGCGGTGGGTTTCATTTACCCGGTACCGAATAGTGAGTGGGTTTCTCCAATTGTGATGGTGCCGAAAAAGAACGGAAAAATCCGAATTTGTCAAGATTTCCGAAAACTTAATGCAGCCACCAAGAAAGATTACTTTCCGTTACCATTCACGGATAGTATATTGGACGCCGTCGCCGGTCACGAATGCTATTCGTTTCTCGATGGTTTCTCCGGGTATAATCAAGTTCAAATTGCAAAAGAAGACCAGCTCAAGACAACCTTTACTACGGATTGGGGCACATTTGCTTATCGCGTGATGCCTTTCGGGTTATGTAACGCCCCAGCCACGTTCCAACGCGTGATGACTCAGGCTTTTCAAGATTATCTCCGACTGTTTATGGAGATCTTTTTAGATGACTTTTGTACATTCAGTACCAAACAAGATCATCTTCATTGTTTAGGCAAATGTTTGGCTCAGTGTGCCAAATTTGGAATATCGTTGAATTCGGAGAAGTGCCAATTTGGTGTTCCGTCCGGAAAATTATTGGGCCATATTGTTTCCAGTCGTGGTATTGCTACAGATCCTGACAAAGTGCAGCATATCATGAACTTGCCCAGACCGGAGACAGTCTCCGGTGTTCGAGGGTTCGTTGGTCATGTCAGTTATTATCGACGATTTATAAGTTCGTTTGCGGTTATTTGTCAACCTTTAACGAACTTACTGAAGAAACCTCTGTCCGATGGTACTAGTCCCCTCTGGACCAAGGAGTGTACCGTAGCCTTCGAGGTCTTAAAGTCAAAATTGGTCTCTGCACCAATATTGGTGGCTCCTTGTTGGACAAAGCCATTTCATGTGTATGTTGATGCATCCAATGTTGCTATTGGCTCGGTGTTAAGCCAGAAGGATGATAAGGGATTCGATCATCCAATATATTATGCCAGTCGACAATTGGTGGCTGTCGAACGCAACTATACTACTACTGAACGAGAGGCGTTGGGTATGATATACTCGGTTAAAAAATTTCGGCACTATTTGCTTGGGTATCCGTTTGTATTTTATGTGGATCATGATGCCCTCAAATATCTGATTAATAAGCCTCAATTCAGTGGGCGCATTGCTCGCTGGGTCTTACTCCTCCAGGAGTTCAATTTTACGGTGGTTGTCAGACCTGGGAAGCAACATGCGAACGCAGATCATTTATCCCGGTTGTCTAATATTCTCGGCAACGAGCCTGTTCCCGATGATCTTCCCGACGCCGCATTATTTGTGGTAGATGTGATATCCCCCGAGTATAGCGAAATTATTCAGTTTCTGACCTTCCATACTTTTCCGCCGACTTTCACGGACAAGCTTAAGAAGCACCTTATTCTGAAGAGTGCCCCATACACGATGATTCGTGATGCTTTGTATAAATAAGGACGCGATGGTCTTTTACGGCACTGTATCTTTCCCAGTGAAGTACAGTCGATACTTACAGGTTGTCATTTGGATAGTTGTGGTGGTCATTTCGCGGGAGACAGCACTGCCCGCAAGGCTTTAATGGCCGGATATTGGTGGCCCACAATGTTTTCTGATGCCCACCAGTTCGTTCGCCGTTGTAATCCTTGTCAACGAATTGGTCGACCTACGGGTACTTCCGCCATGCCGTTAGTCCCAATCTTGGCCCAGGTTCCGTTTGAAAAATGGGGTATTGATTTTGTTGGTCCCATTGCACCAGCGTCAAAACCTGGTCAAAAACGGTATATCTTAGTCGCCACCAATTATGTCACCAAATGGGCAGAGGCGATTGCTACCCGCACCGATAATGCCAGTACGGTGGCAACTTTTCTGTATGAGAATATTATCACTCGCTTTGGGTGTCCCAAGGAATTGGTCAGCGATCGAGGCACCCATTTCATCAATGCTACCATCGCCGCCTTGACAACCACATATGAGATCAAGCATCGTAAGACCACTCCCTACCATCCTCGTGCCAATGGGCAAACGGAAAAGACCAACGGCATTTTGTGCAAAGTCTTGACTAAGACAATTTCAGGGGCCGGTACTGATTGGGAGACCAAACTCTTTGCAGCTTTGTGGGCTTATCGTACCGCCTATAAGGTAACTACCCACTCTACTCCGTTCCAATTAGTTTACGGTCAAGAGGCAATTTTACCTATCGAATTGGAGGTTCCCAGTTTACGAATTGCCTTAGACGAACGCCTCAGTGACACTGAGTCATTACACTCTCGGTTGATGAAATTGGAGGAATTGGATGAAATACGGGCTGTCGCTCTATTCTACATGGAAGCCACTCAAAAACGGAGGAAGAGTTACTATGATAGTAAACTGCAGCCGAAGTGTTTTATGCCCAATGATTTGGTATTGCTGTATGACAGCCGATTCAACCATTTTCCGGGAAAATTTCAAGTTCGCTGGCATGGGCCATATCGCGTAATTGAAGGATTTTCCAATGGGTCTGTTCAATTGGAGGATTTCACGGGCCATCGTTTCAGTACCCGCATTAATGGAAATCGTTTACGGTTATATAATACCTAAAACCCGGGACGGGTTTTATTTCATTTGAGGGGAGGGGACTTCGAATGGACTCAGGAGGGACCTAATTATGGTATAAGACGTAGAGGCGGCTACAAGGATATGTAGTAATCACTATTGTGTCAGATGCGAAGGAAGTGAGAAATGGACAGTATGGGTACCATGTTGTCGCTTTCATCACTAGGTAATAGAATAGGAGTGGGGCTCCTACTAAGGATTATTCTGTGGTGTTATATTATGTTGTTGCTTATTTGTGTCTCATTTTAGTGTTTCGGGCAGACTGGAGAGTGGCATTGACGGTTAGGACCTGTAAGCGTTTGAGTCATGGCGATTGAAAGTACCAAGAGAGCTGTGGACAGAGATGAAAGTGGCCGGAATGTGAGAGCTAAACGCACAGCAAAACCACCGGCTGTGATAATCGTTACCAATATGGAGCCGATGAAGTTAGAAATCTGTTGGACGCAGAGAAAAATAAGGGATTTTCGGACTGCGAAGCTGTTCCAGTTTTTGCACCATTCAGAGCGTTTACCATCAATCAATGTGTCATTAGTGGAGGAATACATTGAGAATTACGACCCCGAGGATGGATCGAGTGTCGTTCGAGGGCGAATTATTGGGATTGATGAAACAATCCTGGAAAAGGTGTTGTTTCTTCCCATTGGAGAGATGGCAGTTGGGACTGATGAGTCAGGCGATTTCAGCCCAGGTAGATATTTCAAGGGAGGAATGTCATCCTTTGAAAGGAGCCAAGGATGGCGGACTCAGGAGGCGATTACACCAGAATATGTGGAATGGTTGCGGTTCGTGCTGAGGCGGTTAGGATTGTACCGACACCCCACATATGTGTCAAAACGATTATTGTATGCAGCAGTAGGGGCGTTTGAAGGGATGGTGTTCAATTGGGCGGCTTACGTAGCTACTCGTATTCATGCGGAGATAGGAGCCAAGTTCAAATTGGGGAAGTTCACATCCTTGCTTTGTTCAAATTATGTGTATGCTGTCATCGCGCACACATTGCGTCAACCACCGTCAGAAGAGGAAAACCCTATACTAGTGTCAGCACCTTTGCAGAGAGAACGAAATTTGTTGGCACAGAATCACAATGTAGCGGATGTAATACACGAAATTGGAGAATCAAGTCGTACAGTGGTTCAAGGGGTAGCTCCGGTTATCGAAGCGAGACGGGTTCCAAGTGGTCTTGCGGTGGAAGAGGAGAATCAAGTCCCATTATTGATAGATATCAACCAGTTGGCGTTTCCAGAGGGTCGATTCCCTGAAGGAGTATCTCTTAAAAATGCCGTATTGAAGCACATTTCGCAAATACATTGTATGGTACGAGCATTGGATGTCGAAGACAGAAGTAAACGGGATTGGGAGGACAGTAAAAAAAGGATATCGGATCAAAATAAAAAAATCAGGGAGCAAGAACTGAGGATTCAAGAAATTGAAGAAGTCAAGTTGGTCCTGGAGCGGAAATTGGTTCTCCAATATGAGGCTTGGACAAAGGAAAAAGAACAGATTTCACGGATTGTGGAAGGACAACGGGACGAATTGATTCAGAATAGGAAGTCATGGGATTTGGAATGGGAGAAGTTCAAATGCCAGTTGCAAGCGGAAGTGGACAAGACAGAGTTATTGGCGACAGAGAAAGCGTTATTGTGTGACCAATTGAGATGTGAAACGGGGAAAATGAGGTCTGAAATTGAAGTTTTACAAAATGAGGTGTCAAAACTGACGGAAGAGTTAACTGTGAGGAGCCAATCTCAAGTGTCGATTAAAGATGTCCCAGAAGGGATGAGTCCGCAGCAACATCAGTTGGAACTTCGCGATGCCCAGATCCTGAAACTGGAAGCTCAGATCCGTGAATTGGGAGAATACAATGAAGATCTTTCAGCCCAGTTGAGAAAGGAGTCGCTTGAAATATTGGAAGAGGATGAAGACGTACCACTAGAGCCAGAATCGGTGGAACCAATAATGGATAATGTAGTAATTGATCAATTGGATATATCAAATAAATAGAAATTTTGGAGAAGTTTTTTTTTTTTAGTTATGTATTGGTTCTATGTTTGCGAGGACGCTGCACAGATGGGAGTGGGGCTATGTAGAATAAGTAGTTATTTGTTGAATTGTAGATACTTAGTTCATAGTGTAAACATGGATAGATGACTGTTGAAAAGGTAGTTCAGTAGGTAAAATGGATGAATAGTTAGGAAAAGCAGTTTTCATTAGAGATGTAGCAGTTGGTATCTCGTGGTAGCATAAGGAGGATGGGAGAGAGGAAGTAGGGGCCATTACTGTGATAGTGTGAGCCGGGGTAAGCTTGGTGCTACCTCTTTTCTTTTATTGTTATGTTCTTTGAAATAAGAGTATTGAGAGTTTCTGAATATTGTGAAGTGAATCATGGAATGAAAGTGTGAATGGAATTATATGTTATTGAATGAGAAGAAGAGAGATTGAATGCTGAAATCTGAATGTAGTTCAGCAGAGAGAATGAGTCTGTGTTTGTGTGAAACACTGTAATGTGAAGGCAGTTAATGGTGAAGAACTCCAGAATTTGGATTATAGTATGATTATGTCCTGTCATTTAGGATAGTGCGGGATTACATGTTGTTATCAGTGATGGTGGAGTATTATTAGGAAGTGGAAAGCATTGTAGTGTTTCCTGGATGTTTTAAGTAGTGCGGAATACAGTTAATTGTGTGACCCTAACGTGTAAGCTCATGCGATATTCTTTCCCTGTGTTCGAATTCCCCTATACAGGTTTACTCTGATTAGATAAGTTAGAGTAAGTAAAACGACAATCACAGGAAGTTCCGAAGACGGTTAGAGATGTTCAGTGTTTTCTTGGATTTGCTAACTTCTATCGGATCTTCATCAAGAATTATTCTCAAGTTGCTGCACCACTCACGCGTCTAACAAGCAAAGACAAGCTCGAATGGGGATCACAAGCAGCAAAAGCATTTCAAGATCTCAAGACGGCATTCACTACGGCTCCAATCTTGGTACACCCTGACTTTGCAAAGGCTTTCTATTTAGAGACCGATGCTTCAGATTTTGCTTTGAGAGCTGTGCTTTCACAGATGGGCATAGACAAGAAGCTTCACCCAGTTGCGTTCTATTCACGAAAGTTCTCTGCTGCTGAGATCAACTACGAGATCCACGACAAAGAGCTGCTTGCTATAGTGGATGCCTTCCAAGAGTGGCGTCACTTCCTCGAAGGAGCTGCACATCCAGTGACTGTTTATACGGACCACAAGAATTTGGAGTACTTCATGACAGCTCGAATTTTGAATCGTCGTCAAGCTCGATGGAATATGTCTCTATCACGATTTGACTTTATTATCACCTACCGCCCTGAAAAACAACAAGGATTATCTGATGCATTATCGAGGAGATCGTATCTTGCGCCAAAGGCTGGAGAAGCAGCGTTTGATCAATAATGTACAACATTGTTGAAACCAGAAAAATTCAGGATTTTTGCTACTGTTGCAACTATCGATGACGGCTTCCTCAGCGAGGTACGTACTGCGACCATTGAGGATTCTATAGCTCTTGACATCAAACAACGTGTCGATAATGACAAGTTTAAGGTGGAGGGAGATCTTCTGTATTTTGAGGAGCGGTTGTATATCCCGAAAGGACCAACTCGACTCCGAGTACTTCAATCTCGCCACGACTTTCCAGCTGCGGGACATTTTGGATTCAACAAGACTTTGGAGCTTATTTCACGAGATTTTTGGTGGCCCCAAATGTGGAAGGATGTGAAGGAATTTGTCCTTTCTTGTGATGTTTGTTCAAGATCCAAGATCCCTCGACATCGTCCGTATGGACTTCTCCAGCCATTGCCTATTCCGCACCGACCATGGTCTTCAGTTTCTATGGACTTCATTACGGACCTACCGCCATCAAATTCATTTGATAGCATCTTTGTTGTGGTGGATCGATTTACAAAGATGGCGCATTTCGTGCCTTGCAAGAAAACATCGTCAAGTGAAGACACCGCAAGACTCTTTCTTGATAACATATATCGTTATCATGGCCTACCAGATGATATTGTGTCGGATCGAGGTACTCAGTTTGTATCCAAGTTTTGGAGGTCCCTCTTTGAGATATTGAAGGTGGATATTAAGCTCTCTTCGGCTTTTCATCCTCAAACTGACGGTCAAACGGAGCGGGTGAATCAAGTTTTGGAGCAATATTTACGATGCAGCATCAACTATCAACAAGATGATTGGACTCCATATCTACCGCTTGCTGAGTTCGCATACAACAATACTCTTCATGCGTCAACTCAACAAATACCATTCTTCTCCAACTACGGATACCACCTCAAGCTCGATTTATTGAGTTCTTCAGCAAATAACAACCCAGCAGCTGAAGGATTTGTGAAGCAACTATCGGAGCTTCAAGCGACGTTGAAGCTTCAATTGCAATCTGCCCAAGAGAGTTACAAGGCATCTGCAGATAAATATCGAAATGAGGCGCCTACTTTTAAAGTTGGAAGTAAAGTATGGCTTCTTCGACGGAATATCAAGACCAAGCGACCATGTGACAAATTGGACTATCGGAGATTAGGGCCATTTGTTATCGAGAAGCAGATCAATCCGGTGGCATATCGTCTGGAGTTACCAGCTACTATGAAGGTACATCCAGTCTTTCACGTGTCTTTGTTGGAACCTTATCGAGAGTCAACTTTTCCCCAAAGAGTACAAAGTCCGCGACCAAGTATCGAAATTGAAAACCATGAGGAATACGAGGTGGAAAAGCTACTAGATTCACGGCGTAATAGGAGAAAATTGGAGTATTTAGTACATTGGAGTGGATACGACATCAATGAACGAACGTGGGAGCGTGCCGAAAATCTTGCCAATGTGCCAAAAAAGGTACAAGAATTTCATCAACGATATCCTCATAAACCTAAGCCGATTCAACGATAGCTTCTTGTTGAAGCTTGCTCATCAAGTAGCATAAAAAGGGGGGAGGGCACCTCCAAAACCCATAGTTCGATAGTGTAGAACTTTATTAGCAACTATAGTTTGCTCTCATCATTTTAGCCTTTGGACATGGATAGTCAAGATACTACACTTGTTATGTCATCTCAAGCGACTAGCTCACGAAGACGACCGCGAGATGAAGAACCGCCTGCACCACGACGACGTCGGAGGATACCGAGCAACAGATCGCTAGTAATTGTATTTGAGGTCGAGCCTGCCTACGACGGTCAGCCAGAAGGTGTGTTTGGAGGACAGTTTCACAATGAAGACAGAGAAGTCCACGCTTGGTCAGAGGTTGAAGGTGTTGGTCACTACCGTTGGCTCCAAGGGCCGATGAATCATTTGCCTCGCGAACAACAATTGGAATTCATAGCGGATGTGATGCGACAAATTTTCATTTTCTTGCGTTGGTATTGACTAATAACAACATTGCTTCTCGGAGAACTCGAAGCTAGAAGAGGAGGTGATGTCATGGACATACATTGGAAGATTCTTCGAATATTCTTCTAGAATATTTTCTAAAGATTCTCTAAAGATTCCTTTAGAAGGTTCAAGAAGATTCTTAGAATATTCCCTAAAGATTCGCTTAGAAGGTTCTAGAATATTCTTAGAAGGTTCTAGAATATTCTGATAGATTCTAGGAAGTTGCTCGAGAAGTTTCCTAATTAGTAGAAGTTGTTGGAGAAGCGTCCTAGTTAGCGGAAGTAGCTCGAGAAGCTTCCTATTCAGTAGTATATATAGGAGTCGAGGCTGAAGGGTTCTTCAGTCTCGACAACAAATCTCTTGGAGTTCTAGCTCACCTTTCTGGTGTTGTTCTTGTACTCATCTGTTTAATCTAGTTTTGCCACTTCTTCTTGAACTTCTTGTTAGATTTCAAGTCTGTATTTTGTGTCCGTGACAAAGGATTACACTAGCTACTGATCTTCCTATTTTCTACTAGAAGAATCAATATTTTTGTAATTTTTACCTCACCATGGTATTCAAAAATACTCAATTAGCCTAGAAATTTTTCGTGGCCTTCAAATCTTGCTCCATTTCTTCATAAAGGCTCCCAAAGTGGTAAAATTTATTTTTACCAAGATCTTAAAAATTACTCTAAAAATTCCTAAATAAATTCTAATTAAATTCTAAATAAATTTTGAAAAATTCTATAATATTTTTATAATACTAATATCCATCTAAGACTATATTTTTCTATCTTGGTGATTTTTGATAATAATAAAAATCAATTTAAATCCACTATAAATCCTATTTTTTTTATACCAATAACTGAAATGACATGAGGTTCTTTGTCATGCTTCTTCTAACTACTAAAATTTATAATTTTTATAAGTAGTACATATAGATATAAGACCAATATAAATATTGGTCTTAATAAATAATTCTTATTATTCAATAATGAATAAAAATACTAAATCAATGTAGATAATTACCTCCAAGACTTATTTAGACTCCATTTCTACCACTAACATTTTAATTTTCTATTCTTCTAAGGATTTCTATACTACTTATCATATATTGTGATTTAAAATATTCTAAATATATATTTTTATCCTAAAATAATAAGTGAGTCAATTTGATGACTCACAATGACCATGTCTTGCATTCAATATAAATCACGTCAACCAAAATCTGATGGCTTTATAAGAGTTGAAAAAGAGAAAAAAGCAGCAAGAGTACCATCACAATTCTATTGTAGTCTTAGAGTTCTATAAGAATTTGGATTTCAATTCATATCACTAATAAACAAAGAGGCCATCACTAATTTAGAAGATAAATAAGCTACATTGCCTCAAAGCCTCATTAAAGCCAATATTATCAAAAATCATAAAAATTATCTAAGTACCTCTAAATTAAATACTTTAATTATTTCTAATATTAATAATTTTATACACTAAGTAGTAGTTTTTTTCACAAATGATACCACAATATATATAATATCAATATTTTACTTCTTTATTATTATACAACTTAATACTATAGAAGCATTAGTGTCAAAAATCCATTCTAGATAGAATTTGTGTCAGAACTCTTATATATCAAGTATTAATCAAATATCCCTTAAAATAACATTAAATCATGGATGGATCTTGTTATACTAAACTATAGAAATACATATTTTATTATTGACACCAACAACCAAAAAGATCACAATTTTGGCAACTAGACTAGCCAATTTCAAACAAACTTGAATCTAAAATGGAATTCTACTTTATAAGTGAATAGTGCCAATTTGGCTCTTCCAAAATATCCAAGTATTGATCTAAATAGCCATTTATACTAAAAATAAATCAAAATAATTATCTTAATCTACTAGACAATATGCAAATTGAAACATCATTCTAATTTATTATACAGTACATAAATTAATAACTAAAATAAAGATTAGACCTTGACTTATTCAATCTGCCAACATTCCACAAGTACAACCAAAATTAAAGCCTTTTAAGGCGGAGATCCACTACTATATCTACCATCATTATAGGATCACCTAAATTTACTAGCAAGTACCACTATATTACCATAGACTTTCTATTTTTAACTCATTTTATATTATTATTATAGTCAAAATATTCATATTTAATTTACATAGATTAAATAATACTTATAAAATAATAAGAATTCAAGACTATCTTAAGAACATAGAAAATAAGATCAATATGGATCTTATTTAAGAACATAAAACTTATAGAAAAAAGTCCCAAGCACTTGGTGATATGCTATAGTTGAGAAATAATAATTGGATTAAAGAAGCTACTATTGGATACAATACATATGATATCCAAGGCATTAAAAAAGACAAAATTAGCAACTTATTAACAAATAGACTAGCACCAATGATAACAAATTCTAAATCCATGACTAATAAAGCATTCTAAATTCAACTTAATAAGCTCTTAGAAGAAGACCTTGAAATCCATAATATATATGCTTCCAACAATCTTTGAAATTGTAACTTTTTTTAGTAAAAACTAATATTTACGCTCTCTACTATCTATTATTGATTAATAAGTTAAGATTTTAATATAGTAAAATAAAGCTATGATAATTTATTCTAAAATAGTATATTTTTAATAAAAAAAATAACTTATTTAGGTATAATTCTAAATTTAATTTTTATTAAAAGATATGTTTTAATATACTAGTCCCATCAAGTTTTCTTTGGATAATATGAAATGGAAAAAAGCAAGAATTTTGGATGCATAGATTGATATTATCTATCAAGATTCTACAGCAAGAACCTTTATAATACATCTTAATAATATAGAATCTGAGGAGATACATTCATATTTGATCACCTATCTATAATGATAGAATTACTTTTACAAGTACAAAAAATTCACAAAATAATCTATAAGATGAATACCAATCATCTTAAGAATCTCAAAATAGACAAAGTAATGAAGATAATATAAAGAGAATCACAAGCCTCAAATTCTTTTGTCTTATTTTGTCTTTATAGATTTATCCAACTCTATAAGCTCTACTACTCAGGTCTTGTTAAAAAAGAACTTTGTATTAAAATAACAACCTAAGTTAATCTTGAGATAACTCATCAACACCTTTAGGCTCTTTTAGATGACAATAAATGCCAAACATAAGAAGAATAATACTACACAATATTAAAAAAAAATAAAAATGTAAAACTAATATGGTCGAAGATCAAAGTAAGCATCCAACAACAAGAATGAAGAGACTATATGGCAAAAGAGTTTTTTCTTACAGTTTGCAAATCATTTCTAACACATATTATTTTTGAGATTATTAAATTAAAAGATATCTATGCAAAAGAGTGACATGAAATCAAAAAAATGTATGTTATTTACTTCAATGAATTCTATATTATGCAATACTAAAGAAACAACATCCTTACAATAGAGGCTGATATTCTTGAGATGATACAACCTATACTACTCCCTCTTTTGACCTAGATACAAAGGGCATTAGTCTCCAATAAGTAACTATATATTATCATATTACATGAGCTCTTGCTTCAAAATGCATTGGATACCTACTTATAAAAGATAAGTAAAAATGTATCAATAATCCTATCAAAACTAAGAGAATTTCAAATAAACTTTAATTAAATCTTAATAATCCTAATTAAACTTTAACCAATCCAACAAATATTTAAAAGAAGTTATAAAAGAAATACAAAAGAGTATTAAATTAATTTGAAAGAAAATAACAAAAAATATTTTTAAAAATATAAAATAAATCTTTAAAGAAATAATAATAATCTTAAAGATATATTAAAAATTGAAAATAATAAAAAATAATGAAAAATAGTAAAAAAATATTTAAAATAGAAATCTTAAATAAATCTTAATCAAATCTTAATTTAATCATAATTAAAATCTTAATGAACCTTAAGCAAATCCTAGGTCAAATCCTAATTGAAATCCTAATTGAATCTTAAATCATAGACAAATTCTAAACCAAATCCTAAGCAAATCCTAATCAAACTCTAAATCTGAAAGAAACACTTAACAACTCTATAGTATATTAAAACTTCAACAAATAATGATCAAATTTTTGATATTAATTCAAAAAAATTATACTTTTTAATATCTTAGTAAGAAATAAGCACAAAGAAGATGAAATCAATTCAATATACTAATTGAGAGAAATACAAGATAATCCAATTAGGTATTGAATGGCCTCCTATTCCAACTTATATACTAAACTTTCAATAATAGTATTTCTTTCTTAAATTATTAAAGTGCTCTCAAATTTCATCCAAATCTTGAAAATCAAGTCTTGTATTCATATAAAAAAAATTCACTTCAATCTAATTGAAAAATTGCAAAAGATCTTAGAAATACTCACTGATCCTCAAACTCCAATTTCTAAGATCTCAATCTTTAAAAATCCTTATATATTTCAATCTAATTATTCAATTGATTTCAAAATTTACATATTTATTTACAACAAGCACACCAAACTACTATCCAAATTTCACCTTTAAAAATACCACAAAATTCAAGAAACCTTCAAATTTACAAACATATTTTTATTTTTCAAACTCTCATTCTATCAAGAATATTACAAACTTTAAAAATCCCTCCAAATCTTAATATTGATTCAAATGACATAAAACTAATACCTAAATTTTTTTTCTCTAATTTTTTCTTTCAAATTCTATTTTTTAATCTACAAAATAAATCCGAAGTTGCTATATAAATATGGCTTTGCATATTCGTGACTAATTTTAATCCTAATTGACAATCAATCCTCTTCAAGTATTAATTTTTGATAATTTGAAGTAAGTTTTTTTTTAATCTACTATTAATTTTTTTTTAAATATATCTATATGTAATGGACATATACATGTAAGCTAGTAATCATATATATAAATAGGTAGAAGTAAGTAAAAGTAGATTAATTCTATAGTATTTGCTATGACAGCATTCTAAAAGCTTCATCGATGCTACTTTGACTTTATAGGTGTCTTTAATTGACTTTTTGGATTAAAAACGTTGTCAACAAGTTGGCCATGTGTCACACATGTTGTTAGCTTGAAGACCAAGCTAACTATGTGGTCCTCACATAAAAAAACTTGCCTTGTAAATCAAGGCATGTGTCCTACAAAGTCAAGACATATTGGAGGTCCTATAGAATATCACCACGTAGCTTCTAGTTAGATAGTATATATAGAGACAAGAATGAAGCCTTCTTCACTCTTGTCAATTCCTTTCTAGCTTCTAGTCTAGTTTTAAGGGTCTCTAATTTTTTTGTCTTTTGGCATAGCCATTCTAGTTTCTTTCTTAATATACATATTAAGTTATTTCTATTTTTCATCTTTCTTAGACAGAAGTCCCACTTGTTTATTTATTTTTATCATGTTTTTGTGCTTGACAGATTAACAAGAGTACACTTACAATATCAGAGCTTTGTCTAATCTTGATTAAGAGTGGATTATTCCTTTCTCTTGATAAGACATAAGCATATTAGAAGTTACAGATTACCCTCTTCTAAACTGATATTGTCCTTAATATTTTCTTTGTTTTCAAGTCCTCTCTTTTATTTGTCTTAAGCAATATTAGACATCTTCTCTTTTCTAAGTGTTATCATGGCAGAACTTGCTGAAATGAAGAGTGTAATGACACAAATGCAAGAGTAATTGAGGGAGTTAATGCTTGCAATGCATCAACTCAATTTACCACCACAAAGAGCAACAAGATTGGCAGGAAGTGAAGATATAGAAATGATTGAAGCTGCTTCAATATCTGCACCAAATCATGTCCCTTTTCCTATAATGGAACTCCCTTCTAGTGTTAGAAAATCAAGAATTATCCTATTCGAGAAGTTTGATGGCACTAGATCAAAGTTTAGAAGATTTAACAATCAAGTACAACTTGTGATTAAAATTCAATCTCAAAGCTATCCAACTCTAGGATCGTAAGTTAGATTCATTGGTACGCTTCTTTCAAGTTCAACATTATCATGGTTTTTATCTTTTCTTGAATGACGAGATCTAATATTAGATAATCTAGAGGCTTTTTTGGCAAAGTTTTGATCCATGTATAGAGAACATGATGTAATTCGTGTTGCAACCAATAAGATCCATATTTTGTGACAACACAATCGATCAGTGACGTTGTATGCTTCACAATTTTGACAACTTGCAACTGATATCAAGTGGGATGATGGTGCACTTATTGGCCAATTTCTCTATGGATTACAATATAAGGTAAAAAAATTAATGCTCAACTTATCTGATCCTCAAACATTGAATCAAGCAATTGACTTTGTTGTGAAGTACGATAATTATCTTTTTGAATATCAATATGAGAACCTTACAAGTGGACCTCAACGTTACTATAATTCAATGGCAACACCAACATCTCTTCAATACATACATTTGAAAGTAGAGGATATTCAAATTGATGCGATATGTTTTAAATCTCTTACTGAGCAAGAAAAGACTTGTCCTCATCAAGAAGGATTGTACTTATATTGTAGAGAACCTAAGCACACTACTCAACATTGCTCAAAGAAGCGATGCAACCATAAAATAAGAAGTATGACGATCAAAGAAGATAGCACGTTGTCGTGTTGAGAGGTCTTGCTGTAGGAAACACCAGGTCATTTTTGCAACTAAATGACCAAGGAAGAGTCTAACGTCATTTAACACATCCAAATCCTAAAATCAGACCCTAAAAACCCTAAAAATCCACTATATATTCTTTCCTCCCACTACCTTCAAAATCCCGAATTTATTAATCTCCTTAACTCCTAAACTAGAGTATATATGAGACTAAGTTTTGGATATGTTAGAGTAGACAAGATAAGAAATCAAACAAAAAAAAAGAAATTTTGAAAAAGGTTAAGTACTCTAAGAGAACCAAGCTTTCAAAGTTACTCCCCCCTGCAGCTATAAATTCTGCACCCCTTCTCACTCATTTCTTCGTATCTCCTAGCTCACAGGTTGTATGGACTTGAGATTTGGATACAATATTCTTAACTTTATTAGAAACAAAACCCAACAAATTTCGCCTAAAAAGTCCAAGTGGTCACTAAAAACCAAGGCCCCGAAATTCACTAATCCTCACTGCCCTAGTCTTAGACACCCGCAACTTCGACGACCCATATCTCCCTTGATACTTAATCAAATCAGATGAGATTTATCTCTAATTGTTTCTTATTTTGTCTACTACAAACTCACAAAAATTCGCATTCAAAATCGTCTCTTAACTCATTCTACACACAAAAACGTTCTACTGATATCCTCCTTCTCCCCTCCTCTGCTCTTCTTCTTTATATCTTGAGTTTTTTCCACTTTTCGTGATTTCCGCCAAGTCTTCCTTCCTTTTTGGTCAAAAGGAACCATATCTCATATCTTTCCACCTCTTCATCCTTATCCTTTTGACTAACTTGGAAAAATTCAACTTTTAAAGTAGATTTTTATTCTACTTTCTTACTATCTATTTTCTACTATACTTCTCTTCTAATTTCAGCTCACAACCATTAGGTTCAGACCTAATGTAGAAGAAAAACATAAGTAAATTAGATCTAAACTTCATAGAAGAAAATCTAATAAGTAGAATAAAGCAGTGTAGACTAGATTAAGGATAAAAGAAAGGAAACTACAACTTACAGTGCCAAGTCAGAGAAGCTTGTGTGGTATAAGCTGTTGGCTATTTTGAAGCTGACGTGGATCCAAACCTACTTGACTTCACTATAGAAAGCCGTGGCTTCATGACTTGGTACTGTTAGTGGGAGTTTAAGCAAGAAATTAGCAGTTTGGCCTACCTATCATCCCTGAGCCTGTAACAAGATGTAGTAAAAATCCAAGATATTATGGTTATAACTACATTTTTTTTTTTTCTTCTTTTCTTCTTCCTTTCTTCTTCTAATCTTGATTCTTTTATTTCAACACATTATTTTATATTTTTCACACCATATATATTTTTACAACACAACAAAGTTGAAAAACAAATTTTTCCTAGTACAATAGGGACCGTGCGACTGGAACCTTGTACAACGCCTAGTGAAGGTCCTATCCTCTCCTCACAATCCTCTCCATGTTTTACGATAAATGTTACTTTAGGACCTAAACATCACAAAGCCTTTTTCTTGCTAGATTCAGGAGCTTCAACATGTTTTTTAGATGAAAATTTTGCTAAAAGATATATCATATTTTTAGTGAAGAAAAATAAACCTGTTCATGTAAAATTTATAGATAGTCATCCGTTGTCTTCAAGAGATGTTACTCCTAAAACTCTTCCTGTAGAAATAGCAACTAATAGTCATAGTAGCTTTGTAATATATAATATCATTAGATCTCTTTCTAATCTAGTTATTTTAAGTTTATCATGGCTAAAAAAATATAATCCTAAAATAGATTGGACTTCTCGTAGTCTTGATTTTTTTGAAAATATAACTAAGAGCGTAATTCATTAAGTAGAAAGTTTTTAAGTCTAGTATAATTAAACCTATATTTGTAGGTGCAAGAGCTTTCTTATATGCTGCAGAAGAAGGATCACCTTGTGTCATTTATGCCACACCTTTTCTATTGGTGAAAAGACTTCAAGTGGCATTCCAAGCCAATATCAAGATTTTCAAGATGTATTTGAGAAGAAGAATGCGGATACTCTTCCAAAATATCGTTTCTATTACTGCTCAATTGACCTTCAAGAAGGAGCACAACTGCTATTTTGATCAATCTACAATTTATCTCAAAATGAGATGGCTGAACTCAAGGAATATATTCAAGAGAATTTTGCCAAGAACTTCATATGCCATTCCAAATCTCCAGCAAGAACTCGAATTTTATTTGTGAAGAAAAAAGATGGATCATTGCAGATGTGTGTCGATTATCGAGGATTCAACAAAATCACTATCAAAAATAGGTACCCTCTATCTTTGATATCTGAATTACTTGATGACTTGAATCAAGCTAAGATCTATACAAAAATAGATCTACGAGGAGCATACAATCTAATACGCATCAAAGAAGGAGATGAATGGAAGACTACATTTTGAATAAGGTATGGATATTTCGAATACAACGTTATGCCTTTTGGACTTACAAATGCATCAACAGCATTCTAACATCCAATGAATGATGTCTTTCAAGAGTTTTTAAATGATTTTATTGTCTGTTATCTAAACGATATCTTAATCTATTTTAAGAATATAGAAGAACATGAACTTCATGTTTGCCATGTATTACAAAAACTAAGAGATGCAGGACTCTATGCCAAGATAGAAAAGTGTATATTTTATATTACTCAAGTCGACTTCTTAGGATACATTATTTCAAATGATGTACTTATGATGGATCTTAACAAAGTTTAAACTATTATAGATTGGAAGATCCCAAAAACTGTAAGAGATGTCCAATACTTTTTGAGATTTGCCAACTACTATCGGATCTTTATCAAAGACTTCTCTCAAGTTGTAGCTCCACTTACACGTTTGACTTATAAAGACAAACTTCAATAGAATCAAGAAGCAAAAATAGCATTTCAAGCTTTGAAGACAACCTTTGTTTTTGCACCAATCTTATATCACGCCAATTTTTCTAAGCCATTTTTTATGGAAATAGACGCATCAAACTTTGCTTTGGATGTTGTATTGTCACAAATGCGAACAAATGACAAACTTCATCCAATAGCTTTTTATTCCAAAAAAATTTCAGCAGCCAAGATCAACTTCGAGATCCACGACAAAGAACTTCTTACAATTGTGGATTCGTTTCAAGAATGGCACCATTATCTAGAAGGTGCTTCTAATCTAAATACAGTGTATACGGATTATAAGAACCTTGAATATTCTATATCACCACATATTTTGAATCGTTGTCAAGTTCGTTGGAATATGTTTTTGTTAAGATTCGAATTCAAGATCACTTATTGACTAGGAAAACAACAAGGTTTGTCAAATGCACTCTCTAGATGATCTTATCTTGCACCAAAAGAATGAGATGCTACTTTCAATCAACAAAGGTGTCGTGTTGTAACACAACTATATGGTGAAAGATGAAAATATAGATCTTCTCATAAAAGTGCTCAGTAAAAAGATAAAGTAAAAAAATATGGATAAAAGATAGAAAGGTAGTAAAATTTTCAGTAGTAATGCTGTTCTTTTAGAAATTATAACTTCTACTTACTTTGTAGGGCCAAAAATAAGGCAAAATAAGGTAGATTGGAAAAAAAAATGATATAGACATCTTTAGGAAGAAGTTGAGAGTAAATTCTATCCAAATTTACCTAAGAAAACTAGATATTGATATCCGAAGAGGACCGGTTATCAGCCTGGGTCGAAATCAGACCCTAGGCACAAAACTGAGCACCTACGGCAACTCGAGGACTCTTTGGCAAATCGAGGAGCAGAATTTGATAGAAGATTGAGCAAGGTTTCTATGAACATTGGTTTTTGGTGATTTGAATCTATATTGACTTTATAAGAGCTTTACAAAGTCAAGGTTTGTTTTGAATGACTTGGGTTTTGTGAAATAAAATAGGATTTATGTTTTGGGTGATTTCAAGAGTTTTATTATAGATCTACAAGTGAAATTCTGTAGATTAATGGTTATAGTTGTGTTCAATATGTATTGTCAATTTGAATTCAATCTAACTATTGAATTGAGGGTTATTGAGGTTTAAGTGAGTAAAGATTTCAAAAAGTAGAATTTTAGGTCTAGTAAGGATTTTCAAGATTTCTTCCAATCTACTAATTGGATTGGAGTGAAATTTATGTGAGAGGATACTAGACTTATTTTTCTATGTGTCTAAGAATTTTAAAATCAATTGAATGGTGAAAACGAGAGATATTAGCTCTGGGAGATTGGCATCAAGGTTGAAAAAGGAAGCCCACCAATACTCGAGTACATTTTTGAGATTATCATCTATTTGGTAATTCCAATCCTTTTAAAACTTTTTATGTTTGTTTTCAACTTAGTTTCTAAAAAGTGTGCAAAATGTAAGTTAAGATCAATGGTTTGTTCATTAGTTATTGAGGTTTAAATCTGTTGTAGGAATTACTAGGATTTGATTAGGGATTGGTTTAGAGTTTAGAATTTGGTAAGAATTTGATTTAGAGTTAGGATTTGGTTAGGGTTTGATTTAAGATTTAGGATTTGATTAGGATTTGATCTAGGATTAGGATTTGATTAAGGTTTGATTTAGGATTTAGGATTTAGAGTTTGGTTGGAATTTGGTTTAAGATTTAGGATTTGATTTAGGGTTTAGGGTTTGGTTGGAGTTTGATTTAGAATTTTTTTTAGGATTTGATTTAGGATTTAAGATTTTTTTAGGATTTTGTTAGGATTTGATTAGGATTTGGTTAGAGTTTGGTTAGGATTTGATTTAAGATTTAGGGTTTGATTTAGGATTTAGGATTTTATTAGTTTTGGCCTAAAGTTTGAATGAAGTCTAATAGAATTTTAACTATGATTAAATTAAGATTGAATTGAGATGTATTCAAGAGATTTTTGTGATCATTCTAATATTTCTTTAAGATTTTTTATTATTTTTTTGAAATTTCTTTGAAGTTTCTTTGAATTTTATTAAAGCTTGCTTAATATTATTATGGTTTAATTAGAGCATTTTTAGTATTCTATTAGAATTAGGATTTTATTGTTGCAATTTTCATTCAACCTTCCACAACCAGGTGCCCAGAGCATTCTGAAGCAAGACTTCATGTATTACGACAACGGACAATTCTCTTGAAGCCAAAGCATCTTCATCTTTGAGCAATGAAATCAATACTAATTGTTGATTCAACTTTCATTAAACAAGTTCAGTCAAGTATGTCTTCTGATCCACTTATTCATGATATTAAGGAAAATCCTTCAAAGCCTCATGAAACTTCCAAGTTTGAATTCAAGAAGAATCTACTATATTATGAGGGACACCTATATATTCAAGAAGGTGAAGCTCAATTACGAGTTCTTCAAGCTCATCATGACTTTCCAGTAATAGGAAATTTTGGATACAATAAAACTTTGGAACTAATATCCAAAGACTTTTGATGGCCCCAAATGTGGAAGGCAGTCAAAGTTTTTGTACAATCTTATAATGTTTGCTCGAGATCAAAAACTCCTTGTCATTGACCTTATGAACTTCTTCAGCCATTATCCATTCCAAAACAACCATGGTCTTCTATTTCTAGAGATTTCATCATGGATCTTCCAATCTCAGGTTCTTATGACTCTATATTCGTGATAGTAGATCATTTTACTAAGATGGTACATTTTGTACCATGTACAAAATCTATCACAGGTAAAGAAATAACTAAGCTCTTTCTTGATAATATCTATCGCTATCATAGATTATCCAAGGATATTATATCAGATAAGAGAACTCAATTTATATTAAGATTTTGGCGGACTCTTTTCAAGATTCTAAAAGTAGATATAAAACTATCTTCGGTATTCAATCCTCAAACTGATGGACAAATGGAGCGTGTTAATCAAGTTTTGGAGCAGTATTTAAGATATATCATTAAGTACCAACAAGATGATTGGACAACTCTTTTACCATTAGCAGAGTTTGCTTACAATAACATGATACATTCTTCTACAAAACAAACACCTTTCTTTGCCAATTATGGTTATCATCGATGACTTGAAACTTTTGATTTTTCAAAAGTTGATAATCCTACTGCAAAAGATTTGGCAATTTATTTCTCAGAGCTACATGCAACAATGAAGACGCATTTAAAAAAAGCTCAAAAACAACAAAAGGTCAATGCGGATGTCTATCAAAAAGAACAACCACCATTCCACATGGGTGATAAGATATGTTTACTTCATCATAATATCAAGACTACTTGTTCTTGTGACAAATTGGACTATCAAAAGCTTGGACCATTCTCTATTTTGTATAAATCTATCTAGTTGCATATCGTTTATACCTACCGGAGTCAATAAAAATCCATCTAATATTCCACATGTCTCTTCTTGAACCATACAAGATAGTAGATATACCAAGAAGAAGACAAGCTCCACCTCCTCCTATAGAAGTAGACAATAATGAAGAGTTTGAAGTGAAAGAAGTCTTAGATTGAAGTCGACGTTGTTGTGATACGTGAAGACTTGCTTGAAAATGCTCTTGGCACCTGGCTGTGGAAAGAAGAATGAAAATTGTAATAAAATAATCCTAATTCTAATAGAATACTAATAATGCTCTAATTAGATCATAATAATGTTAAACAAGATTAATCAAATTCAAAAAAACCTCAAAGAAATTTCAAACAAATAATAAGAATTCTGAAAGAAATATTAGAAGGAACACAAATATCACTCAAATACATCTCAATTTAATCTTAATTTAATTCTAGTTAAAATCCTATTGAACTTCATTCAAACTTTAGGCCAAAACTAATTAAATCTTAAATCTTAATAAAATCCTAAACCCTAAATCAGACCTTAAATAAACCTTGAACCAAACCACAATCAAATCCTAAAGCAAATCCTAACCAAATCCTAAACCCTAAATCAAACCCTAATCCAAATCCTAAACCCTAAACCAAACCCTAACTAAATCTTAAATCCTAAATCAAATCCTAATTAAATTCTAAATCCTAAATAAAACCCTAATCAAATCCTAAACCAAATCCTAATCCAAATCCTAATCAAATCCTAAATCCTAAATCAAACCATAATCCAAACCCTAATCAAATCCTAAATCAAACCCTAGTAATTCCTATAACAGATTTAAATCCCAATAACTAATTAATAAACCATTGATCTTAACTCAAATTTCTCACACTTCTAAAAAAATAAGTTAAAAACAAGCACAAAAAAATTGAAAAGGATCGGAGTTACCAAATTGACAATAACCTCAAAAATGTGCTTGGGTATTGGTCAGCCTCCTTCTCCAATCTTGATGCTAATCTTCTAGAGCCAATATCTCTCGTTTGCATCATTTAATTGATCTCAAAATTCTCATACACATAGAAAAACAAGTCTAATATCGTCTAACACAAGTTTCACTCCAATCCAACTAGTAGATTGCAAGAAATCTTAAAAATCCCCACTAGACCTTAATCTAAGATCTTAAATTCTACTTTCTGAGACCTTGATCCACTTAAACCTCAATATTCCTCATTTCAAACATTATATCGAGCTCAAATTCATGATACATATTAAACGCAATTATAACCATAAACTTACAAAATTTCACTTGTAGATCTATTACAAAACTCTTGAAATCATCCAAAACATAAACCCCATTTTATTTCATAAAATCCAGGTCATCCGAAACAAAACTTGACTTTGCAAAGCTCTTACAAAGTCATATTAACTCCAAATCATCTTAAATCAACTCTTATAGAAACCCTATCCAATCTTCTATCAAACCCAACTCTCCGATCTACCAAAGAGTCTCGAAGTCGTCATCGAGACTAGGTTTTGTGCCTCAGGGTCTGATTCTGACCCTAGTTCATAACCGGCCCTCTCAGGGTATCAACATCCAGTTTTTTTTTAGTAATTTTTAAAAGAATTTACTCTCAACTTCTTCTTAAAGATATTTATATCATTTATTTTTCCAATCTACTTTATTTTGCCTTATTTTTGGCCCTACAAGTAAGTAAGAGCTATTTTTTGTAAAAAGGCAGCATTACTACTAAAAGTTTTACTACCTTCCTATCTTTTATCTATTTTTTTCTACCTTTTCTTTTAACTTGGCTCTTCTATAATAAGATCCATATTATCATCTTTCATCATATAGTCGTGTTACAACATGACAATGCTATCGAGATAGAGAGAGTTTGCCTCAAAAAAACGCTGGGCTTCTAGCTGTCACTAATTATTCAATCAAGCTTGAAAATAAAGGAAGCCCTAAGTTTATATATAAATTTTCCCTTTTTGAGAAATTACACCAAATACACAAGCCTCAAGTAACCAACAACATCCAAAATATGATAAAATCCTCTAAATCCTTGTAAATTCTTATGTGGAGATTTTTCCAAACTTCAACACCTCATATCTCCTAATCCGACTGTCCAAACAAACTCAAATTTTATATGAAGTACTGATGTATTCTTATTAACTTTTACAACAATTTTCAACTACAAATTCATTGCGAATCTTAAGATATCTTGAAAACCCTAACAGTTGCTTCAAATCCTTGTCTTTATATATCCACGTGTAATTTTCTTCATATCTCACAAAATATAATCTCAAATGCCACGAAATTTATATATATATAGCTTTTTAATACAAAAATTTACATTCTTCAAAAAGTTTGAGCCAAAAATTCGTCGAAATACTTAAGTTATGGCTCCAACCATTACTACAAATAAACCCTCTTACTTACTGCCTTTGATTTGGAAGCACCATCTTCAATTCCTTATGACTCCTTCATATGAACTCCAAATGCAATAATTCATTTGTAAAAGTTATAGGCCTTAAAATCGCCGTTCTAGTCAAACCTTTCGATCTTCAAAAGCTACTATAAAACTCTTCATATCCTCAAAAGAATAACAGTATGTCTTAAATTAACATCTTAACTTCAAATGGCTATAACTTCTTCATCCTAACTTCAAATGGCTATAACTTCTTCACCCTAACTCCAAATCTTTTAATTTTTGCACACAAATTGTACTCCAAATCCTAAACTTTACAACACTAGCTTGAAATCTCCGAATGCCCTCTTTGAAGTCGCCGAAACCCTTCTTAAGGTCGCAGGCAGCCTCTTCAAAGTCCATTGGACATGGTATTCGACCAATAGGGATGAAGTTCTTCATTCCTTGCCTTCATCCGACCATGCCTTACTTTCATCCCTCCCAATTCGCCTCCTACTAGTTTAGATTTTCATCCTTAGGTTTCCACCTTCTCCCAAGGCTTCATACTAAACATTTAGGTCCTATATATACAGTGATAAACAAAACCGAGTACAAAATCTGAACACTCATAGTTCATTGATCCTTCCAACTGACACATAAGTCAATTGATAGAATTACTTTTTTATTGTGTGTATTCATCCAGTCTTCTACATGGATGAAAAATCTCATTATCATTTGAGGTAGGATTTATGAAAAAAGTGTTGTAGAAGCACAGAAACGTGCGTACTCAGTTTTGGTTGCTTCTTCTTGCTGAATTTCGAAATTTCAATGTACACTCCTTATTGCAAGATTTGAGGGCATTTTTTTTTTGTTGTGTTGCTCTTGTTGTGTACTATCTATAATAAAAGTTGATTTGTCAATTGTATCTCTATGCCTCGGTTGTGTGAATCATTGAAGCACCAAGCATTGGTACAGCTTAGAAGTGGTATTTCTACAAGAAAAGTTGTAGACTCACTTGGAATGAGTCAGTCTTTACTAGTTCATCTGAGAAGGGAGATTAGTGGTGAAATAGAAAAGCAAAGACGAGGACGTCCAAAGGTTTTAGGAGAGCAAGAGAAGCGACTTGGTGTGCACCTTGTCACTACTGGTTGTCTCAAAACGACAAGTGCAGCTGCAAAACAACTTCGAGAAAAAACAAATAAACACTTCTCAGACATCACCTTGAGGCATGGTTTGAGAGAAGCTGGTTTGGGTGCTTGTGTGCAACAAAAGAAGCCTCTACTTGCCAAAAGACATATTCTTGCAAAGTTGAGTTTTACTCATAAATACAAAAATTGGACCGTTGATGATTGGAGACGGGTTATTTTCAGTGATGAGACAAAGATTAACCTAATCAACTCAGATGGTAGGTCTTGGTGTTGGTTGAGAGAAGGAGAACGACCTGGACCTAAACATGTTAGTCAAACTACCAAACATGGTGGTGGTTCAATTATGATTTGGGGTTGTATGACTACTTTTGGGTCGGATGCTTGGTATCAAATTGAAGGTAGAATGGAGCAACATTTGTACAAAAAAATTTTAGAAACCTACTTGCAAAGTACCACACAGAATTACAACTTAGATCCTACTAATGTGGTTTTTCAACATGATAATGATCCCAAACATATGGCAAAAAGTGTTCAGTTTTGGCTCTCTTCACAACCATTTCAGCTCCTTCAATGGCCAGCTCAATCTCCAGATTTGAATCCAATGGAACATTTTTGGGCCCTTCTCAAACAGCGTTTAAGCCAAGTCACTCCAAGGCCAAGAGGTGTTCAAGAATTGTGGGAGAATGTTTGTAGTATTTACCCTAGTTTTGATGCAAAAGATTGTGAGAAACTATACAAAAGTATGCCAAGAAGGATTTCAGTTGTTTTGGAAGCAAAAGGTTATTGGACTAAATATTGAAGTTTGAAGATTTTCTTTGAACAATATTGAGTACAAGACATAGTTGTTGATTTGACTTTGCAGAAGGATGTTTAGTTATCAATTTGATGTGCAACTTTGTACATGTGTATAAGACTGTGTGTATTATTCCATGTAACTTTTAGATTTATAAAGCAATCATTGAAATTTCTGTAATTGCTCTTGAAAGTTGGCACTTCAGATTTTATACTCGGTTTTGTTTGTCACTGTATATATATATATATATATATATATATATATATTTTTAATGTCAAAATCAAAAGAAGTAAAGAAATAAAGTAAAGTTTCTTATACCAACTCCTTTTAATTTAATCTACTAGCCACTCTAACATATATCTAGATTTATCAACATATAATATGTTTTAACTAATTTTTACATACTATAAGCATTTACAGTATGACAGCGCCAAAATAAATTAGAATATCTTGTTCATTGGCATAGATATGATATTAGTGAACGCACATGAGAACCAATAAAGAATCTTATAAATACATCAAAGGCGGTGGAGGCTTTTCATCGATGACATCTATCAAAATCAAGATGAAAACCTCCTTTATAAAAGAAACAAGATCTAAGCTAGATAACATTATACTTTTAATTCTTATTTGTAACTTCTTTATAGTTGTAACATTGAGGAGATAGAGAACCAAGAACGAGTGGATTTAACTCAAGAGCCTTTGTTTGTTGACCTGGTAGACATGACATTACAATTGTCACAACCTTCAAGATGACGCAATCAAAATGAAGATCTTCAAGAATGACATGTTCTTCCTCGAATAGATGGTGAGATACAATGCATTTGATATCACGACCTTGGAAGGGACTTCCAATGTTTGGTGACTTTACTAGAGGTAGGAACAACTCCTGACGGTGTTCCAAATATTTTATTCGAAGGAAGTTATAAAGGCCTCAACAACGATCAAATAATTGGGTGGTCTTCTCACCCTACTATGGAACAGCACCAATGGTTGAGAGGTTCTATCAATCATCTTCGAAGAGAACAAAGATCAGAGTATGTAACAAATATAATTTATTGCATGATAGATTTTTTCAACATATGATGATCGCTCCTTGTAGAACTTGTCCCTAAAAGCGGGAGTAATATCACGGACATATGCAAGTAAGCTAGTAATTATATGTATAAATATATAAAAGTAAGTAAAAGTAGGTTAATTCTATAGTATTTACTATAAAAGCTTCTTAGAAGCTTTATAGATGCTGCTTTGACTTTATAGGTGTCTTTAATTGACTTTTTGGATTAGAAACGTTGTCAATAAGTTAGCCATGTGCCACACATATTATTAGTTTGAAGACTAAGCTAACTTTGTGGCCCATATGTAGAAAAACTTGCCTTGTAAGTCAAGGCATGTGTTCTACAAAGTCAACACATATTAGAGGTCCTATAGAATATTGCCACATAGTCTCTAGTTAGATAGTATATATAGAGACAAGAGTGAAGCCTTCTTCACTCTTGTCAACTCTTTTCTTACTTCCAATCTAGTTTCAAGGGTCTCTAGTTTTCTTAGCTTTTTGCAATAGCCATTCTAATTTCTTTCTTAATATATATATCAAGTTATTTCTATTTTTTCATCTTTCTTTGAGAGAAGTCTCACTTTTTTATTTATTTTTATCATGTTCTTGTCTTTGACACTATATTTATTTCTCATCTCATTTAGTTTAATTTGGTTCATTTATGCCTCTACAAAGTGAATAGAAGTTTATCCTATAAAATGTAATATTAAGACTAAATCTTTTACTTTCTTGCTATCATCTATCTTTATTTTTTTACAACATCTTTTTACTAGATTCATTTATAAAAATACCCATGTATTTATTTTTTACTATGTAGTCATATTATTATATGACAATGTTGTGGCACTTGATATAGTTGTCAATAAAATATTTAGCCTTAATGGCATATGAGTACAATTCTTCACACAATATTAAGATTAGATTAGGAAAGACTACATGCAACTCATTTAAAACTTAAAAGACAAAAGGGCCTTTCTTTGAAGAAACAAAAAAAGACTTATCATCTTACTTCTTAAGTTTGAAAGTAATAAGTAGTTAAATAATTGAAGATCCATAATCTTGCTAAATTTTATGTATAATATTTTTGTAAAGATCATTGAGCTAAGGATACAAGAATTTGTTGCCAACTTCATAAGCTTAGATCAAAGTACATTTTTAAATAACATGTCAATTTTGGATAACATACTCTTCACCTACAAAACCTTGACTTAAGCTTAGAATTCCAACCAAAATTGTATTTTTTTAAAGCTAGATTTTTTTTAAGGCATATAATAGGATAAATTGAAAGTTCATGATTAATATCATATATGAAATGGATTTTCCTATGGCATTCACAAAAATGATAGAATTGACTTTTATAAATACAAAAATAGTTGTAAACCTCAATCGTACCTCCACAAAATTATTTTCTATTAGAAGCAATGTTCAACAAGGGTGCTTGGTTACATTATATTCTTCATTATAATAGAAGAAGTCTTGAATGCTTTTATTCACATTACACAAGAAAATAGCTACATCTATATCATCAATCTTTTAAGTACCATATTTTAATAACTTATATTATAATATGCATATGACATATCATTCTTTATTTGTACAAAAAAATAAAAATAAAAATAAAAAATAAAAAAGTTGATTGATATCCTTAGCACTTTTGTCTTAGCTTCCAAATTAGTATTCAATTAGATAAAATCTAGTGCCTATTAGGAAAACAAATATAATCTTTACTTTATATAGTTAAACACATACAAATAGACTTGGATATCAAATAGATACTTAGCTAAGCTATTTTGTATTCTATTTGGATTTTCCATCAATAAATTGAATATCAATAACTTTTTAAAAGACAAGATCCAAAAAAATCTAATATTTCACATTTTAATAAAATCATCTCTAATATATTGTAAGTTAATAGTAAATCAAATTTTATCATCAACACTTTAGTACTTTGTAGAAATATGAGCAAGCTTATAAAAGATTGTCAAAAAAATCAAGGCCCTCTTTTGAAATTACCTCTAAACTAGAAGAAAACATTGTATAAGTACATAAGTAGCATGGTTGACATGCATCTTTAAAAAATAAGTAGAGAAGGGAAAAAAAAGAGGATAGACTAAGCATCACAAATCTAAAAGATGCAATGGATTATTTCTTAGTAAATGGATCTTAAAAGTGGTCAAATCATAGAAGTGCAATTTGGTTACCTTCTTTTAGCATATACTTGTAGCTTGTTAAATATGAGAGAGGAGGAGATGGGATAATGATTATAACTAGTTAATACTTATCAAACACAAATACTTACCCAAATCCATGATATAAATCCAAATTAGAAAGATTTAGAAAAAATTAGCAAAAATGATATAATAGCACAAACTCAATCCAAATTCTATTCATTACCAAGATAAAAAAAACTAGCTAGGTCTATATACACAAGACTTTCCATAATATCCAATTCTAATCACTAAAACTATCTGAAGATTTTGTCCACCCTTTAGAACAAAACGAGCCATTGCTTCAAAACTCACCATCAATAAATTTTGAATAAGATCTAGGAATTAAATTATATATCCGACACTTGAATTTTTTTTCTTAATTCTAGTACAAGCCATATGTACATTATACAAGACACAATAATATTGCTACTGAAGTTCAATTAGTTTATAAGATAAAATAAAACATGGGTCATTTCAATAGAATACATTGTTTGGAATTTTTTTTTTTTGATCCACTTTCTACACTTGAGTTGATTTTAATTGTTATAATTGAAGAAGTAAAACATCTCACTTCCAATTCATTACAAAAATTGTAAGAAATTGATTCTCCAATTTATTCAATCACATATTATTTAGTATAACCAAATAAAAAGAAAAATTGCTAAACAATGCACACATCAAATCGCAAAACATATGCCATCCTAGCTAATCAATATAAATTGTAGCATTCATTTGGAGCATTTGGAACAAGACCATAGTGATAAATGTTTAGTATAAAATTTTTTAAAAATAAAAAATCTAATATTCATTCTTCTTGTCTATTTTGCTCAAGAGCTAGCAAATCTATCCTACATTGCTTTTAGACATGCCTAAGAGCACAATGTATCTAGAACTAATACATAGAGATAATGCATGACATATAAGCCAAGTCAAATACACCACCTATACTACCATGTTTCACTTAGCTATATTACATATTTGCACTTAAACTTTCAAACCACTTTGATAAATATGACACCATCTAAATATTCTTTTATAGTGCCACACTCTTGACCTTATAGCTAGGACAAATTGATAAAGATTTTAATTAACACAAGTGGCCAATAATCAAAACAATGCACATGATTTGGCAAGATTTCATTGATTACAGCCACATAATGTAGACTAAGGTACTAGGCAGCACTCCACCAGATAAACCAACAAGTGGGTATAAACCATTTAATACAAACTGAGGCAATAATAATATAATATGTATATGGCAAGGTAGACAAATTAGATGGCTTTCCATGCATCACCACAACATTGTAAGAATAGATCCACATGGATAATGAGGATGTAGCATATATTTGTTAGGGTCTAATGTCTAGTCATGTTTGGTGGGATTGTATTGATGCCCAAACATCTTGTGTTGATGCCCTCTGCAATGAAATTCAATTCATTTGTGCCAAAAGAATAAAAACAAAAAATAAAAAATAAATAGACAAAATAAGATCATGTTGACTACTACTACAATCTCACAAAAATAGTTTGAATTAAAAATTCCACTTAACTGTGTGCAGATCCTTCACAAAGGTTCGTACCTGAAGATAGTTTGGTGAAGTGGTCATTCCGGTCGCAAATAAACTATTGAGAACTTCTGCAATGTATTGATATGCTCTCGTGTCCTTCCTCTCATTCTGTGCATCACAATGCGAACTGCTTTGCTGCATGTCCCATGGGATCCTAGCCTCGAAAAGCACAAGCACTAACCAGATCTGCGTACAACACCATCACGACACCAGCTAATCCTAACCCTAGAGCTTAATGCTTAACTGTCTCGACTGATTAGTTCAGTTGAGTTTGGTGATTTCTTTCTATTCTACAGAACTCAGAACACGCACACAAACTCCACAACCTAGCGAGGCCGAAGCCGCGCGACATTGCTAACACTACAATCTCAGGCGCGACCCGTTCCCTCACACTTCCCAGAATAGCTTGATTCTTTAACAAGTTGGTGGGACAGCCAGAACTTGAAACCTCGAATGATCTGGACAAAGTAACGATATCCTCGCCGCTTGCGTTCTGTGTCAGAATCCTGCCACCCTTCTGCACTTGCTGTCGAACAATATTTGACAGGAATAGCATCTCCCACAGTTGGGCTTTACCAGTATCTAGCTATTTAAGAAGACTGTGGATGGATGATACTAATAATGGGGGAGACGAATAAGAAGATGCACAGCTGGGTTTCCTTCAAGATTGGAGGCCCCTGACAAGATCCAGAGCCAGCTCGAATGAGGGATATTAGAGTTGCCCGCAAGTCTACATGCGACATATATCACTTTTTGTTCTGCAGGTTGAAGGAAAAATAATAGCCTGAGATATTGCAACGTCGAAGATCGGGTCCAATTCCACGTAAGCCTTCACCAGGAGGGTGACGTCGGTTTGTGTTGAACATGATGCATTTCTCGCTTCAAGAAGATCTAGATTCCTTCTTCGATATGAAATCTTGTGCCGGAGATTCCTGGGTTCTGGCTCCTACCTTCTCTCAGACTCCCCCCCCCCTACTTCATTGCATACCTGTAAATCCAATGCACCTGCGACAGATCCACACTCTCCAATAGTCTAAATTCTTATCAAACCCTGAGCTTATCCATGCAGAGAAGTAGCCTATGTTTCTTGTTAAAATGGACGTGGTGTCAGGGTCTGTACTTTAATGATGACATCAAAAAGAATTTGGTTCGTTTTGCGGAAATGTGCCATATATTTTTTAGTGTCTTCACCTTCACAATTTCCCGCCCTGGTCATGACTGGTGCCTGATTAATCTGGTGATATAGTGCGGATATTTACGACGGCTTTCTTCCCTGATCTGACACCCACGGAGATCCATGTAAAGCTCATCCGGCACCAGGTGTGCTTTAGGCACTAAATTCAGAGAAGTGACGTCTAATTATTCCACCACATTGTCACTACGTTCGAGTTCAATGAGCTTACAATGGTCCTGACTCATTTTGATTCTAGATGATGGATCTAAGAATTCGTAAAGAGGTAGGTGCAATTTGTCCTACCTCTGTCTGACCCAGCTACTAAACATCTTAGAGGATCCCAACTCAACGAGATTTGCTTGGATATGTTGCTTATGCCTCAGATCCATCCAAGGAAAACCTCAAATCTGCCAGTCCTCTCCACGCCAGCCTGTGAAGACATTAACGGACCCCAACCTTCATAACTGCCACTCTCAGTTATGCGTTTCCACCACCCTATTTTGAAATCCTGACCGAGGATACGAATGCCAAAAATAAATCTAAAAACAAATTCTGTCGCATGTTCTGCTTAAACGGGGAAAAATCAAGCGCTTTAGGCTTCAAGGACAAAAGGATGCGACAAAATTTGACACTGCTGGTTTAGAGTCAGATGGCAGAGACGACGCCAAAGACGTCACCCCATCATTCTTAGAAACATTGCACACGTCGATGATTATCGACCTGTTCAACCTCCATTTATTTTAATAATTTCTTCAAAAAGCAATATTTCTGAATGCTCTCTTCACGCTGCTAAGAGTACATCTTACATGGGATATCGTCTGGGATCTCCTTGCCCTAAAACGAAAGCAACAGTGTCAACATCCAAAATAATAATAGAAGAAATGGCGTGACTGCCCCGTTCTACCAATTGTCAATATGTCGCAATGCTTCAAACGACAGGCTTCTAGACCATTAAAGTTTGGACTAATCAGGATCGATTTTTTTCTCTGTGACGTGGACTCTATTTATCAGATCTAGAAAACCACTCTTGTCGTTTCTCCAATGTCACGTGGCACACTGCTACCCAGTATCTGAAGGGACTGGTTCGATCCTAAATTCCAACTGAAGGAAACAATTGAATGAAGGTTACCTAAAGGCTGGGTGAGGGGTTAGATGCCATTACCATTACCTACGTTGATTTAACTCTCAAAGTAACTAAGTTTTCACCAGGACAATCTATTCACAGCACAATGCCCTTTCGTGTTTTTTATTTGTTTTTTGACCGAGCCGGGGTATTCGCGAAGCATTGATTAGTGTCCTGCTGCGCTTTTGTATTCCGCAATTCAAAGTTAACTTGGGGGCTTTTATCACACATCATGGTGGACCATGTTGCAGCGCAGATCTTCGAAACCAGATCGAATTCATCATTCCATGCTCCTAAATATTTTATTCGCTCTCCGCTTCAGTCTGTAATATTTCAACTTGTTGCATGCTTACGATCCTTCTCGAGCTCTAAAACCTCAGAGCGCCAGTAGGCACTCTTCTCCCCATGTACACACGATGAAGTGCACTGCTCAACAGCTCCATGACAAGCCTCACCGCGATATTCGCCGCAACCAGAACCTGATCGATGTCGATACTCGGTGCGCGCCGTTTAGTTCAGAGCAATTGACTTCAGATTCTTCACTGATCTTGGCAGATGTATCTGCAGCTGCGTCAGTGTTCTAATCCCCCCCCCCAGTTTTGCTGCATGGAGATCCCCACGCCCAGCAAAAGCATCAGGGGGAGAACTTAGTCACCATCCTTCAAATAATGGGATCAATTTCCACGTAATGCAGTATCGCCGACGACTTGCCGCTGGATTGAAGAGCGCTGTGAATGGCGGCGAGGATAATGGTCTGACGGTACCAGACTGCCAAGTTTTTGCACAGGGTCGTTAAGTTAAGGCTCGTTATATTTAGAGAATCTGCGGATGATCCTGAAATTCTGTCGTCCTAAAAACGTCTGTCGCTTTTTGACTAAAATTTGATTGATGCCGTCAACCCCGATACATGAAATATTGAGGCCAAAACCAGCAAAAGAACGGTTCCGTCGAAAAGTTCGGAGCACGGTTTTCGATTTTATATAATTTTATACTTTCAACACTAATCTTGAAATACAAAGCATCATGTTGCGATATTCTCCTTGCTTCTTCCTTGGCTTGAGTACACTCACGTGTTAGCTTGAACTCCTGCTTTTGAAGCATTCTAGAGCGCAACGCTTCATTCGACCTTTGTATACTTGGGTACTCACTGCAAACTGCAGGATCTTTGCAATATTCATGCATACTTTTTGAAGGCAAACCAGACCTTCACAGGACCAACACCACAAGTTCCGGCTCTCGTAATAACTCTAGGCAGTTGGATTTCAAAGTGGTTTTTTTCTACTTGCGCAAGCTATTCTTACTTCTGTGGAAGCTTCAAAGAACTGAGATACACTCCATGCTATGCTTTGGAAAGGCAGGATGGATAGAACACAAAGCTGGGCTTCCATGGAGCTGAGTGCATGAATGTGGAATCTAACAGTCTACTTTGCTACAGAACCAGATGTTGGCAGTTGAACTTAACCAGATGACGAACAAATTTTTATCTGACAAGAAATTGAAAAGATTAGTTAAACGGTAATGATCGGTGGCGAAGGCGCTCCACATGGTTGCCTTATATCAACAGTAATGGGTATGGGACATCTACAAAAAAGTATGGGACATTGCATCAAATAATAGGAGATTCAAATTATTTACTACAATAAGAAAGAATCTAATTAATATATATGTGTATATATATATATATATAGTTGTGAATTCAGGATTTTTTTCTGAGAGGCAATACAAGTAACCTTGGTTTTGTATTTGAAGAAAACCTCTAAGTCCTATTATATCAGTATTAAAATTAAATATATAGTAATTTTATTAATAGAAATAGTAATAAATAATTAAAAAAAATATTAATAAAATTTATACATCATGATGTTATGAAAATACACAATCAATCTTTTATTCTTAATGAATCTAAAAAGTAATATAATTTACCTTTTTGTAGTCTGATAGTAAATATGATGCTATGCAATGATACATATTGCAAAATAACATAGAACTAATAAAAACACAAATTGATATTATTTTGATTAAATAAAAATCCAAAACATATCACTCATGTTTTATTTCAAAGCATTTGAAGTAAAAACATGTAAACTACTAGACTTATTGTAAGAATAATTTATGTTATCTATAATAGTAAGGTATTAAAAAATTATAGATTATTTGAGTAGCTTTATTTTAAATATGCATTTTAGAAATAAAATTAATATGTATGTATATATATATATATATATATATATATATATAGATTTTTTTTTCTATTAGATAAAACAGATGATATTTTACATATGTTTTAAATTACATATATAAATATATTACAAGAATCATGATACAATTTAAAATATGCATGCTATTGTCACCTTGAATCTTCTATTTTATTATTAATTTAAAGACAAGTCCAACTTATAAATTGAGAGGTTCTGCAATGAAATATGATAATGTTTATCTTTCTACTCCAAGTTAAATTATAAAAAAACTACCAAAAACTACATATTCTAATGTAAAAATTAAATATTATCAAATTTTAAAATCTGACTTAATCTTAATTTCTTCTAGTTATATTTTAAATTTTAGCTTGATCCAGTATGTAGATTAACAAATATTTCAAATATCTTAACAAATTACAAATCACCAATTTTTAATGCTTTCTTGTATAGATGATCAAATACTTACCAACGGCACTAGTAAAATAATATTTAATTTAAAAACTATAAATTAGTTTATATGATTTTTCCTTTTAAGATCTTTCTTATTTTATATTTTAACATATACTACTCTTTTAGAATCCTATTAAAATTGATTGTGTAACTACATCATCTGACCTCCAAAAATAAATGCCACTTATTTTTTATATATATATATATATATATTGTGGTTTAGAATCATATATCAACCATGTTTTACAAACAAATAATTCTTAGACATCAAGCTTATTATTTTTATATTTTATTTTGTAAAAACTTAATCTAAATTTTGCTACAAAATTAATATTAATTTCTATTTCTACTGTTGTACTTCCTCGATTTCACTTGACCAAATCATAGCCCTAATAAAGAGGTAAAAATCTAATTCACTTATTTGTTTCTTTTTTATTATAAAATATAATCTAATTCATAAACATTTTAGCTAAAAATTATCTATTAGTTCTTAATCCATGAAAAAAAAATCCTAAAAAATTGTATAGGAATTTTCTCAACATATCTTAAATTTTTATTCATTAAAAATTATATATATATTTTTAAAGAATTTCTATAATTCTCACTTTTACCAACTATGTTACAATACAAAAATGCATATACAATGCATCCTATATTATATTTATTTTTAATTATCCGAAAAACTTATTGAAACTAAATTATAGACTAGACATAATTTTATATTTGAAGTTTAAATATATAATAAAATATTGTAGATTTTTTTAGAAAAACCTTAGTATTTAAAAATTTAATAAAAATAAATTATATCTATTAAATAGATTAGTATTATTTTCATCTTTTATGTTTTGATTTTATTTGATGTTTACCAATAAATCATGTTCCTAAAAAAGCTTTGGTTCATTCTTAAATATTTTTAGTAAAAAAATTAATGTATATTTTGTAAAAATATTAAATAAATAATAGTTATTTAAAATAAAAAATATTTAAAATATTTGTATTTATTTTAGAATAATAACTTAGAATAAATTATATATATATGAAAATAAATCAACCAATTTCAACCTAATTTTTTTAATGTTTGAGACTTAGGAATAAATTTCTTGTTAAAATCTATTAAAATTTAAGAGTAAATGATAAATATTGAGAACCTAAAATTGATTTAGTAGTAATTAATATCTTTATTTAGTAAAAGACATAAGAGACATAAAATCAACATATAATATAATAGTCATAATCAAAATTTTAAAAAGAATATTCTATCAAATCACACTATGTTAGTCATAGTAATATCATCCCCTCTCTTGATTACTAGCATCAAGAGAGGGGATGATATTACTATGACTACCTGATGAGGCCCTTGTGCATCAAGGATTTTTTAGTACACATGAATTTACATGTTGCTCAGTAGATACTTGATCATGTTGATTGTCACATTTCATAACCTTGTTGGAATGGTACATGAATGATGTTTCTGTACAAGTACAATGCTGTTGATTGATGAATTCTGGAAGACAAATTTTGCAACAAATTAAAATTAATAATAAATAAAAATAACTGTTCCAAAATGAAAAGAAAAAGCAATGATAATTGTCAAATATAACAGATGCATGAGCAACACCAACACCTGATCCCATGGTTCATGAATGCTGTGGAAGTAGTAGGCCAACAAAATTCATGTTTCAAACAATAGAACAGTAAAAGGGGTGCCATTCAGAAACAAAAGAGAGTGATGGTGAGGGATTATGATGCATTGCAGATAATATGATAAAACCATGCTACGCTTCAATTTTACTACAGAAAGTGTTCATTAGAGGAAAGAGAAACTGTAAGTCTGCAGGAGAAAGAGTCGGAACACAATCTAGAAACACCTTAAATGTTCTCCGGTAGAATTAGAAATACTGACGAGTTCCGCCAAGGGAAAGACTAAATGAGTGCGCTACAGGGGATCGGACATTATTCCCTCGCTACGAGACTGACGATTGCATTTAAAGGTGTCTCGGTGTAATGCGAAGGAGAGGGTCCAACAAGCTCACACTCAGAACTTTCGGTAGATTTTATGTGCAGAGCTTCGGGTGCTGGTTAGAGGGAGAAAAGTGAGCTTTGAATTGGCCTGTAAAGGTTAAACGATTGGCCTTTCATATTCCTGCCAACTTCGACCTGCACGTGGATGTGAATTCCGCTGCTCCATGTGGCTCAGACATTCCCTTTTTCTTTCTTGTGCAAACAGTTGGAAGTGCGAGGAATTTGAAGCAAAGCGGTCGTACATGTAGATCAGATCATATAGTTCATTTAGGTTGGTGTTTGGTTTCGATTCGAGCTGGGGCGTTGCTGTTGCTCAGTTTCCTTGGAGGTCCAGTTTTGGAGGTGCCAATTCATGACCACCGAGTTTAGGGTGGAATGTTCAGGTAGAAGAATCGAATGTGTTTGCCTGGGATGCGTCCGTATACTGTCGCATGCACGTGAGATTGTGGTGTTTGGATTAGTTATGAACCAGATACATCGAGTTTGTGCTCGTTGAATGCTTTTTAGCTCTTTATTGGAGATATGTGTTACGGTGAGGGTTCACGTTGACGTTATTTGCTGAGAGTCGATAGCTTCGTGAGGGTGAGTAGTTGCGAGATGGGTGCGAGAGCAATAGAGAGAAAGGGCGCATGTAAGGTGAAGGTGAAGGTGAAAAAGCCTCAAGAGGGCAGGTACAGGGGAGTGAGGAGAAGGCCTTGGGGTAGGTACGCTGCGGAGATCAGAGACCCGCATACGAGGGAGAGGCGATGGCTAGGAACGTTTGATACCGCAGAGCAAGCTGCAGTTGCGTACGATTTGGCTGCCAGATCCATGCGGGGATTGAAAGCAAAGACTAATTTTGTTTACCCAACGCACCAGACATGTTTAATGTCAGCAGCGTTGGCTGCGTCCAGAGCCTCGGAGCAATCAGAAGGGGGAGGCTTCTTCGGAAGCGTGAGTGGTGGCAGAAAGGATCGGAATTTAGTCGGAAGCAGAGCTTTGGTGTCTGGTGGGCCAACTAACGGTGCTGCAGTCTCTAACCTCAACTTCATGCTTGGGCCCAGGGAGTCTTTGCTGAACCCCTACAGTGAACTAGCTTACAGGCACATGTATGAATCCGTAGAGAGACTTGCAAGCGCCATCAGTGATCCTCGACCAAGGCGATCGCCACATGAAAATGGCAGCCTGTCAGAAAGCTGTGCCAGCGGGAAGACGATTGACGTCCGGAAAGGCTTTGGGGAAAAACAGCATTTGGCGGTGTACGATGTTCAAGAGTCTGTTTGCTGTCAAACGTCAGAGCGAGGTGCTGTTGAGAGCTCTGTGTTGCACACAGGCAGTGATTGTGTCACAGTTTCAGTACCATCTCCTGAGGTAATTATCTGATGTCTTACACTGGTCGGATTGTTCTGGAAACCCTACCCTGATGCGAGAATCACTTTTATTTCTTTCTTTCTTCCTTTCTTTCTTGCTCTCTGTTTTCCTGTTTTTCTCTTCTTCAGGTCCAGAAAAACAAACCTCTGAAATTAATCAGAACTCAGGGCGCGGTTTGTGTTTGGCGTTGAATGCTACTTGTCTCTGATACCTGGTCCTGAACGGTTTCTGCTGTTTGTATGTGTGCAGGCCATTTGCATCGGTGACGAACCTAGTTCATGTCATGTGGTGAAGGTACCCAACGAGTCGACCTTTACCGAGAGTGTTGGCCCACTTCGAAGCGGTGACAATGAGCACTTCACTTCCCGCACCTCTGGCCCGTCGAGGTTTCATGAAGATGGTGTGGGTAGTCTTGCACAAGTAGTCTCGAAGTTTGTGTGCATTGAGCAAGGACATGTCACTGGTAGTTCTAGTTCGCACACCATCAGCCTCATTGATTCCAGCCAGTGTTTCGTATCAACCCAAGCCTCTAACTCTGAAGACTTATCGACCTCATCCGTGTCTCCCTCTATTGACACAGCCACTTCGCCAAATTCCGTACGGTTCCTTTCCGTTTCAGTCGGGTCTTCAGATCCACCATCTGCAGCGGAGATGATATATTGCAGCACTCCGATCTTCAATCAAAACCCTGATGATTTGCAGAATATTTTGATTCCCTGTGCCAGTTCGTCGCTGCTCAACAAGCTGCATCAGTCAGGCGGGCCGCGCAGTAACGTTTCATCCCAATCTATCATGACCCGGCACGACACATGGAATGGGATTTGTTGTGAAACTTCGGAAAGCTGGAGCAGTTTGTGCGAGCTCCCGGCTGCTTGGCAATACTACACCGATCCCGGAATGGTGGCGAATGATATGGAGTATGAGTTAATTGACGTTACGCGTGAGCTTGCCATGCGGAAGTCCGTTGCCTGCCAAAGTTGTCAGGATGATGGGTGTGAAGAGTGCTTTATGAACGGGGATTGGCAGTTCCTTCACTGTGACGCTGCAGATTCGCTAATCTCTTGTGTATCGAATATCGGAGGTGATGAGTATTTATGTAACGATATTTATTCCAACCACGGAATTCATGCTGATTCTTTGAGCCAAGCATTGTGCAATGAGCATCAGTCCTTCGCAGTTCTGGCGGAGGAGCCTTTGATCCTTCACATTCCAGACATCTAATCATCCAGCTGTTTGTTAATAGTGAGTAGGGTTCTCTCCAAGCCAGACCTCTATCCTCTATATCTGTGTAGATTTGTGTAAACTCTTCACGGATTTTCCAGTGTACACATGAGTTTCAGGAAGAGTGACAAGAGGAGTGATCTTGTCAATGTACATATTGTAAAGAAGTACTACTTACACACGTATTATTGATTCAAAAAATTTCAAAGATGTCCTGGATAGCTGGCCTCTTTGTATACTGTTTTCCAAAATGTGGTTTCGATGATGTAATAATCTTTTAGCTAGAGCAGTTCTACCAGTGTAAAGTGCCCTTCTGCTTGCTCGTTATCAATAGCAATTCATTTCTTGGGCTTTGATTGCGAAATTGTGAGGGTTACGTTTCACGTAACCTTTGAGACAGCTGTTTTTTTATCACTTTCTTCCTGATGCAGTTGTCTTCGAGGAACCACATGCACAACATACTTAATAGATCGTGAAACTGGTGAAGGTCTCTGAATCGTCTACGATGGGTACAATGTGTCCCCCTCTTCTATGAAAGAACCAGTATGTTTACATGTCTTGCGGATTTCAAAGATCTAGAAGATTTGGCATCACTGATCCAGCCGCAAATACTGCGCAGCTAGTAAGTCAGTACATTCCTACTTTCGTTGAAGCGCTTCTGTGCATGTGGCAAAAGCTCTTCCGGGTTCGTGTAGCAGATACAAGTTAAGAGAGTGACGAGAGTTATTGTTGTGATCTAGGAAGCTTACATTCGTAGTGTACGAAGCTAAATAGGGAACTAAAAGTATCTCTGATCAAACCGTTGAGTTACGCTCTGGAGTTTTAATCACATTAGACTTTTGTGCTTCCTCTTAATTGGACCTGCCGCTGTCGATGTGCCCTTCCTGAACAACTTGCGGGTGGTTCTTCCAATTACCATCCCATCGTGGTTTCAATTCACTCGAAAGTCCGAACTCTCGTCGTCTGCGACCTTTCCATTAACAGAACACTGAACTCAGTCACAAAATCTCACTGAGACGACTGATGTTAGACATGTTCAGACCCGTTTGCACACACCAAGTATCCTGCAACCACTGGCTCTCACCACTATGATCATACCCCCAGCAGCTCGACCCCAAAATCCTATATCCCCTATCCACCCCAGCACCCAGAGTCCCTCCGAACTCGCCATCGCATGGTCTACCTTTCCTTGTGTTTGCAACTTGGCACCTGCCGCCATTCTTAAATATTTAGCCCCCTTGCGGTCCGTCAACCCTACAAGTGTTGCGTGAATGGACCAGTCTGATCCAGCCAGGGCCAGGGCGGGGGTGGAGGTGGGGCCCGATGCGAACCAGTTCAGGAACGACTTCAGGCAGACTGAAGCGGCATCCATGCACAGCCCAGCTCTGCTTTCGGGGGCACAGCTCAAAGGAGGGCTGGCTTTGAAGACATGGGTTCTTTACTCCCCCGTCATAAAGACGCAGATCAGCCTGGCCTTGATGCTCACTCACTCTCTGGGCAACGGATCCATCTTCACCGCATCATCGACCATGTGATCTGGACATTCTGAGTGAGATCCCTATACTGCAGCAACCTCTGTTGCACGGATTCCTGCATGCAATCACGAACATCGGTACTCCTTGCAACCGCCATCGCTGCTGACACCGACTGCTGCTCTGGGTTTTCTTCTAGGCGAGCTTCTATCTCAGAACACTCTCATAATTAGTCTTTGTTTGTTTTGTTTTTGTTTGCTAATAATGTTGTGCATTGCGTATGCTAGTTTGAGTGAAGATGTTTACATGTTGAAAACTAATAGTATTTTCAGGTGTTAGTGGATTAACTCATTCGGCTTGTAGTGTGTGTTTTGATTGGAATCGTTTTTACGTTTAAATCAAAAAGTTTTGGCTTGTGTGTGTAGATTGATATATTTGACTTGTTCTTTACAAGGCTTTGAACATCCTTCTGCATCCAATGTGATGCATTCAGGTGATATATATTTATATATATATATATACACACAACTTTATATTACCTAGTTTGAAAGTCACCACTAAAGTTAATGCTTTTTTTTGTCAATTAAAACCAGAATACAATCTCTTGTGCAAGGATTTGTAGTGAAAATATTGAAACGAACTGGTTATTAATTATTAAATTATTTTTTGTATAATTTTTTTTATTAATGACGATCAATTGCAATATTTTTATATTCAAATAATTAAAAATCTATACAAGATAGAGCTTCTTCTTAGAACTCTAATTAAAAATTATTAATTATTGCAAAGAGTGTTAGAATTACAAAATAAGAATACATAATTTAAGATTTCAAATATTTCATTGTAATAAAATAATAGCAGTAAACGTTAAAATAATTAAAAATTGTTAAAAAATTACCAAATATTGTAAAAACTCTAATATCAAACATATATAGGTTGTTAAAATTAAATTAAATTAAAAAAAGCCTTATAAGAATTTCTTTTTATCTAACTAAATTTTTTAAAAATTATTTCATGTGTTCACTTTTATAAATACTTAAAATAAGATAAATACTAGATTTTTTTTAAAAAAATTTAAAAAACTGAAAGGGATAGTATTATAGATACAAAAAGCTAAATTACAGATTTAAGTAATAAACATAATAAATAAAAATAATTTGAGAACTTATTTATAACCTTTATTTATTGAAAATTTTAATTTTGCAAAAATTAAGATATTGGTGCAGACTTATAAATATAAACAGTTCATAAATAGTTAAAATATGAATAAGTTTCTAATATATATATATATATATATATATATATATATGGAACTTGCTATCAAAATTTACCATTGAATTTCTCTGGTATATTTTTTTAGTTATTAAATAATTAATTTTAGAATAGAAAGAGAATTTTATAATTTTAAAACCTTTTTCAATTAAACTCAAATTTTTCTTATAAAATTCTGAAAGATTCTCATAACATTCTTGGTTTTCCGTAGTATATGATAAAAAGAGTATATTAAAACACATGTTCTCACATGCAAAGTGAAATATAGATATTTCATACTTTAAATCAACATAAAATCCTCCCATGCAAACATGCCTAGTACAAGGTGTTAGATATAGAAACATTTATCATGTCATCAAAAGAATGCAATCTTTTTGCATGTCTTTTTAAAGAAGTTTTCAAACAGCTAAAAGTATGCTATTCGTTTGTATTTCATATTCAAAATATGAATGGCTTCATTGTTTATATATATATATATATATATTGAGATGAAATCAATGGATATTTAATATAAACTTCAAAAAATATTTTTGGGGACCTAGATATATGGACTTCAATGTTCCCCCTTCTTTGTCTCAAAACATATCTTCCATACATTCTCCAGGTGGGTCCATACCTCTCTACTTCCAATGCAGCTAATGTAAAATTATGTTGGTTTTTGAAGGAGGTGCCAACATCCACACAATTTGCATGCATGAGGAACAAACCTCAGGCATCACAATTATGATCACTTTGTGGTGGCAATTTTTAAGTGTACTTCTTTTTTTTCTTTTTCAAAAAATAATAAAATAATAGAAAAATTGAAAGAAATAGATGATGGCTCTTATGTTCAACTTGTTTAGTAAATTTTAACCATGGTAGATCCTTGTCTGGATTTGTACAAGAGATCATTGAAAGTAAAGTGGTTTAAATACTCAAAATAAAATAAAACAAAAAAACACTCTTAGTTTTAAATAAGCATTATGTGTTTTTGTCTTCCTTGGATGATGTGCAAGGGCCTTCAAAAGGTACATTTAGATTTAATATGCTGCTTTTTTAACTTGCTCCACAGGTACAATATGAAGCCTTGTCAGACTTCTTCACCCTTGGGCTTTTAGAGTATCTGAAACAAGTAAAAAGAGATCTAAAACAATGGAAGCTCATGATACATGCTAGTCACTGTTGAGGTTGTTCATACAGGGATAGTGATGCAGAGAAAATAAAATAAAAATAACTAACTAGCAGACAGTCAAACCAAATCTAAACAAAACTAAACATCTCTTTAAAAAATACAGAAATCTAGTTTTGAAAGTATTGAAGGAATTCAAAGCTATGGTAACAGAAGAGCAGAGGATCATAAATTCCAAGGACAGCAACTTGGTAATAAACCACCACCATATTTCTGGGTTCAACACTTGCTTCAAACTGAGAAGTCTGGAGCCTAGGAGCCTGACCTTTGATGTTACTTGCCTGACCTCAAAGCATCATGCTGAAGTCACAGGTAGAGAGAGAGAGAGAGAGAGAGAGAGAGAGATGAGAAGAGACGGCATTGCAGAGTTTTATTTGAATCTGAAGCACCAGTACAGTTTAAAAAAATCTTGTGTTGGAGCCATAATCATTTTGTCAAACACGTTGAAGTGACCTTCTACACAAGGCAACTAAATTTTACTGTACCCTTTCCAATTATGCACATATTCACATTTATATATATATATATATATAATTGTGTAGGCCTGATGTTTGGGTGTGAGGATGGAGCGTCAGTGATTCTGAAATTTTTCATTCCTTGGAATTTATTTATAAGTGGTTGGAAGTCACGGGGATTCACTTCAGACAGCCTTGACTGGCAAGCGGTGGGATCAAGTACTAAGCCCCATCCTGTACCGATCTTCCAACCTGGAATCAATTACAGGCTTCATAAGAATCTTGGACACAGCTGGTCGTCTCTCAGGAATCGTGATTAGAGTCGGGACTGTCACCGTGAAGTTAATGCTTTATTAGGAAGGGCATTCAAGACCGGGAATTGCCTCGGGTGCTGTGAAGTGGGGGAAGAGAGATTCTTCTGGGTGGACACTAGTCTCAACCGAATTGTCTTTCTCCGCTGTGTATGCCACCTGCCTGGACTAGAATGGTGACATGGGGGAAGCAGGGGTTTGATTTGAGCGCGCGTGATATATTTTGGGGTGGATAAGAAGCTTGGTGACGACGGAGTTGGTGGCAAAACTTGTGGGGGGGGGGGGGGGGGGGGAGTGTGCGGCAACTGAATGCTTTCTCTTTGGAAAGCGTGTTGAACTTTCCATAAGCAAATTTTGGAGGAAAATGAAGAAAAACACTCCTCAATTGAAGAGATATTACAACGTACTATTTCCCACACACATGAGAATTTAGAGGATGTTCAAAGATCAGTTCAAGCATTGGTGTAAATGGAACTTTTGAAGACGTGACCTTGATGCAGGTTGTACATGCGCTAGACTTTCTTTTCCTATTACTGGAATTCTACAAATAATATCTCCGTGATACATGTTGTACACACGCTAAATGCTAATGATGCTGAATTGGAGAAAACCATGATGGTTAAGAAAATGAACCGTATTTAACGGGGTTCTCAGTGAGAAAACTTGCCCTGTGAACCTATTCCTAACTCAATGTCATTGTCTTGAGGTTTACGTCCAAGGTATTTTTCACCAGACTTCGCATTCTGTGATGAGTCCAAAGCCTTTTTGTGCCTGTTGTGAGAAGGCCGTGAAAACTCCAGCTGAAGTAGCAATGAATTAGTCATTACACCCAAAGAGCTTATACCCATGAGAGCACCTGCAATTGATGGAGTAAGCATGATGTTCGTTGAAGGTAGCAGAGCACCAGCAGCGAGAGGGAGTCCCACCTGGACAAAAAGAACACAAAAACTGAAGTTAATTGAACCGCGCACCATTCAAGATATTGTCCAATGCCTATTGTGAGAACCGTAGAAAATCATTAAAGAAAGAATCTGGAAGAATTACAGCTTACCCCCGAATAACACGCACACGAACGAGAGAACATATGGGTAGCAGAATATGATCATTTAAGGATCGAGAAGAGCGTCTAGATTTGCGACCAGATATAAACACAATCATAAGTTGAGATGAAACCACAGATGAATCCACTTACAATATTATACATGAATGCCCACCAAAGATTCTGTTTTATCTTCTTGAGCGTTAAACGACTCAACTCAAGAGCATCAACAACCTGCACAATCACAAGTTGCAGAACGTCAATAACTTTATATGGTGCTAATTAGTGGAGAGGCTGAAGTTTATAACTGAAGTCATCGGGTTATTAAATCAAGACCCAGTTCACAAACCTGGCTCAGCTTGTCCCCCATAAGAACTATTGATGCCACTTCGCTAGCAGCTCCAACTCCGCCTGCCATGGCAATGCCGACCTGGGCCTGAGCTAAAGCTGCAGCGTCATTGACGCCGTCTCCAACCATCGCCACGTGCCTGTTCTCCGACTGCAGCTGCCTGATGAAATCTGCTTTTCCAGATGGCTTGACTCCAGCATACACCTAGACATTGTATCCAAAAGGTTTAGACACGATTAAATAAATAAATCGAGGACATTACCCACAAAAATGAGCAGTTTTCAAAGTAATAATTCTGCAAAAAGTAGGCAAGAGAAGTTCTTGACATAAAAATAGCATCATTATGTAACTTGAACCATGACATCAATGCTGTAGAGTACCTGTTGTCGATCGATGCCCACTTTTGCAGCAATAGCTTCTGCGGCCTCTTGTTTATCTCCTGAAAGCATGGAGGTTTTCATGCCCATTCGATGAAGCGCCGCAACGGAAGCTTTAGCATCATCCCTCAGCTCATCTATCATTGTGACAGCTCCCACAAGCTTATCATCCACACCTGTCAGAAACAACGCAATTGGAACCGGTGAATAAATATGTAAGCAGGATAACGTACATGGTTAGCAAGTAAAAATTCAAGGGTCACCATAACTTACCGTCAAATCCATGACATCTCTCAAACGTTTTCGAAATGTAACGCAGTCACTTGTTGATCTCATGAGACGAAACTAAGAACCAAACTGCCTAACAGATCAATAGAGCTTAAATAGGATGTTAACAGGGGACTTTGTGAGGAGCTAAACTCACCGACGTACACAATAGTCTGCCCTTGCGTTGTAGCATCTGGGGCTTCAGGAGCCACTCCTTCAACTCCAGCCCTAAATGTACGCAAAGCCAATCAAAGGTTCAATATCTTCACATACTTCAATGATTTGAATAAAGATTTAAAAAAAATAAAAATAAAAACAAAATTAAATTAAAATGAGGAAAGATGATGACACCAATCGATATATGCACATTTTGAACACTTTAATCAATCAGAACAGAAATGCACAAGTGATGCACCTGCGAAGCCATTCTAACGTGCCCACAGTTACAAGCTTCCCTTCAACAATAGCTTTGGCTCCACTCCCTGGTTCCTGTTCAAACGTAGACTCCTGGACCTGTAATCGTGTAAAAACAGCCACTTTTACCAGGTATGTCGAGTGAATCATATCTGTCATGATATCGCACCAACCAAAAATGGACATAATCTCAAAGATGTGACTGCACAAACCACTGCTTGGCGGCAACCAGCGCTTGTTGCTGCCTGGACCAGCGCCTTAGCAATAGGGTGAGATGCGGTTCGCTCAACACCAGCAGCTAATGTCAGCAAATCTTTTTCCGTCCACGTTGAAGATGGTTGACCATCTATGTTGCTACAGATCACGGACTTGACGACGGGTCTACCAACTGTAAGAGTTCCGGTCTTGTCAAACACAATAGTATCAACAGATGATACATTCTCCAGAATGTCTCCCCCCCTTATGAGAAGACCCCTCCTCGCCCCAAGGGATGTACCAACCTGATGCAAAAATTTCGTCTCAATCAACAATTGCAACCAGCTGGCGATTTGTAAGCGATATAGGTCTCAAGTGATTTCTCACATTTAGACCTATTCAAAGATCCTCTACGCTAATGCAGGGACTATGGTCTTGGCAAGATAATCCAAAGACTAAGATCCAGGTATAATTTAATACAAACAACCTTGCTAGAGCTTCAACACTTCAGCATCAACAGACTCTACACATCCATATTCCTACTAGTTGCATACCAGAACAGCTGTAGGAGTCGCAAGTCCAAGAGCACAAGGGCAAGCAATGACCTGCACATCAACAATACAAAATATAATTACATTAGAGATCTCGTCAATTAAAGTGATCCAAACGTAGGATATAAAAATAAATCACATGCTACATCAGCCTGAACAGTTTCTTGCAACAAGATACCAGGGTTACTACAGCAAACCAAATTAGGTTCAGGGTCAGAAAAACTCGAACTTTTACAGCAAATCATTCACAGGAAAGTCCCGATGAACTACAGCATCTACTGGAGAATATTTTCATTCTACACGATCTTAAGTCCATGGTACACAGTGAAACGCGTGAAAAGTAGACATGTGAAAAGAGATATTTGCAATCAAGTGATATTGCCGTAGTCACCAAGAATTGATTTGCAACTTCCATTACCAAAACATTACAGGCCAACTGAAGCCCAAGAAGTAGGGGTCCTCCGGTTGGAACAACTGCTGGAAATAACGCAGGTCCAAAGGTAGTCCAAAAGGCGAATGTAGCGCCAGATAATGCCATCACTCCATAACAGAATCGACCCGCAACCTGTGGGACAAACATTTTTGCCAATACACTGAACTTTAATCACCTCGCGACGCAACAATGAGAGAAAAATGTGTATTACATACTGGGAGAAGAAACTTGGCACAGTAAGTCTTGTCAAACTTCTTTAACAGAAAACATTAGAGCAGTAGAACTACCATACTGGAATCTACAATCAGATGGACAGCCGAACTCTTGCCGGAAAAACTAAGAACCGCATCATTGCATGGCGAAGAGAACAATGTGAAAGGTAGGGCAATGAAACTTGAGAGGGATAAAACTCCGAAAAAACCGTCTTCACAGTACATTCGAAAATGTACCAAGTATGTTTTACTCACTTCACATTACCATCAAAAACATAATACTTCACCAACTGTACTTCTATGAAACATGACCAATCATTCGACTGAGCCACAATGAGGACCAGTGATACCTTGTCAGCAAGTCGTTGCACAGGAGCTTCTCTTGTCTGAGCATCCTCTACCATACGGATAATATCACTCATCACAGTATCGCCACCTGCTCTCATTGCTTCAACTGTCATAGTACCATTGTAGTTAACGGTTCCAGCTGTGACTTCATCCTGCCGCATAAAAAGACACAAATTAGCACTTCTTGAGCACAATTCTACTAAAATTTGATCTCAAACTGAAAAGAATCCCAACCCAATGCCACATACTGCCAACTATGGAAAGAATATATGATGCAGATTTACTCTCAGAAAGGAGAGTATCAATTACACTCTTCAAAGCAAGCAGCAGGCATAGATCTCAAAAGAAGTACACTCCTTGAGAAAGAGGCTTCACGATTGATACCCCAGATTGTTTCAGGACAGCCAAGGGCTCTCCCGTAAGGCTGGACTCATCCACAGTGCTCTTTCCGGACTTGACTACACCGTCCACAGGGATTCGATCCTGTCAAGAAAGAAATATTAACACGAAATTAAGGATTACAATTCTAATCAAGATAACGACCTTGAGAGAATCACGACTTCGGATTGAACAATCCAATGGAATGAAACCCACACAATAGACATCCACACTGCAAGATACAAATCTGAATAGAAGAGCATACCCCAGGCAACACAACAACTGAGTCTCCAACAGATAAGCTATCGCAGGGAACAGTCACAGTAGTTGGATGGCCACTGTTGTCAAATCCCATGACAAGGCGAGCTTTAGAGGGCAGGAAATTCAAAAGGGCAGTCATATCACTGCTGGCCTGAAGCTTTGCTCTCTCCTCCACTGCTCTTCCCAGAAGCACAAATGCTAAGAGCATCACGGGCTCCTCAAAAAATGCTTGCCACCCCTGATTCAAATTGAACAATAGTCCGATTGGTAAGGGATAAGAGAGAATTCATGCAAGAAACTGATCATAACTAAAATTCGGGTTTCCAAATGTAGCGAATCGAAGGAATACACGCTCCCGCTCACCACAACAAATTATAGAAATAATTTTTTTTTATTGTAAAACAAAAAACTTGAGTTATAGTAAAAGAATTATACCAATCTCGGGAAGAGAGCCGCAGCAGTGCTAACAGCAAATGATGATATTGCTCCCAGTCCAACAAGAGTGTTCATGTTAGGCGAACCTCTAACAAGACTCTTCCATCCATCCACTAATAGCTTACGCCCAGGTCCAACCAGAGCAGCCAATGACAAGGCTGCATGAAACCCAGTGGAGTGTAGCATATGAAGCCAGGATGGACCCAAATGACCAATTAAATGATGACTGTGGCCCACCAAGCACACTGCCGCAAGCGTCCATGCAACTGCTAGCCTTCGCCCTGTACACATAGTCACACAACAATACAATCAGAAGTAAACCACCTAAACCGTTGACCACAATGTAGACAATCTCTGCTGAGGTCAAATATAAAGCAGAGATTTTGACCTCCAAGAGTGCACTTATTTAAACGTCACGATGGAAGATACTCACTAGATGGGACATAAACAAAGGAAATATATACTTCCCTGTACAACAGAAAGCTCGTCAACCCAGTAGTTAAGTTTAACGCAAGAACAAAGAAACAAGGTATATTTGCAGATTAGGATTTGCTAAAATACCGCTATCTTTTAGTCGAGCTAGTCTTTCTTCACGTTTGCGAAGTGCCGCTGGCGCTACCTTACCACCCTCTTTTCCGTCCTGCTCTGAAAAAGAAGAATTATCAAGAATGAGATAGGATCTGACAAGAATAAGTAATCTAAATACAAGAGTATTTTCGAAGTATAGAAGGTCGGACATATCGATGCTAACCAAAGTAACATTTCGTATAGATGCTTCTAATGTGTTCAAAGAGACCTTAGACCGAAAACTGAAAAAAGAAATAGCATGCCTTTATATAATGACTTCCAAAAACACCGAAATACCTCGAACGGTGGACTTGAAACCGCGATTGGTTAAGTGCTTAGCCAAAGCTTCAGCAAGTTGACGCTTGACCTTCTCCCACCCACTTGATATCACAGATTCTGACGTTACTCTTACTAGTGCAGTCTCCGTTGCTAAATTAACAGTCGCCCCTGTTACTTGTGGCTAGCAGAGACAGAACCAACAGATTATCTCCTTGCCAGTTTAACTGACTACAGAAGATAGTTCTCAAAGCACACGCACGAACCCAACAACCAAGAAACGGAGATTGATAAAGTACTTATTCATAACGTATGAGCCAGAACGAGGATGAGAGGCTATACCTGTGATTCCAATATCCTCTTCACGGATGAAGCACAACCACCACAAGACATCCCCTGCGTATACACGAGGCTACAACATCATCAATAACCATGGATCAAGATAGAACATTCTGTCCACGAAAAATTTACAAGTGGATCCGATGCACAAAGAAAGGCAATTCAAGGAAGTGAGGTCAATTACCCCCACGTCCAGAACGATGACATCTTCCGTAAGGGGAGATGTTGTTTCAGAGGCAAACGTAGACTCTCCTGCGGATGGCATACCCAAATCATCACCACCTCCACCCGCTCCCCCTCCACCCCATCCTCCAACTCCACCAAATCCTCCACCTCCACTGCCAGTACTGAGAGCTCTAGAAATGCTTGCAGCTCCAAAACCATTTTGGCAGTAACAAGGTCTAATGCTTCTTGCTGCAAGCAGAACCAACTAAGCATGGCATACTCTATCAGCAAGAAGAGCATCCTCAAAAAAATCATTCAAATTAGAACACCTAATTGAAATGAATGCCCATAGCTAGGGTTGGGGTTCTTTGTTCCTCGATTGGAAGTAATTCAGAATACTTGCTGTCAAGCACCATCTGAAGATCTCGAAAACAAATTCCTATAATCTAACTGACGCAAGAACAATATTACGCTACAGAAGCAGCTAATAAATATCATCAACATCGTGACATCCGTTTCAAACAACACTCTGCATTGGTAAAAGAAGGGCACACTTGCAGAGATTATCTTCAGTATTCCAATTCGAATACTTTCAAACTTCGTTCACAACAATCACCGTGCTCTACAATATGTCTACATGCTTAACTTACCCGCTTCATCATAATGCAATTCAAGCAAAATTCAATTGAAGTACGTTTTAGGCTTCCTAAGTAGAAAATGTGAAGAATTGTCGCAATACCTGTAGGTGCCAGGAACTTGAGCTCTGACCATCCAGCCAATTCGGAGACAACTTGTTCAAGACCGCAAGACCAGACCGCTGACGCTTTTGCAGAGGGACGGACGGGAAAGCATTAACAAAGTTGCCACTGGAAGGAATTGTTGGAGCACTTCGTTGAAGAGGCCAGCGCGCCGCTTTCAAAGCACCACGCCCCGCAAAGGCAGATCCTGAAAAGAGCAACGGAGGCAGCGCCAAAGACCGCGCCATACGAAGAGCAGCCATGGCCGAGCTCGGCCCTTTAGTGATTGCTGCTCTGCACTGGCATGGTCCCGCACATGCTTTCATCCCCAGCTCTAGAAATCTCCTGGGCGTTCACCCACACATCAAACTAAAGACGAATTCCAAAAACAACCCACAATGGCCAACACTCCAACCTAACAAGCTCCAAATTCACAATCTCTCTTCATACCGCAACACCCAAGTCGCAAAACGACTACACCTATCATAAGGAGGATCACCCACATGGCGAATTCATTTCTGGACGCAAAAAGTGGCATCCAGCTCGCTGTCAAAGCAGACAGAGCTGGTGTAATCGAAGATTGTCGTGCATCCTCATGAGCTCTACATACGCGCCAAGCTGCGAGAGCATGTACACTGCAACAACAGAAGCGGCAAATTCAAAACACAGTTTTACATTTCCATAGATTTCATCACACTACAGCGGCGACAAGCAGTGAACAGATTGCGGGTCCTGCAGATGATGCCTCATGTGCGTGATTTCTTATCAAAGGACTTCGACTAGGCGAGACATGAAACCACATAAAACCAGAGATAGATCCCACTTCTCCTGTGGAATTTTCACAACATTTGTATTGATTGAATCCGTCACTGGTTTTTATCATTGCAATACAAATGTTGTGAAAATTCCACATCCTGGAACTAAAATATAACATAGAAATTAATACAGAAAACGTATCATGATCAGAAACAGAAAAAGAAAAACTATGGCTTCGGAAGGGCTTGGATAAGATTTTAAATGCTGCGATATTATTATTTAAATGAATTAAAATAGCAAAAGGCAAAACTCGATAAAATAAAGGCATGTCACTGGGTCAAGACTAGAATTTGAAAGAACTAATATATGTTGATGTCATATTAATTGAACAGTAACCAATTGTTTTAGGATACAGAGATAGAGTTGGATTTCTTGCTGCTGTAGAGTTATTCTGTCCAGGCAGTCTAACCTCATACAACGGTTATTGAATTACGTGATGTGTAAAACAAAAACAAAAAATGTGTATTAATTCTGTCCTTGGACCTTTGATGCCAAACCAAGAGAATTTGGGGTTAGAAAATTCCTTTGAGAAATGGCAGATTATTTACATAGTGCTTAGTTTGACATGACAATTCTCTTTGTATTACATGACTTTCTAAATAGACATCTTCCAAGACGTTTATATACTTGGATCTTAGAGAGAGTGCTGCAACACAAGGCCAAATGATGGAAGAAATACAATTTTTCATTTTATTGTATGTAATATATATATATATATATATATATATATGTGTGTGTGTGTGTGTGTGTATATATATAATTTGGGTTTGAAAGTTGGGGTTAGAAGTTCAAGATTAAGGAATTAGAATTTAGAGGGCAAGTTGTTGCCTAAGCACTTAGTAGAGTTGTTGCCTACCATTTGTATCAATGAATGTTTGTAAACATATGTCTTGCAAAACCAAATCCATTTCTATCATAGGCATTGCCATTTTTTTAATGGTCCATGTTTTTTTTCAAAATTGTTTACTAGATCATATTTACCTTATTTATCATCTGCAATTGTTTCAACATGAGAGAATAATTTTTCAAACAAATATAATTGTCAAACAAATTGCCATTACTACTTAGAGCCTAATAGTAATACTAGAAACTTATATTGTATAAGTGGTAGAAGAGATTGTGTCTTTTTAAAATAGAGTAAAAAATTAAATCAATAACTAATAAATTTTAAAATAGTATCTCTCTCTCTCTCTCTCTCTATATATATATATATATATATACTTGGTATAAAATTTATATATTGTTTTAGTTTAATAGTATCTATCAATCTATCTATCTATCTACCTATATATTCTATAGAAATTTTTATACATTATATTAATATATATATATATATATATATATATATAGTTGTGAAAAAAAAATTGGAAGATAAAACTTTCTTTGCATAAAATTAATGAATATAAGTAGTTATGTATATATTTTTTTCTTATTAATGCTAACTATTTATGTTTGTATGTAATTTTTGGTATTTTTATTATTTCATAGAATATTTAGATAATAAGAAATAAATAAAATAAGTAATAACTAGTTAAATAAAAAATATATATTTTTTAATAAAAATTGGCTATACAAACTTGTAATATTTTTATATAATTAGAAAGCCACTATAAAAATGTTCTACTACATGAGCAATTGATTGACAAGCTTTGTGGTCTTTAAAAAACACTTTTGCATTACCTTCTAATAGCTAGTATATATAGAAGAAAGACTTAGGCCAATTGCTATATATATATATACATATATATAGATTTTAAAATAGCATTCAAAAATTTGAAATTCTAATTATTTTTAAAAATTATTTAGACCATAATCATGATTTCAAATACATATTTTAAAATATTGATACATTATCAGTGCAAGAAAATAATGTTTTTTGCATGAATTTTTAATTTTTTAAATGTTGTAAACTTAAAAACTATATATGTATATGATTACGTAAATAAATGAAATAAAATATTTTCCTTCATACGTTTTTAATATCTATGAATGAATTTTTTTAAGAAGGTTTGAAGTATATTATTTAAATACTGCTGTTTTTTCATTTTTTTTGGATATTTTAAAGGAAAATAATAATACAACCATAGACACAAATTTTTTTGGTGCCAAAAAATACCATATTTGCTGATAGGCCTTCTAAAACTTACCAACAATTATTTGACCACAATTCAATGCATTTTGTTTATTTATAAATCAACTCTCAAACAACTACTTGTTTTAAGAATTAATTTATGATCTTTGTAATAACGTTTGGTTTTCAATTTTTCTAGAGGATTTCCTAAATCGTGTATATATATATATATTCAAATATATTCTTAAATATTTTTTGTGGCATTCTAATGTTATAAAAAGAAAATCATACTTACAATTTGATTTTATTCATATAAACATGCTAAAATATACATTATAACAAATATAATTAAATTATTTAATTTTAATTTTTAGTTGTTATTTTGATTAGATGCCACATTAAATAATCTAAGCCAAAGGTAAAGCAAATATATAGTAGGATCTCAGCCATGGTTTATAGATGAATATTGTAAATTAAATCGTCATTTATACAGGATAGAATCGTAGTAGAATCTTTACTTACATTAATTTAAAAATAAAAAAATGATTTGTGAGCACTTGTCATTGAAACTCTTCTGTAGTATTAGGGAAATTACAAACTATGGAAGGGTTTTGGATTCACATCTAGGTGGTGATGTCACCTTTATTCTACACATTAATTTATCAAACCGTACCGTATTCTTTTAAGACATTGTATATATCTCTTTAGGTTACTTATATCTAAATCCCCTTAGACCACAGACTCATATAGACATGCTAAAATATTTGAGGGACTTGTCAAACTACTAATTTGCATGAACCCTAATTTTACATATTCATCCTCCCCAATATATCTATTCGGATTAATCGTCGGTGACCAAAATGAAGAGAAATCCGACCTGCGATATTTAGCTAAAGATAGCGGAGCTGGAGGTCTACCCCATTGGCCCTCCCGATTCAGTTCAGCAGCAATCGCAGAAGCAGAAGAGTGACCTGATTTTCGGGATAAGATCTCGTCTCCACCTTACTCGCTCGTCGCTGCGCCATCTCTCGACCACTGGCCCCCTCTCAATCCCATAGCAGCACATCGCAACTAACTTACAATAACACTAGATTTTAGCTCCGCTTCGATTCCTGCGTTCTCAATTTGCAACTGGTTTTCTCGCAGTCAGTCGTCTTGCGTCGCTGCTTCAATTCCTGCAGCCATGGCGTCCGTCACCATGGCAGCTATTGCACCCGCTGGCCTTGTTGCGCCCCTCTGCAAGGACGTCAGCTCCCGGACAGCAATCTCCGGCGCTCGCGCTTCAGTGTTCGTGAAGAGCTCCAAGGCTAGGATTGTCTGCTCTACATCCGCCGACGAGACCTCCACTGTTGCCGAGACCGCAGGGAAGTTCGCCACTGCGTTGGCATTGGCTGCTGTTGTGGGTTCCAGTGACTTTGTGGTGCCCGATGCGAGAGCTGATGTTGCTGGTTTGACGCCTTGCAAGGAGAGCAAGGGGTTTGCCAAGCGACAGAAGCAGGAGATTAAGAAATTGGAGGGCAGGTTGAAGCTCTACGCGCCTGACAGCGCACCTGCGTTGGCTATCAATGCGACTATTGAGAAGACCAAGAGGAGGTTTGAGTTTTACGGAAACCAGGGGTTGTTGTGCGGTACTGATGGTCTGCCGCATTTGATCGTGGACGGCGACCAGGCGCATTTGGGCGAGTTCGTGTACCCCGGACTAGTTTTCCTCTACATTGCTGGCTGGATTGGATGGGTGGGAAGGGCTTACCTTATCGATGTGAGAACTTCGAAGAAGCCCACCGAGAAGGAGATTATTATTGATGTGCCACTTGCGCTCAGGATTATGTCTAAGGGTCTCACATGGCCTGTGGCTGCCATTGGGGAGCTCAGAAGCGGAAAGTTAGTCGAGAAGAGTTCCAACATCACCGTTTCCCCACGATAAACTAGTGTACGATTTCTTTGTACTATGCTTAATGTGTAATAAACCCTGCATTAAGTCATTCTGATTTTTCTTTTTCGTTTGTGGGTGCGTTCGATTCATCGTCAAAGTCCCTGCATCGCGATGTGCATATGGATAGCGAGACGCTCTTGCAGTTACCATTGAACGTACTCAGTGAACTATTCTTTCAGCGAACTGGGCGCCGTGTCGCTCATTGTTGGCTGCAAGTGCACATAGATTCCGTGGTAATGCAGCACACATCTCGCGGATACCAATCAGGTTGCTGGAAATGGGATAATCCTTTTGGTTTCTACTGTATACTACTTACAGATGTGGAGTCTGAGTGCGGAACTGTTGAATTAGAATGTGTAGTCAAGAAGTGTGATTCTTTAGGATGTGTACAAAACAGCTTCAACCAAATAAACCAGGTGTTGAGTTGGTTTTTTCTACCGAAAGAGTATTTTTTTTGTTTATTTTCTCTCAAATTATGTTTTGAAGCTTTGGATAAATAGGATTCTGGAATTAACTAAAAGAAATTAAAAAGAAATGTGAAAAAACACTCAAAACCAATTAAATTCTCAATTTTGAATCAGAATTGTTTTTGAAGTCTTCATCATTCTCATTATCAAAGTCAAAATTACCTTCTTAACTTGGAAGGTTTAAATCTTTAATAAGATCTTTTATATTGATATCTCTTTGTTGCTGTTTGAGTACCTTCACTTGCTTTCCACCAATTGGTATTTTCAACGTTCCATCTAACACTTCTAGTGAATAAGTTGCACTACTACATATAATCCAAATTATTGTTTAAAAGAGTATCTTAATGTAATAAATTGATTGTCTAAGCTACTATCATAAATCAAAATCTAATTGCTGTTTTCAATTACCTTAGGTTTTAATCAATGTTGATAATCAATTCAAATATATATATATATATATATATTTGTACTTTTTAATTTTTATAATATTGCTCTCTTCAACCTTTTTAATGCTATTTGCACATCTTCTAGTATTATATTATATAGAGTTTTGCTTGAAAATGCACCCAACAATTGATTATAGAAGGCAAATTGGAAATTTCAATAATAAGATCCTAACAATTCTAATACAATCTTATATAAATTTCAATTAAACATTAATAATTCTAATCAAATCTTAATCAAATCTAAAAGAAACCAGGAAAAAACTATAAAATAAATATAAAGAAATTACAAATAAACTTTAAAGAAATATTAAAAAAATAATCCTAAAGAAATTATATATATTTTAAAATACTAAAAATAGAAATTTAATCCAAATCCTAATGTAGCCATAAACAAATCTTAAAAAAATTCTAAGTAAATCCTAATGAAATTTTTAACAAATCCCAAGTAAACATTAACTAAATCCTAAACAAATCCTTATAAAATCCTAAATCTTAAATCAAATTCTACAATAGATTAAACCTCAAAATTTAATAATATAAATAATAGATTTTAATTCAAAATTTGTAAAATTTTTAATTATTTATTTGAAAAAAAATACAAATAATTTGAAGAAGATCAAACATACTAAATAGAAGATAAACTTCATAATTTGCTCAAATATCAAATAGACTTATTCTCCAATCTTAATGCCAATCTCTTAATGCCAATAGCTCTTAATTTCATTGTCCAATTGTATTTGATCTTTGCAAAGTTTTAGAATTCAAGTCTATTACTAGTATATATTTTTTTCTCAATTCAACTAGTGGATTACTATAAATCTTAGAAACCCTTATTAGTTCTTTAAACTCTAATTTTTAAGACCTCAATACTTTTAAATTTTGATAATCTTTTAATAAATTGTTTGATCAAGCTCAAAATTACAACACACATTCAATACAATTATGATCACATAATCACAAATTTTCATCTATAGATCATATACCATTCTCATAAAACTTTTTATAATATAAATTTTTTATATATCTTAAAATTTCAAAGACATCCTAAAACAACCTTGACTTTGCAAAATCTTAGTAAAGTTAATAAAAATTAGAATCACTTCAAATCAACATCTAAAGAACCTTGCTTTAGTTTTTTCTAAAATCTTATTTTTTGATCTATTAAAGAACCTTGGATTTACCATAGGAATGTAATTTTGGGTCTCAAAGTCTAATTTTGATCTTGATTTCTAATAAATCCTCTATTCATATCAATTCTTAATTTTATAAGATAATTTTTTGCTACAAACTATTTTTAATTCTCTTCTAAAGATGTCTATATTATTTTTTTTCTCATATACTTTGTTTTGCCTTATATATGGTTGTACAAAGTAAGTAGAAGTCTTTTTTTTATAATAGATAGTATTGATATTAAATGTTTTTATTACCTTCTTATCTTTTATCCATGTTTTGCTATTATACTTTTCAATTAGGCTCTTCTATATTAGAACCTATATTTTTTTCTTCCACCATATAGTCATGTTATAATAAAACATCTATATTAAGGAAATGAACTAAAAGATGATGCATTTACCAATAAAATCCGTGTCAAAGAAAGTCTACCAAAATAGAAATAAGGAAGTATGTATATTAAAAAAAAATTGAAAGGCTTATTGCCAAAAGAAAAGAAAACTCAAGACTCTTGAAACTACACTAGAAGCAAGAAAGGAATTGATAAGAGTGAAGAGGGCTTCACTCTTGTCTCTATATATACTATCTAACTAAGAGCTACGTGGCAATGTTCTATAGGACCTCCAATATGTGTTGACTTTGTAAGACACTTGCCTTCACTTTCAAGGCAAGTTTTTCTATGTGTGGGCCACATAGTTAGCTTGGTCTTCAAGCTAACAACATATATAGCACATGGCCAATTTTTTGACCACTTTTCTAACCCAAAAAGTCAATTATAGATACCTATAAAGTCAACAATATCTATGAAGCTTCTATAAAAAATATTATAGAATTAACTTACTTTTACATACTTCTAATTTTTTCTACCTATTTATACAAGTAATTAGTAGCTTACATGTATTTGTCCATGACATTATCCTCCCTTATAAGGATAAGTTCTACGAGGAGTGGTCATCATATCTTGAGAAAATCTATGATGCGATGAATTGTATTCGTCACATACTCAGATCTTTGTTCTCTTCGACGATGATTGATAGGGCCTCTCAACCATCGATAGTGCCCCATACTAGGACAAGAAGACCACTTTGCTATTTGATTATTTTTGAGGCCTTCATAACTTCCTTCAAATAAAATATTTGGAACACCGTCAGGTGTTGTTCCTACTTCTAATAAAATTATCAAACATTGAGAGTTTCTTCCAAGGTCATGATACCAAACACATTGTATCTTGCCATCTATTTGAAGAAAATATGTCATTCTTGAGGATCTTCATCTCGATTGCATCGTCTTGAAGGTTGTCACAATCGTAATGTCTCATTCAATAGGTCAACAAACAAAGGCTTTTTAGTCAATTTTGCTAGTTGTTGCTTTTCCATCTCTTTAGCATCACAACTATAAAGAAGCTACAAACAAGGATTGAAAGTAAAATGTTATCTTCCCTAGATATTGTTTCTTTTATATAAAAGGTTTTTATCTTAATTTTGATGGATGTTGTTGATGAAAAGCCTCCATCGCCTTTGTTGCATTTGCAAGATTCTTTACTAGCTCCCATGTGCATTCTCTAATATCATATCCGTGCCAATGGACAAGATATTCCAATTTATTTTGGTGTTGTCTTGAATCTAAAACTTCTTCTACTTTGAACTCTTCATTATTGTCTACTTCTATAGGAGGGGCTAGAGCTTGTCTTCTTCTTGGTATGTCCACTATCTTATATAGTTCAAGAAGAGACACGTGGAATATTGGATGGATTTTTATTGAATCCGGTAGGTATAAATAATATACAACTGGATTGATTTGTGCAAAAATAGGAAATGATCCAAGCCTACGATAGTCCAACTTGTCACAAGGACAAGTAGTCTTGATATTGTGACAAAGTAACCATATCTTATTATCCATGTAGAATGATGGTTGTTTCTTTTGCTAGACATCCGCATTGATTTTTTATTGTTCTTGATCTTTAAGTGCACCTTTATTGTTTTTAAGTGCACCTTTATTGGTGCATGTAGCTCTAATAAATGAATTGTTAAATCTTTCGCTGTAGGATTATTACCTTTTGAAAAGTAAAAAGTATTAAATGATAGATGATAATCATAAATGGCAAAGAAAGGTGTTTGTTTTGTAGAAGAATGTACCATATTATTATAAGCAAACTTTGCTAATAGCAAAAGAATTATCCAATCATCTTGTTGGTAATTGATGGTACATCTTAAATACTTTTCTAAGACTTGATTACGAGGCTTTATTTGTCCATCAGTTTGAAGAGGAATGTCAAAGGTAGTTTTATATCTACTTTTAGAATCTTGAAAAGACTCTACCAAAATCTTGATACAAATTGAGTTTTCATATTGGATATAATATCCTTGAATAATCTATGATAGCGATAAATATTGTTAAGAAAAATTTTAGATATTTTTTCACTTGTGATAGATTTTGTATATGGTACAAAATATGCCATTTTGGTAAAACGATCTACTATCACAAATATAGAGTCATAAGAACCTGAGATTGAAAGATCCATGATAAAATCCATAGAAATAGAAGACTATGGTTGTTTTGAAATAGGTAATGGTTGAAGAAGTCAATAATGTCAATGAAGAGGAGTTTTTGATCTTGAACAAATGTTGCATGACTGAACAAAGTCTTTTACATCCTTCCACATTTGTGTCCACCAAAAATCTCTAGATATAAGCTCCAAAGACTTGTTGTATCCAAAATGTCTTGCTAGTGGAAAGTCATGACATGCATGAAGAACAGGTAATAGTGCTTCTCTTTTTGGAACATATAATCAACCTTTGAAATAGAATATGTTATTTTTGAACTAAAACTTAGAAGTATCTTGGGACTTAGAAGAAAGATTTTTGATATTGTAAACAAGAGAATCAAGAGACATACTTGATTAGATTTATTTCCCAAGGATCGAATCAACAGTCAATATTGATTTCATTACTTGAAGATGAAAATGCTCTAGCTTCAAGAGAATTCTTCTTTGCTAATCAAAAGATGCATCTCCTTCTTTTAGTATAAGATAAGAATGTCTAGAAAGGGCGTTTGATAAATCTTATTGTTTTTTGGGTCGATATGTGATCTTAAAATCAAATCTTGATAAAGACATGCTTCAACGAGCTTGGCAACAATTTAAAACATGTATTGATATGAAGTATTCCAGATTCTTGTGATCTGTTGTTGTATCATGTGATTTGCTATTTGGAAATATATTAGGTATGTAGCTATAGAGAATTTAGCTTAAAATTTTATATGTATCTTATCTTAACTTCTAAAACTCCTTTATTTTGAATAAAATTCAAAATATAGTAAAATTGCTTCAAAATATATTTTTTCCACGAAGGATTTTCTCTTCTTGAACTTTAGAAATTTATAACACTTGATTTGACTGTTTAGTTTGTCTCAAGTTTATGGGGTAGGTAGAACTCACCCTTAAGTTTTAGTATAAAAAAACCAAATGCAAATTCACACTCGATCTTTTGGCATCTAAGAAATCCTAGCAGATGCTGCAAACCCTAATTAATAAGCACTTGAGTACTATTTTCTTAATATCTCAAGAATCCAATACTCAAATGCCATCAAACTTATGTACAAAGTTTATTAATATGAATTTACACATTTTTTGATATTTTGAGCCAAAATCTTGTCAAATTACTCAAGATATAGCTCAAGACACAACTACTAGTAAATCGGATCACTTAATATCTGAGATTGCATGTGCTGACTTCAAAATCCAATAACTCCTTCATTTCAACTTAGAATCCAGCAAGAAAGATGCAAAAAGTGTAGCTACAAAAGTACTCTCTCTAGTTGCAGTCATTGATCCTCAATTGCCTTCTATACGCATACATATGTCAAAAAGAGTGACAATAGCTCCCAAATCAACACCTTAACTTTGAGCACCTATATTTCTTTCATATAAATTCCAAATCATATAAGATTTGTACCAAAACCATAGCCAAAATCCTAAACTTACTGAGCTTAGCCTTCAAAGCTCAAATGGCTCCAAAAAACTAACCCTAATTTCTAATTTGGCCTTGGACAACCTCCTTAAAGCCTATTGATCATGATTTTTAACAACAAGAATGGAGATTTTCATCAATTATCTCCATTCATCTATGTGGATGCCCTAAACTCTCTTTTTACTTCCAAAATCCCCCTCCAACTCTTTGCTTTACAAGATTTATTCAATATATGCTCTAAACACCAAATTAAAGAATCAAAATAAGACTTCAAGGGTCACCAATGTCTAATAAAGGTGACTCTAAATATTTAAAATTACTACCAACAAAATCAATCTCAAAAGCTATTATCAAAAGAAAATAAAGTTATACAAATTCTAATAATAATCCTTTTAAACAATCTCCTTTTAAATTATTAATTTAATCACATTCTATAACCAACTAAAAACTAGTAACATGGCTCTCACCATGTTGTTAAGTAAATTGTATATTAAATACATAATCACATTATTTTCACATGGTAGCCAAACCACAATATGATACCGTATATATGGTGGTTGGATTAAAAGTACCTTTTAGATGATGACCCCATTCTTGAAATAAATCCATGATTGTTAGAAGTTCTTTGTCATGGATTTTATAGTTAATCTTGGCTACTAAAAATTTTCTGGAATGAAAAGCTACTCAGTGAAGTTTATCATCTGTTCCAATTTCTAACTTGGCATAAAGTCTTGCATCTCTTAATTTTTGTAACACACAATGAACATGAAGTTCATGTTCATCTATATTCTTAGAATAAATCAAGATATTGTCTAGATAGTAGACAATAAAATCATCTAAAAACTCTCAAAAAACGTCATGCATTAGATGTTCAAAAGCTACCAATGCATTTTTAAGTCCAAAAGGCATGACGTTTTATTCAAAATGCCCATACCTAGTTCGAAATGTAGTCTTCTATTCATTTCTTTCTTTAACACATACTAGATTATATGCTCTCCATAGATCTTTTTTTGTATAGATCTTAGCTTGATTAAGTCAATCGAGAAGTCCAGATATCAAAAGTAGAAGATACCTATTCTTCATGGTGATCTTGTTGAATCCTCGATAATCAATACACATCCGCAATGATACATCTTTTTTCTTTACAAATAAGATTGGAGCTTGTGCTGGTGATTTGAAATGACATATAAAATTCTTGTACATATTTTCTCCAATATATTCCTTGAGTTCAGCAAATTCATTTTGTAATAAACTATAGATTGGTCCAAATGGCAGTTGTGCTCCTTCTTGAAGTTCAATTGAGCAGTCATAGGGACGATATTCTAAAAGAGTATTTGCATTCTTCTTTTCAAATACATCTTGAAATTCTTGATATTAGTTGGAAATGCCACTTAAAGTCTTCGCATCATTAGAAACAAGTGTGACATAAATGACACAAGGTGATCTTTCTTTTGCAGCATACAAGAAAGTTCTTGCACCTACAAACATAAGTTTAATTGTATTAGACTTATGACTTTCTATTAGATTAATTTCACTCTTTATTATGCTTTTAGAAAAATAAAAGGTACAAGAAATCCAATCTATCTAAGGATTATATTTTTTTAACCATAATAAACCTAAAATAACTAAATTAGATGGAGATCTAATTATATTAAAGATTATGCAATTATTATGACCATTTATTGCTACACCTATAGGAAGTGTTTCATAAATAATATCTCCAGAAGACAACGGATGACAATCTATGACTTCTATATGAACAAGTTTGATTTTTTGTATTAATAGTATTTTGTGACTTTTAACAAATTCTACATCTAAAAAACAAGTTGTGGCTCTTGAATCTATCAAGGCAGAGGCTTTATAATTATTAGGTCCTAAACGTATATCTATTATAAGAGAAGGAGAGAGTTCTAAGGAGAAGATAGGGCCTTTATTAAAAATTGTACAAGATTCTAACCGTATGATTCCTATTGTAGCTGGACAAATTTATTTTTTAATACATTATCTTCTTTCATAGATGTGCTCTTCATTTTGTCATTTGGTCACTTCTTTAGATAATGTTGAGGAGTATGTTTAGGTTCTCCATAATATAAGCACAATCAATCTTAATGATGAAGAGTCTTTTCTTGCTTAGTAAGAGGTTTAAAATATATTGCATCAATTTGTATATCCTCTACTTCTGAATGTATGTATTGAAGAGATGTTGGTATTGCTATCAAATTGTAATAAAATTGAAGCCTATTTATGTGACTCTCAGATTAAAATTTAAAAAGTCGATTATTACATTTCACAACAAACTCAATTACTTGATTCAATGTATGAAGATCAGGTAAGTTGAGTATCAATTTTTTTACTTTATATTGTAATCCATAGAAAAATTGGCTAATAAATGTAGCGTTATCCCACTTGATATCAGTTGCAAGTTGTCAAAATTATGAAGCATATAAGCATATATACGTTGTTGTGATGTAATACGACTATATAGTGAAATTATAATCAAAGTTGAATTTCTAATTAATATCTAATTATCTTAGTTCAATTATAACTTGAGGTATCTAAACATGGCTTTTATAAAAGACTCTTAGGTTATTTTCTTATCTTAATAGTTATTAGGTTGAAGGTTAGTTAGTAATTTTACCTTCTAGGTTGTAGAGACTCTTCTACTACCTTAGAAAGACCATAAATTAATAAAATCAGATTAAAAGAGGTATATAATTAGTATAGTGAGTACTAGGATTAAGTTGAAAGTAGGATTGGGCTAAAAACACCTTAGGATAAGTTAGATTGATACCCAGAGATCGACCATTTGTGAGGCAGGGTCGAAATCAGACCTTTGGCCCTTAAAATGATGGCCTAAGATAAAATAGGGAATCATTTGAAGATCGGAGGTAAGTATTTGAGAGCTAGCTTGAATTTCTTTCCAGACATGTAAGAACTATTTTGGAAGAGTTTTGGAAGACTTAGAAATTATTATTTAAAATCAGGGTTTGTATCAGTGATTTGGAATTTATATAATATAATTAGGGCTAGCAATTTTGGCTAGTTCATACAATTAGTGTAACATCTACAATTGAAAATTTGATACTATTTGGATTATGAGGTGTGCTAAGTGTATACAAAATTTTGTGATAATCTAACAATGTGGTTTAGAGATATCTAGTTTTTAGGACAAAAAGGTCTCAAAACGTGGCAGTTTGAGGTTGGGTAAGGTTTCTATGATATCTAAAGATCTATCAATTGAATTAAGGTAAAAATTAGCATAGTCTTGAAAGACTTGAAGATTAAGCTACACACCAATTTTGAGACAAAGTTAATAGTTGAAAAGGGAGAAATCATTACTCAAATTTTTTCTTTACTTTTCAAGTTGGTGGCCGAGTGACATTAGTACAATTTTTGGAGGTTTTCTTACAATCTGTAAGTTGGATTGGACTAAAACTTCTTAAGCATATAAAAGACTTATATTGACAATTTCATACAAAATTCCACATCAAGTGGACGGTCGGATTGGATGTTATAGCTTATTAAAGCTCATTGATTAGGATTGGGGCTTATAAGAAAAATCTAAATTGCTTCAATATGAAAGTAATAAGGTAATTGGGATTTATGTATGGTTAAGATTACTAAGAAGAGTGTTTTAAGCACTTTTGAATTGAAATTCAGATTATATTCTTCTCGTATGGATGAAACCTATTAGGATTTCTTGGCTACTTGTGATACATAATTTCACCTTCCAGAGCTAGGTACCCAGTGCATTCCTGAGCAAAACAACGCATAATACGACAATGTTACAGATCGATTTTCTTGTTGCAAAATATGGATCTTGTTGGTTGCAATACGAATTGTATCATGTTTTCTATACATGGATTAAAATTTTGCCAAAAATGCCTGTAGATTATCCAATATTAGATCTTATTGTTTAAAAAAAGATGAAAATCATGATAGTGCTGAACCTGAAAGAAGTGTACCAATCAAACTAACTTGTGATTTTTGGCTTTGATAGCTTTGAGATTGAAGTTCAATCACAAGTTGTACTTGATTCATAAATCCTAGAAATTTGGATCTTGTATCATCAAACTTTTCGAGCAAAGGAACTCTTGGTTCTCTAATATTTGAACAATGTTCTACCATTGGTGGAAGGACATGATTTGGTACAGATATTGAAGCAACTCTAATCATTTCTATATCAACACTTCCTGCCATTCTTCTTGATCTTTGTGGTGGTAAGTCAAATTGATGCATCACAAGCATCAACTCTCTCAATTGCTCTTGCATTTATGCCATTGCACTCTTCATTTCAAGAAGCTCTGCTATAATAACACTCAGAAAAATATCTAATACCATTCAAGACAAGTAGAAGAAAGGACTTGAAGACAAAGAAAATATTAAGAATAATATTAGTTTAGAAGTGGATAATCTACAATTTCTAATATGCATATGTCTTACTATGAAAAAGGGGTAGTCTACTCTGAATTAAGACAAGACAAAACTCTGATATTATAAGTGTGTTCTTGTTAATTTGTTAAGGACATGAACTAAAAGATGATGCATAAACCAATAAAATTCGTGTCAAAAAAAGAGTAGCAAAATAAAAATAAAGAAGTATATATATTAAAAAAAAATTGAAATGACTTATTGCCAAAAGACAAGAAAACTTGAAACTCTTGAAGCTAGACTAGAAACAAGAAAGGAGTTGACAAGAGTGAAGAGGGCTTCATTCTTGTCTCTACATATACTATCTAATTAGGGGCTATGTGGCAATGTTCTATAGGGCCTCTAATATGTGTTGACTTTGTAGGACACTTGCCTTGACTTACAAGGTAAGTTTTTCTACTTGAAGGCCATATAATTAGCTTGGTCTTCAAGCTAACAACATATGTGGCACATGGCCAACTTGTTGACTACTTTTCTAATCCAAAAAATCAATAATAGACACCTATAAAGTTAAAGCAATATCTATGAAGTTTTTAGGAAGCTTCTATAGAAGATATTACAATATTAATTTACTTTTATATACTTCTACTTACTTCTACATATTTATACAGGTAATTATTAGCTTACATGTATATGTATATAATAATCTACTTCCTTTGAAACTATGCATCTTCTAATATGTGCCAAATAATCCAAATCTTATTGTGATTGCTCGTTTTACTTATTTCGGAAGAAACCTCCCAACATAAATCCGTATAGGGGGATTTGAACACAGAGAATGACTAGTTGCTTAAGCATTCACGTTAGGGTCACATAATCAATTACCTCCTGAATGTATCGTCTCTATTTTCAATATTTGAACACTCAAGGAAACTAAAATCTTCTCCTTCACCTTATCGGTCTCCTCCTTATAGCAATTTAGTCATACCAATAACTGCTATTTCCACCAATATATTCACCCTCATAATCTCCAACTATAATACTACGCCCTCACAACTTTCAGCACACAATTACCCTCGTTCCAATCTCTGGAATTCTTCACATAGAATTGCCATTCACATTACAGTGTTTCACACAAACACAGACTCATTCTCTCTGCTGAACTACATGTCACGGACACAAAATACAGACTTGAAATCTAACAAGAAGTTCAAGAAGAAGTGGCAGAACTAGATTAAACAGATGAGTACAAGAACAACACCAGAAAGGTGAGCTAGAACTCCAAGAGATGTATTGTCGAGACTGAAGAACCCTTCAGCCTCGACTCCTATATATACTACTGAATAGGAAGCTTCTCGAGCTACTTCCGCTAACTAGGACGCTTCTCCAACAACTTCTACTAATCAGGAAACTTCTCGAGCAACTTCCTAGAATCTATCAGAATATTCTAGAACCTTCTAAGAATATTCTAGAACCTTCTAAGAGAATCTTTAGGGAATATTCTAAGAATCTTCTAGAACCTTCTAAAAGAATCTTTAGAGAATCTTTAGAAAATATTTTAGAAGAATATTCGAAGAATCTTCCAATGTATGTCCATGACATCACCTCCTCTTCTAACTTCGAGGTCTCCGAGAAGCAATGTTGTTATCAGTCAATACCAACGCAAGAAAATGAAAATCTGTCGCATCACATCCGCTATGAATTCCAATTGTTGTTCGCGAGGCAAATGATTCATCGGCCCTTGGAGTCAACGGTAGTGACCAACACCTTCAACCTCTGACCAAGCGTGGACTTCTGTGTCTTCATTGTGAAACTGTCCTCCAAACACACCTTCTGGCTGACCGTCGTAGGCAGGCTCGACCTCAAATACAATTACTAGCGATCTGTTGCTCGGTATCCTCCGACGTCGTCGTGGTGCAGGCGGTTCTTCATCTCGCGGTCGTCTTCGTGAGCTAGTCGCTTGAGATGACATAACAAGTGTAGTATCTTGACTATCCATGTCCAAAGGCTAAAATGATGAGAGCAAACTATAGTTGCTAATAAAGTTCTACACTATCGAACTATGGGTTTTGGAGGTGCCCTCCCCCCTTTTTATGCTACTTGATGAGCAAGCTTCAACAAGAAGCTATCGTTGAATCGGCTTAGGTTTATGAGGATATCGTTGATGAAATTCTTGTACCTTTTTTGGCACATTGGCAAGATTTTCGGCACGCTCCCACGTTCGTTCATTGATGTCGTATCCACTCCAATGTACTAAATACTCCAATTTTCTCCTATTACGCCGTGAATCTAGTAGCTTTTCCACCTCGTATTCCTCATGGTTTTCAATTTCGATACTTGGTCGCGGACTTTGTACTCTTTGGGGAAAAGTTGACTCTCGATAAGGTTCCAACAAAGACACGTGAAAGACTGGATGTACCTTCATAGTAGCTGGTAACTCCAGACGATATGCCACCGGATTGATCTGCTTCTCGATAACAAATGGCCCTAATCTCCGATAGTCCAATTTGTCACATGGTCGCTTGGTCTTGATATTCCGTCGAAGAAGCCATACTTTACTTCCAACTTTAAAAGTAGGCGCCTCATTTCGATATTTATCTGCAGATGCCTTGTAACTCTCTTGGGCAGATTGCAATTGAAGCTTCAACGTCGCTTGAAGCTCCGATAGTTGCTTCACAAATCCTTCAGCTGCTGGGTTGTTATTTGCTGAAGAACTCAATAAATCGAGCTTGAGGTGGTATCCGTAGTTGGAGAAGAATGGTATTTGTTGAGTTGACGCATGAAGAGTATTGTTGTATGCGAACTCAGCAAGCGGTAGATATGGAGTCCAATCATCTTGTTGATAGTTGATGCTGCATCGTAAATATTGCTCCAAAACTTGATTCACCCGCTCCGTTTGACCGTCAGTTTGAGGATGAAAAGCCGAAGAGAGCTTAATATCCACCTTCAATATCTCAAAGAGGGACCTCCAAAACTTGGATACAAACTGAGTACCTCGATCCGACACAATATCATCTGGTAGGCCATGATAACGATATATGTTATCAAGAAAGAGTCTTGCGGTGTCTTCACTTGACGATGTTTTCTTGCAAGGCACGAAATGCGCCATCTTTGTAAATCGATCCACCACAACAAAGATGCTATCAAATGAATTTGATGGCGGTAGGTCCGTAATGAAGTCCATAGAAACTGAAGACCATGGTCGGTGCGGAATAGGCAATGGCTGGAGAAGTCCATACGGACGATGTCGAGGGATCTTGGATCTTGAACAAACATCACAAGAAAGGACAAATTCCTTCACATCCTTCCACATTTGGGGCCACCAAAAATCTCGTGAAATAAGCTCCAAAGTCTTGTTGAATCCAAAATGTCCCGCAGCTGGAAAGTCGTGGCGAGATTGAAGTACTCGGAGTCGAGTTGGTCCTTTCGGGATATACAACCGCTCCTCAAAATACAGAAGATCTCCCTCCACCTTAAACTTGTCATTATCGACACGTTGTTTGATGTCAAGAGCTATAGAATCCTCAATGGTCGCAGTACGTACCTCGCTGAGGAAGCCGTCATCGATAGTTGCAACAGTAGCAAAAATCCTAAATTTTTCTGGTTTCAACAATGTTGTACATTATTGATCAAACGCTGCTTCTCCAGCCTTTGGCGCAAGATACGATCTCCTCGATAATGCATCAGATAATCCTTGTTGTTTTTCAGGGCGGTAGGTGATAATAAAGTCAAATCGTGATAGAGACATATTCCATCGAGCTTGACGACGATTCAAAATTCGAGCTGTCATGAAGTACTCCAAATTCTTGTGGTCCGTATAAACAGTCACTGGATGTGCAGCTCCTTCGAGGAAGTGACGCCACTCTTGGAAGGCATCCACTATAGCAAGCAGCTCTTTGTCGTGGATCTCGTAGTTGATCTCAGCAGCAGAGAACTTTCGTGAATAGAACGCAACTGGGTGAAGCTTCTTGTCTATGCCCATCTGTGAAAGCACAGCTCTCAAAGCAAAATCTGAAGCATCGGTCTCTAAATAGAAAGCCTTTGCAAAGTCAGAGTGTACCAAGATTGGAGCCGTAGTGAATGCCGTCTTGAGATCTTGAAATGCTTTTGCTGCTTGTGATCCCCATTCGAGCTTGTCTTTGCTTGTTAGACGCGTGAGTGGTGCAGCAACTTGAGAATAATTCTTGATGAAGATCCGATAGAAGTTAGCAAATCCAAGAAAACACTGAACATCTCTAACCGTCTTCGGAACTTCCCAAGATATAATTGCTTCTACCTTTTTTGGATCCATCTTCAAGCCCTCTGTAGTCGCAATGAAGCCCAAAAATTCCATCTCATTCTGGTGAAATTGACACTTCTCCAACTTGGCATAGAGTCCTCGTTCGCGTAGTTTTTCAAGAACCAAACAAACGTGCTTCTCATGTTCTTCTTCATTCTTGGAAAATATCAAAATATCATCCAGATAGATGACAACAAAGTCATCGAGGTACTCCCGAAAGATGTCGTTCATCATATGCTGAAAGACCGCTGGAGCATTGGTAAGACCAAAAGGCATGACATTGTACTCAAAATGGCCATACCTTGTACGAAAGGCTGTCTTCCATTCATCTCCTTCTTTGATTCGCACAAGGTTGTAGGCTCCTCTTAAATCAATCTTTGTAAAAATCCTTGCACGTCCAAGTTGATCTAAGAGGCCGGAGATCAAAGGTAAGGGATAGCGATTTTTCTTGGTCGCCTTGTTGAGTTCTCGGTAGTCCACGCACATCCGCAGTGAGCCATCCTTTTTCTTCACGAATAGGATTGGTGCTCCAGCTGGCGACTTTGAATGTCGAATAAAATTCTTGGCTAGATTCTCATCGATGTACTTCCGCAATTCTGCCAACTCCGTCTGCGATAGGTTGTATATTGGACCAAAAGGTGGTTGCGCTCCTTCCTCTAAGTCTATGGCACAATCATATGGTCGATGTTCCGGCAGTATATCGACATTCTTCTTCTGAAACACGTCTTCAAAATCCCTATATTGCTCTGGTATATTCGATGTTGAGATATTCTCGCCGCTAGTTGGAGTTGCATAAATGATAAATGGTGCGCCTTCCTTGGACGATCTTAGGAACGCTCTCGCTCCAATAAACATGGATTTCTTCATGTAGGTTCTACCAACAGGTTTATTATTATTTTTTTCAGAAAATGTTATCCTTCGTAGCCTCCAATCAATGGACGGATTATGATCTTCTAACCAAGAAAGACCAAGGATAACAGGGCTTGATGGGGTTCTAATAATATTAAAAATAACGTGACTACTATGGTCCTTAAACACCACTTCTATAGTGGATTCGGGGGCATCTACGTGACTACTATGGTCCTTAAACACCACTTCTATAGGTTCTGATTCGTGGGTAACGTTGCCTGACAATAAGGGTCGTCCATCTATCACCTCTACGTGAACAGGTTTGGACTTCTGTACTAAACGGATCTTGTGGCGTTTAGCAAACTCTTCATCTAAAAAACAAGTAGATGCCCCCGAATCCAATAAAGCTAAAGTTTTTTGTTTTTGAGGGCCTAAAAACAAAGGAATTGTAAAACAACGGGCAGGTTGGACAGAGAAGGAGGAACCTGATTGTTGTCGTGATATTAGATTGTCCAACCGCACGGTTCCTACTGTGGCTGGGCATCGTCGTTTTCTGGAATCATCGCACTTCTAGTCTTGACAGGGTGCCAATTTTGCTTCTTTGGGCAATTTCTAACCTTGTGACCTTCTTCTCCACAGTACAAACATAATCCTTCCTCCATACGCCGTTTCTTCTCTGTTGGAGTAAGAGATCGGACACGCGCCGTGTCGATTTGCATGTCTGTTGCCTCTGAATGTGAGTTTAAGCTATTTGCAGACATAGTCACGTCGTAACGAGTCATTTGGTGTCTCGGACGTTGGTCTTGGCGACGCTGGAATAGGCGGTTGTCACACTTTACAGCTTGGCTAATAGCTTCGTTGAGCGTTTGAGGATCAGGAAGAGATAACAGCAAGTCCTTCACATCATCCTTCAAGCCCCAATAAAACTGACTCACCAACGCCTCTTCACCCCAATTAATGTCACTTGCCAATTGTCTGAAATCCGAGGCATAGACTGATGCAGAGCATGTTCCTTGTCGTAGCGATCGGATCTTTGTTGTAGCCCATCGAACTTTATCATGCTCGCCAAATGCTTCTGCAAACGCCTCCAAGAACGTTTCAAAGTTGCTCAGGATTGGCGATCGCTTCTTGAACAAGGGAGTAAACCAAGACAGAGCTTGTGCTGTAAGGAAGGTTCCAACAAGCCCAACACGCGCTTCCTCCGTCGGATAACGTTCGGGTTGTAAAATTGTTATCAACCTGATTTGGTTGACAAAACCTCGAAACTTGGAACGAGTTCCATCAAACTTATCCGGAAGACTAACTCGAGGCTCCTTTCGTTGTAGGACTACTCGATCTTGTTGAAATGGAGGTAGAACTGCTTCTTCTGGCGCAGAAGTTTGAGGCTGATATGCTTTAGATGGCGCTATCCCAGATGCTCTATTGTTATGGAGTCCTACCATGACTCCTTCGATCTCTGTTGTCCTATGTGACAACGAGGCAAGAGCATTTATGATGGCGTCTAGTTTGGATTCCAAACTTTCAGCCATTTTAACGTCTTAACCTTCGGCTAACCTTCAGAAAGAAGAAAAAAGAGTTTTGACAAGAGGACAATATTGGTTCAGAGGAGAGTACTCCGCAACCTCTAAAACGCCTTAAGACTCCAAGATGAGGGGTAATCCACTCTCTCCAAGAAGAATAAGGCTCCAATATTGAGAAAGAAGAGATATCAGTTTAGAGGAGGGTAATCCGCAACCTCTAAAACACTAGCACACCTTCAAGAAGAGGGGTAATCCACTCTTTAACAAGAAGGAACTAGCTCTGATACCAGTGAAAATGCAGTCTCGATAAACTGTCACGGACACAAAATACAGACTTGAAATCCAACAAGAAGTTCAAGAAGAAGTGGCAGAACTAGATTAAACAGATGAATACAAGAACAACACTAGAAAGGTGAGCTAGAACTCCAAGAGATGTGTTGTCGAGACTGAAGAATCCTTCAGCCTCGACTCCTATATATACTACTGAATAGGAAGCTTCTCGAGCTACTTCCGCTAACTAGGACGCTTCTCCAACAACTTCTACTAATTAGGAAACTTCTCGAGCAACTTCCTAGAATCTATCAGAATATTCTAGAACCTTCTAAGAATATTCTAGAACCTTCTAAGAGAATCTTTAGGAAATATTCTAAGAATCTTCTAGAACCTTCTAAAGGAATCTTTAGAGAATCTTTAGAGAATATTCTAGAAGAATATTTGAAGAATCTTCCAATGTATGTCCATGACACTACAATTAGATTTCAGCATTCAATCTTTCTTCTTCTCAAATAATACCAATCACATTTCCATTCTATAATTCACTTCACAATATTCAGAAACTTTCTATCATCTTATTCAAAGAAAATAACAAACAAAAGAAAAGAGGTAGCACCAAGCTTACTCCGGCTGACAACTCTCACAGTCTGGCATTTTCTTCCCCTCTCCCATCCTCCTTATACTACCCCGAGATACCAACTCCTATACTATAGATGATAACTACTCTTCCTGACTATTTATTCATTCTACCTACTGAACCAGCTTTTTAGCAGTTATCTAGCCCTGTTTATACTATATTATAGGTATCTACATTCTGAAAATAACAACTTATTCTACATAGCCTCACTCCTAACTGTGCAGCATCCTCATAAACACTCAATTGATACCTATCTAAAAATTATCTAACAAAACTCTACAAAAATTGAGATCCCTTTGGCCTATCTAATTAATCAATTATTGCAATATCTGTTATTGGTTATACCGATTCCGGTTCCAAGTGTAAATCTTTGTCCTCCTCCAATCCTTCTATCGGTTCCTGCCTAAACTAAGTTGAAAGTTCTTCATTGTACTCACCCAGTTTACGGACTTGAGCTTCCAATTTTAGGATTTGGACATCTCTCAATTCCAACTGGCACTGAAAGTGACTCCTCTCTTCTGTAACTTTGGGAACTGACAATGTCGATACTTGTGCTTGACCAATATTGACTAAATCCTCTGCCAATCTTGTCACCTCGGCATTCAAGGCCTCAATTTCAGCCCTTAACCGCTCCGTTTCACATCTGTATTGGTCACTCAATACCAATTTCTTTTGCGCCAATAACTCGGTCTTTTTTTGTTCTATTATCAATTGACCCTTCACTTTTTCTAGTTCCAAAATTGAATGACTGCGAGCCCAGAATAGTTCTTGCTTCTGGGTCTCCACCATGCGCTCTCTTTCTTTGTCCCAAGCTTCCTGTTGTTCTCCAATTTGTCGCTCTAATAGCAGCTTGGATTTTGCATTCGCGTGGATGATCCGTTCTTGCTCTTTAATTCTTTGTGTCTGCTCTGATATCACCTTTTTGCTTGCCTCTAATTCTAGTTTACCACTGCCTTCTACATCCAATGCTCGTACAATGCAATGTATTTGTAAAATGTACTTCAATAAAGAATTTTTAAGATGTATGCCTTCCGTCAGTCGGCCCTGTGGAAATGCTAACTGATTGATATCTAACAACGTCGGGACTTCATTCTCCTCCTCTACCACCGAATGAATCGGATCCGTTTCTGGTGCCACTGGGCGACTGGATTCCCCAATTTCATGTATTACCTCCGTTGTATTGACATTCTGTGCCAACGAATTCCGTTCTCGCTGCGGAGGCACTGGCACTAGTTCAGAACTTCCATCTACTGGCAATGTTTGCCGTAATGAGTATGCAATCACATCATATACATAAATGGAACATAGCAACGCTGTAAACTTCCATATTTTGTGCTTGGCTCCCATTTTTGCATGAATACGGGTTGTTACATAAGCTGCCCAATTGAACACCATTCCTTCAAACATCCCTACCGCTGCAAACATTAACCGCTTTGACATATATGTGTTGTGTCGATATAGCCCTAGACGCCTCAGTATAAAGCGCAACCATTCCATGAGCTCTGATGTAATTGCCTTAGCCGTCCGCCAACCTTGGTTCTTCTCAAATGATGACATGCCACTTTTGAAATAACTTCCCGATCGGAAGTCACTGGACTCCTCAGCACCCACTATAATTTCTCCAACTGGAAGAAACAGTACTTTTTCGAGGATCTTCTCATCAATACCAATAACGCACCCTTGTACTATGCTCGATCCATCCTGTGGGTCATAGTTTGTGATGTATTCTTCCACTAATGCCACATTATTTGAAGGCAAACTATCTGACCTTTGTAAAAACTGAAACATTTACGCGTTTTGAAAATTTCGTATTCTCCTTGGTATCCAGCAAATCTCTAGCTGTATAGGCTCCATATTGGTAATGATTACTACGGATGGTGGTCCTAAATTGTGTTTAGCTTTCACATTTCGGCCACTTTCTTCTCTGTCCGTAGCTCTCTTTGTACTTTCCATCGCCATGATGCACACTCTTTCAAGCTCTAACCATTAATACTACGCTTCAGTACTCCGAAATACCTGAAATTGTAACACCGAAAAGAAACAATAACAGAATGCGACACCTGAGAATGACTGTAAATGGGTGCTCCATTCCTATTCTTTTACCTAGTGGTGATAACGACAACATGTTACCCCTATTGTCCATTTCTCACCCCCGTCCCATCTGACACATTAGTAATTACTAACTATCCTTTCAGGCGCCTCTACACCCTAACACACTTAATTAGGTCTATCCTAACTACATTCAACGAGACCTCCTCCAGAAATTGAAAACCCGTCCTGAATTTTACGTATGATATAATCGTAATCGGTTCCTGTTAATGCGCGTACTGAATTGCTGACCCATGAAATCCTCCAATTGAACAGACCCAATGGAAAACCCTTCAATCACACGATATGGTCCATGCCAGCGAACTTGAAATTTGCCCGAAAAATGATTAAACCTGCTATTAAACAACAATACCAAATCATTGGGTATAAAACTCTTCGGACGCAGTTTACTATCATAGTAACTCTTCCGCCATTTTTGAGTTGCTTCCATATTGAAGAGAGTTGTAGCCTGTATTTCATCCAATTTATCCAACTCTGCTAATCGATATTGAAGTGATTCCTTATCTCCAAGACGTTCATCCAACGCAATGCGCAAACTCTGAACTTCCAATTCAATGGATAATATTGCTTCTTGTCCATACACCAATTGGAATGGTGTGGAATTGGTAGTCACTTTATATGCAGGGTGATACGCCAACAATGTCGCAAATAATTTAGTATCCCAATCCATTCTCGCACCCGAAATTATTCTGGTTAAAATCTTATATAGAATACCATTGGTCTTTTCCATCTGCCCATTGGCCCGAGGATGATATGGTGTTGTTTTCCTGTACTTGATTTCATATGTGTTCTTCAAGGCTGCTATGGTAGCATTTATGAAATGGATGCCACAATCGCTAACCAATTCTTTTGGACACCCAAATCGAATAATAATATTCTCGTATAAAAATGTGGCCACCGTACTGGCATTATCATTGCGGGTAGCAATAGCCTCCGCCCATTTGGTTACATAGTCCGTCGCGACTAAAATATACAGCTTTTGTCCATGTTGCGATGCTAGTGCAATGGGTCCAACAAAATCAATTCTCCATTTTTCAAATGGTGCCTCTGCTAAGATTGGTACTAACGGCATCCCAGAAGTACCCGTGGGTCGACCAATTCGTTGACAGGGATCACAATGACGAACAAATTGGTGCACATCAGAAAACATTGTGGGCCACTAATATCCGACCATTAAAGCCTTGCGAGCAGTACTGTCTCCCGTAAAATGTCCACCACAACTATCCAAATGACATCCTTCCAAAATTGTACGAACTTCACTTTGAAAGATGCAACGGCGTAAAATTCCATCTCGCCCTTGTTTGTACAAGGCATCTCCAATCATGGTATACGACATACTTTTTAAAATTAGACATTTCTTTAGTTTTTTATTATAAGAAATGGAAAAAGTCTAAAACGTTAGATATTGGATCAATTCACCATATTTGGGTGCAATGACATCCATAGCGAATAGTTGTGCGTTTGAAAGAGCATCGTTTATTGGCTCATTACCATGTATATTAGATAAACAGGATAAGTGATCTGCATTGGCATGTTTCTTTCCTGGTCGTACATTGATAGTAAAATTAAATTCTTGAAGTAATAACATCCATCGAGCAATGCGTCCACTCAATTGAGGCTTATTAATCATGTATTTGAGGGCATCATGATCCACATAAAAGACAAAGGGATACCCAAGCAAATAGTGCCAAAATTTCTAAACCGAGTATATCATATCCAATGCTTCTCGTTCAGTAGTAGTGTAATTACGTTTGGTAGCCACCAATTACCGACTAGCATAATAGATAGGATGATCTACATGCTGGTCATCCTTCTGACTTAGCACCAATCCAATAGCCACATTGGATGCATCAACATACACATGAAAGGGCTCGGTCCAACGAGGGGCCACCAATATTGGTGCAGAGACCAATTTTGACTTCAATGCTTCAAAGGCTACGGTACACTCCGTGGTCCAGATGAGACTAGTCACATCTAACGAAGGTGTCTTTAGTAAGTTCGTTAAAGATTGATAAATAACTGTAAACGACCGAATAAATCGTCGATAATAACTGACGTGGCCGACGAATCCTTGAACACCGGAGACCGTCTCTGGTCCGGGCAAGTTCATTATATGTGTCACTTTGTCCGGATCCGTAGCGATACCACAGCTAGAGATGATATGTTAGAATAATTTTTCTGACAAAACACCAAATTGACACTTATCCGAGTTCAACAATATCCCAAACTTAGCGATTTGAGCCAAACATTTGTCGAGACAATTAAGATGATCTTGTTTTGTACTGAATACACAGAAGTCATCTAAAAAGATCTCCATAAACAGCTGGAGATAGTCTTGGAAGGCCTGAGTCATCACTCTCTGAAACGTGGCTGGGACGTTACATAACCCAAAAGGCATCATGCGATAAGCAAATGTGCCCTAATCCGTAGTAAAGGTCATCTTGAGCTGGTCTTCCTTTGCAATTTGAACCTGATTATACCCGAAAAATCCATCTAAGAATGAATAACATTCATGACCTGCTACAGCGTCCAATATACTATCCATGAAGGGCAATGGGAAGTAATCTTTCTTGGTGGCCACATTAAGTTTCCGGAAATCGTGACAAATTCGAATTTTCTCATTCTTTTTCGACACCATCACGATTGGAGAAAACCACTCACTATTTGGTACCGTGTAAATAAAACCAACCACAAGAAGCTTGTCTAATTTCTCCTTCACCATGAGGGAATATTTAAGATTAAGGCGATGTTGCCTCTGCTGTACCGGTTTAGCATTCTCCTCTAAAATGATACGATGTTCACAGACTTCACCAGGAATACCTTTTAAATTATCATAAGTCCAAGCAAAAGTGGATTTATGATGCAAGAATAATTCAGTCCAGCAGGTCAACTCTTGTTCTTTAATACCTTCGTAGACCTTAACTGTCCGAGGTTCTATTGTGGTCGCCAAGTTGATAGTTTGACATAAAGGTGCAACGGCGATGTTCTGTTTCAACTCCCGCATTGATTTATAGTCAGTCGGTAAATTCGACATATATGAAGTACTGAATCCTATATCCAGGGCACTAACATGGTACACATCATACTTGGTCATCCAATCAGTACTAACATAATCCGAGTTATCCAAGTCCGTCGGGTATAACAAATATTCTCCTGGACCTCTATATTGGTACACCACTCCAGGATGTAGTGCTGCCTCCACGAGCGCCTCTGTAATTGGTGCTACTGCGTCGTCGTCGGAGCTAAGCTCATCGTCCGATATTAATTCAGATGCTGGCAATTGAGACTCCCCATGATAGTGTACTGGGTACATTTGTAACACTATTTTGTCTCTGCCCTTGCCAAATGTCCAAGTACTCCGACCCCAATCGTTTTTGGCCTTTGCTTGATAAAGCGAGGGTCATTCGAATAAAATTGGATACGATAAAGTCAAACGTTGTAACTGAAAGACGATATAATCTATTTCATATACAATACCGGTAATCATAGTTTGAATACTCCGTAAGATACCCATTGATTTAACCCAGTTATAATCTGCCATTCGTAATACCAATGTCGTAGGTAGCAATTGCTTTAGATTCAAGTCCTCCCTTGTATCTGCGTTCATTAAATTTACACTAGAGCCACCATCGACTTGTACCTCTGGAATTAAAATGCCATCGATTGATACATCGATTGTTGGTGCTCCCGGATCTGCGTTTAAGCTAACTTCATGAATTTTTTTAGTGCGGGATCTTCATCGTATTAACGTTGAATTCAATGTAGATCGATATTTCGGTGCTACAGCCAAAAGTTGCTTCATTATAATTGAAGGCTGAATAACATCCAAATCCCTCAGAATGTCGTAGGGTTCCATATTAAGAGTAATTCCCAATGCTCTTTTACGTTTCATTGGTTTCGATTTTACTCCGTTCAGCAACAATTCCTTCTTGGCGATTGGGATTGCTGTTGGTAACTTTGCTAATTTGTCTACTACTAAAGGTTCCTTTAATGCATAAGATCTTTTATTGGGCTGTACAAGTATTGGTACTTGGTCAGTTGGGATCGATCTTGATGGTCCCGGTAAATTGGCACGTGGAACTGAATTGGGTTCCTTAGTTTGTTGAGGTCTCAATATTGGGATACGTTCCAATATTGATATTGGTTCATTTAGCCCCGTGGACAGCGCTACTTGCTCTCCTGCGATTGATTCATCTCAATTCTAAATTGGATTCTTGTCTTTTTGTTGGCCTCTGGTAAGCACTGCGTTCACCACCTCAACATGATGTACTAGTGAGTCTCGTTGAACAGGGCCTTTGTCCTCTGTCGGTTGGCTTGTTTACATTTACTGGTCCTGGTTATTATAATTGAAGGGCGCATTGCACTGCTGATAAGTGTGACCAGACTGCTTACAATTTTCACATATTAGAGCATAGTCATCACTGGCCCTTGGATTAGGACATTCACTCGCATAATGTCCAATTTGTCTGCAACGATAGCAATGAAGTGGTCTCCTGCTAACTCCTTTAGGGATAATGGGTGTCTCTATTGATATATAACGGCTAGATCTGTTCCATCTCGGATGAGTAAAAGATCTTGGTTGATCCATTGTTACTGTAGAGTCTGGCATTGGCTTCGTCATGGGTGAATATTGATGGTATCCTGATTGGTTCATCGCCAATCCGTGAGTATTGGATATACCTTCTTAGTGAAATTTAGAGTTGAGAAAATTAGAATAATTCCTGTTTTATTTATTTGCTCGATTTCTATTCCAGCCAAACCTATTATTCGTCTGTACTTGATTGACATCCCACGAAGTTGGTTGAGTCATTATCTGGTTACTGAGTTGTTGTTGCTTTCGCAAATTCCAACAGTTGGTGGTAATATGCTTGCCCCCACAAAAGGTACATTGTACAGTCATTTAGGGTGGTGAAGGACATTATGTTACTAAATGACCTTGTCCCTTACAATTGTTGCACCAGACATTGGGACGCATATTGGTTGGTTTATGCCTTTTTTCTTTATCCTTGGTCAGATTCACAACCAATTCATCCATTTTTTTCATCAATGTTAATAGCAATGACTCATTAGGATTCCTTGATATCAATGCATTTGGCAATTCCTTTATAGGTATTGGTTTCTGATACATGGAATAAGGTGCATACGAGTGTGATGATGATGGTGGTATAGCTTGCAATAAAACGGCATCCACTATTCCCTGTGGAATTATACCATAATCATTTCTTCCCAGATAACTTCCCGATGCATCATTCCAATTTGTCATTTGATAACCTCCTTGAGATGGAATCGTGGCTCTAACTGTTAAGTTCTGGTCATAATGACATTCCTCTCATACTTTTGCTCGCTCAAGAGATGATGAAATGGTGGCTGATTGGGCCTCCTTTACAAACATTTTCAATTCTGGTGGGTATAGTCTATTAACCAATATGGACAACACAAATGATTTTGGCATTTGATTATTTGGCCATTTTCGAAGTATATCTGCTACACGACCATAATATGACTGTACCGCTGTCGTGTTGTGGTTCGGCTACTATATGAAAATAATGTAATTATGTACTTAATATATAATTTATTAAGTAACATGGTAAGAGCCATGTTAGTAGATTTTAGTTGGTTGTAGGATATAATTTGATTATTACTTTGAGAAGAGGTTGTTTAAAAAAAATACTATAGAATTTGTATATCTTTAATTTCTTTTTGATAGTGGCTTTTAAGATTGGTTTTGGTTGATAGTAACTTCTAAATATTTAGAGTCACCTTTGTTAGATTTTGGTGACATTTAAAAAACTATTTTGGTTCTTTTATTTGGTGTTTAGAGCATACATTATGTAAATCTTATAAGAAAAAGGATTGAAGAAGGATTTTGGTACCAAAGGGAGGAATTAGGGCACCAATATAGATGAATGGAGATGAAAAATAAAAATCTCCATTCCTATTGGTCAAAAATCATGACCAATGGGCTTTGAGGAGGTTGCTCGAGGCCATATTAGGGATTAGGGTTAGTTTCTAGAGGCCATTCGAACTTTGAAGGCTAGGGTCAGAAGGTTTAGGGTTTTAGTTAAGGTTTTGGTGCGAGTTTTGTGTCATTTGGGGTTTTAATGAAGAAGTTATAGGCGCTCAAAGTTAAGGTGTTAGTTTTGGACCTACTGTCACACTTTTGGGCATAACGCACGCGTACGGATGGCAATTGAGGATCGGCGACCGCGACTGAAAAGAGCACTTTTGCGGCTATACATTTCTTATACTGCTTACTGGATTCCAAGTTAACATAAAAGAGTTATTGGATTTTGAAGCCAGCACATGCAATCTAAGGGTAGTAAGTAAACCGATTTACTAGTGTTTGTCTCTTGAGCTATATCTTAAGCAATTTTGTGAGGTTTTGGCTCAAAATTTCAAACAACGTGTAATTTCATATTAGTAAACTTTTTGCATAAGTTTTATGACATTTGGAGTTTGGGTTTTTGAGATATAAGGAAAATAGTTTTAGGTGCTTGTAAATTAGGGTTTGGAGTGTCTGCTAGGGTTTCTTAGATGCAAAAAGATCGGGTGTGAATTTGTGGTTGGTTTTTTTTGTGGTACAAGTAAAGGGTAAATTCTACCTATCTTGTAAATTTGAAACAAACTGAACGGTTAGATTAATAGTTATGATTTTCTAAAGTTCCGGGCGAGAAAACCCTCCGCGAGCAAAATATGTTTTGAAGGGATTTTGTTATATTTGGAGTTTTATACAAAAAAATAAAGGAGTTTTGGAAGCCAAGAAAAGAATCATATAAAGGTTTAAGGTACACTCTCTACAGCTAGATACCCAGTGTATTCCTAGATAGCAAATCATGCCATACGACAACGGTATCGAAGATTAGCAGTTTGGCTTGTTCGGGGTTCTCTGTAACGTCTAGAGACCTACCGGCTGGGGCAAAAAGGATTTCGACAAGTAGTCGAAGGGCATCCGTATAGATTTATGGTGTATTCTTACAGTTGTTTGTATTCCAACAGTCAAAAACCGATAAACTGCTTGAATATTGGCGAATCTCCATACTACCTTCTATAGCCAGACGCCCGGCGCGTTCTCGAGTAGGAAAGCACGTAATACGACAAAAGTGGTGAACCTGACGTGAAAGCTTGAGGTGGAAGGTATTGGATTTTGGTTGATTTTATCTTTATTTTTATGGAAAATGAAAATAAAAATTTTGAAGGATTTTTGGGAGGAGTTTCTGGTGGGGAGTCTTCTAAAGGACAAGGTATGCACATGGATCCTTCTATTGCTAGTATGTTTCAAGCCTTCTCATTATCAATGCAGCAACAGCAAAGCAATGATCGAAAGGAAGCTTTGGCAACCAAAGCATTGCAAGCAGTGGTCAATAAAATTGATCAATTTGATGGGAGGAATATTTCAAGGTATTTAAGATGTTATGTTTGTGAAATGGAATTAAATCGGGTTTCTGAGAAGAAAATGGTTGAACTATTTGGACTTGCCACGATATCGAAGATAAGAGACCATATTACATCGATTACGGATCATTATGGGAATTCATGGGAGGTTTTTTTACATGCATTGAAAGACGAATATTTCTTGAAAGATGCTGATCGCATTACTAAGAAGCTATTTTTGGAATGGATTGAATGGTCCAATAAGAATTTGCAAGCAACAGAGCTACTAAGGGAATTTGAGAGGCAATACTCTCAATTGTCGAAGGTAGAAAAATTGACATTGGAGCCGAACAAAGTTGATCTATTTCTTCAAGCTCCTGATGGAGAATTGCAAGGAAAATTAGAATTCCTTCTTGAAGACAAAGAAGAAGATGAAGGATTGACAACAAAGTGGAAGAACGTTGAAGATGCGGTGGGGTTGCTTACAAAAAAAGAAAGGAGGAAGGATATGAGCAATATTCAGAAAAGAGTACAAGCACCCAAAGCTCCAGTACGTACAAGACCACCAACAATGCCTACAGTTCAACCTTCGACATCCTTATCGAAGAAAGCAGATATGAGGATGGAAGAAATTATACGAGGAATGTGAGATCTTTAAATCAAATTGGCAAGACTTGAAGAGAATACTTCTATAAACAATTTGAAGAATGTTTCAAAACAAGGATATGTACAAAGATGCATTCGGTGTGATGATGCTTCACACACTACAAAAGATTGCAATGAATTAAATAATATGATATGACAGGGAATTATTTGCTGAAAAGATGGGAAGATAGCATTGAAAGATAGGGAGGATCTTCTTCAAACCAATTTTGGCAAGGAAGGAATGAGAGCATTGGTTCAAGATTACCTAAAAGAGCATGAAACAGCAGCACGAGAAAGTGCAAGTTATGGTGCTAGAGTAGATGATGAAATTGGTGGAAGTACGGAAACTAGTGAGTTTTGGGCTTCTGCCATTTCTACAATGCAAGAAGGGAAATTACCTCGAGAAGCGTTATTGAGGACTGCAGCTATAATACGAGGTAGAACAGGTTAGGAGGATTCTGTTGAGTCTCTTTCAGTTCATGCATGTATTGCTAAGAGCCAACATGAAGCTTTGATGGAAGAAAAGAGACAAGGAAATTTTGATGATACTAAAGAACGAAATTCTTCTAAGAAGCAAACTCGAGGAGACAAGGCTCGGGAGGCAGCTTCACAAGAATTGCTTATAAAGGATACCTCAACATTATTGGGAGAAAAAACAAATGAGACAAAAGATAAAGGCAAATCAATTGCTTATAAGCTACTTTCTGACATTGAAGCGGCAGGAAATTTGAAAGGGGTGTTGGAAGAACGTATATTAAACGCTAAGGTGGAATTCACATTGAAAGAAGTCTTGGAAATTGTAAAGAAGGAGTTTCATGATGTTAACATTGACAGCATTAAGCGAAAGAGGCAATTAATGGGCGAAACTGGAATGAGTCATGCTATTGATGCAAGAATATATAGAGATGAAGAAGAGGTTGATATTGGTTACAAGCAACCAACAAATGAAAAGAATGGGTATAATCAACGAGTACATTTCGAAGATTATAGTGATAAGAAAATGGAAACTTTGAGCCATTATACTCGAAAGCATTGGGCAAGGGCAACTACTGAGGTATTGGTGAAAGTAGGAGATATAGAAGAACCAATTGTTGTTTTAGTCGACCATGGTTCTGAAATAAATCTCATGTCTAAAGATCTTCATAAGAAGCGAAAATGGCCAATTGATATGGAACATGGATGGGCAATTCGAGCAGCTAATAACACATGAGGCAAATTATATGGAGCTTGTCCCGATGTCAAAATTTGGATTGGGGATGTTGCGACGGAACAACATTTCTTTGTTCAAGATATAACGTCTTATCTATTGATTTTAGGACAACTTTATAATACGGCAACACGGATGGAAATAAAAGTACTCGACGTTGGTTCTGCTTATGCAAGGGTACATAGCAAAGATGGGAGGAATGCAGTACAATTTCTAACAGTATCTCGTAACCATGAACAGAATCGAGATAGGTTGAGGGAGAAACCATTGCTAAAGATTGTTGAAGGATTTAAGGATTTTGAAGAGGTACCACTGTAAAGCGAGATTATGGAGGTACAAAAGAGGAGGTACTCTCGTAAGATGAAGGTGCCTTTGATGCGAGTTTTATTGGTATATTGGAGAATGGAAATATTATGTATAAGAAAGTTAATGATTTTAAAAGAAAAGAAAGAAAAAGATTATATAATATTGAAGGAGAATTACGCAAGTTAGGTACATTGCAAGATAATGAGAGGATCTTAGGTGACTGGAAGATTCATTGGAATTGATTACATCTATTGGGTTAGGGGATAATGATAAGATTGTTGAGATTCATTCAAGAAGGGTTTATACCATACTTGAATCTTTTCAAGGACATGAAGTCATTGTAGAGATGAGATATAAAACGGCAGATAAGAAGGTAAAGCCTGGTGCCAAAGTATTACCAGAAGATTCTAAAGAACAAATGGGAGAAGCAAGAAAAGAAGCAAGTTTAAGAGATCCAATGAATATTGGACATCAGTTTACTAAAGAGACTTTTGAAGAATTGAAGATTGGTTCTGATGGTTCTTTATTGTCGGAGGAAATTACTTGCTTCAAAAAGATGTTGGCTAAACAAGGTAGATCGTTTGCCTTCGAATCTCATGAAATTGGGTGTGTGGATCCAAATATTATAACACCTATGGTTATCTTCACTGTACCGCATGTACCTTGGAATCTAAGACCGATTCCAGTACCGAGGGCACATTTATTTAAATTGGTTGAGCTATTAAAAGAAAAGATAAAGATGAAAATATTAGAACCTTCATTTGCCCCGTATTCTAGTCGATGGTTTACGGTACCTAAGAAGAATGGATCACTACGGTTTATTCAAGATATGCAACCGGTGAATGCAGTAACTATCAGAAATGCAGGAATTGGACCTATTGTGGATGAATTTGCTGAGGCGTTTGCTGGAAGGGCGATCTATTCAATGGGTGACTCGTATTCAGGTTATGATCAATTTCAACTTACCGAAGGAAGTAGAGATATGACAATGATGAGGACACCACTTGGATTGGTTAGAATGTGCACTCTTCCTCAAGGCGCGACCAACTCAGTTGCACATATGATGAATGAGATGAATAAGGTATTGAGGGATTTTATTCCGAAAAAGACTATGCCTTTTTTGGATGATGTTCCTATAAAAGGGTGCAGAGAAGGAGACAAGGATGAATTTTTAGATAAGAGGGGATGTCGCAAATATGTTGTTGATCATATACAAGATTGTGAAAAGATTTTAACTCGGCTTGGAGAAGTTCATCTTACATTATTGGGTATGAAGTCCGTATTTGGAGTACGAGAGGTTGTAATTGTTAGACATTTATGTGGATCTTACGGAAGAAAACCAGATCCGACTAAAGTTGATGCAATTGGAAGGATGAAAGAGGATTGTGGTTCTTTAAGAGAGGTTCGCAGGTTTTTGGGTGCATGTGTATTTTATCGAATCTGGATCCCTCATTTCGCTCACATAGCGGATCCATTATATGAACTGTTACGCAAGGGTTATCGATTTAAATGGAAAGAAAGGCATATTCAGGCAATGCAAAGATTGAAGAAATTATTGATGTCACCTCCAATATTGAGGAAGGTTGATTATAAGTACAATAGACCAGTGATTCTTACTGTGGACGCTAGTCTGATTGCCATTGGATGGACTGTGGATCAAAATGATTCAAATGGGAATAGATTTGTTGTTCGTTTTGGTGCTAAAGTTTTAAGTATTCGTCAGCGTGCATATTCGCAAGTCAAAAGAGAACTTTGGGGAGTGGTTTCGGCTATGAAAGCTGAAAAGGACTATTTGATTGGGGTAGTAGTAGTAATTGAAACAGATTGCTTGCCATTGCTTGGAATGATTACTAACTGTTCAACGCCAGATATTGCAATGTTGAGATGGATTGCTTATATTAAGTCACTAAATCCAGAATTTAAGCATATCACTGGAAAGGATAATTTAGTAGCAGACATGCTATCTCGAGCAAGATACGAGAGGGAGGACGAAATGGTTGAAGACATTGATGATGTCGGATTGAAATTCTATTCAATATCGAATCTCAACAGAGAAGACAAGCTATTTCTTGAAGAATCTTATGAAGGAGAATAATTGGATATTGGTCATTACTTGAATACCTTCACTAAGCAGGAGAATTGGTCTACAGAAAAATTCAAACAAATAAGAAAAAAAGCATATGGATTTTTACTTCGAGATGGATTCTTATGGAAGAGACCGAAGAAAGGAATTGGGATGCCACAACGAGTGATAGGCAAAAGGGAAGAAAAACTAAAATTATTAAAGGAGTTTCATGATAGTTTATGGGCAGGGCATAGAGGAATCTGGGCTACTTTTGCTAAACTCAAGGAACAATATTGGTGGAAAAATTTGTATCGAGATGTACTCTCATTTGTAGAGTCATGTGAAATCTGTCAATCGTATTCTAATATCCATCATCGAGATGGTCTTCATCCTACGTATCCTCTGGCTATTCATTTTAAATGGGTTGTTGATTTGGTTATTATACCGGTTGGGTTATGGCAGATGAGATATTTGGTTTTAGCTCGTGAAAATTTATCAAATCAAATAGAAGGAAGAGCATTGAGGACACTATCTACAGAGGAAATTTGTAGGTTTTTGCTTGAAGATGTCATTTGCCGTTACGGGTGCGTAGGAAAAATCACTGCAGATCGTGGAGAATTAAATGCACAAGAAGTTCGTAAGTTCTTTGAAAGATGTGGAGTTAAACTATCACTGACTACTGCTTATAATCCAGAAAGGAATGCAAAAGGTGAACGTGGTCACCTACCGATTGTGAAAGCATTAGTTAAAGCTTGTAATGGGAAAGTTAAAGAGTGGCCACGGCTTTTGTCATTTGCATTATGGGCCGATCGAACAACACATAGTTCGATGACAGGATATATGCCAGTAGAACTTATGACAGGTCGAAAATCAATTATGCCGATTGAAGAAAAGGTACTTACTTGGAGTATGCTACCATGGGAAGATGGATTGAGAAGAAAAGAACTTCTGGCTATTAGGATTCGACAATTGGAGCAAAGAATGGAAGATGTCCAGATAGCATTGGGATGGTTAAAAAGAGCTAGGTTACAAAACAAGGCGCGATTTGATAAACAACATCGATTGAGACCAAAAGCAATCGAGGAAGGTGACTGGGTACTTGTTTATGACAATAGTCTGAATAATCAACATAGTATTTTGCGGAAATTTTCAAAACATTGGTTTGGACCATATGTTGTAACAACTGTTCATGATAATGCGACTTACTCATTACGAGAGTTAGATGGTATAAAATTAAAAATACCAATTGTAGGGAAGTGATTAAAAATATTTAATCGAAGACATGTGGAGATGAATATGGAAGACCTTAATGAAGGTATAGAGATTCCGCAGCAAGAAGATGGAAGTGATTTGGATAATAAAGGTGACGAAGACGAACTGGACAAAGACGTAGAGGATATATTCTGAATCAAACAGCAATTGGGTAAATTGGTGCATACCGGAGGATGCACAGGTTCAGAGGGGGTGGATGTCGTGTTGTAACACGAGTATACTATGAAAATATAAAGAAAAAGGACTTTTATTAATGATCAGTTACCTCGAATATTGGGAGCAACGACCAACTCCAGTGCAAATACTGAGTGGCTAGGTTCAGTCACCCCGTTACAATCAGCCGGGGCATATTGAAATGCTCCATTCGATTCTAATAAAGGGAGTCAGTAGAAAGGGAAAGGACCAATTCATACAACGGGTGAGCTTGGTTTGGAGAGCCAATTGGATCCAATTTCAAGAATCCAATTCGGGTCCTCTTACCCAATATGAGACCTAAATTGGTCGGGCAACCCAATGCAGTCTAATTAGGGGAAAATGCAGATCTTACTACGGGCCTCAGTCAATCTGACGTGAAGGACCAATTTGATCCAATTTTGGAAACATCTGGGTCTTACTACTGGACTTAGCCAATATGAGACCTGAATTGGTCGGGCAACTCAATGTGGTCCCGATTACGGGTTTTGATTCTGTTTCAGGCTGTCCTGTTCTCTGTGCCATTTCAAGGAACGTTGTTTTCGGTAAAAAGATCTCTTAAAGGTAAAAACGGGGGAGAAAGCTCTGACGGCGAGAGCCAATTTCAGATCCAAGCTCTGACGATGGGAGCCAATTCTGGATCCAAGAAGGAAGATTGAAAAAATTCAGAGGATAAGGTTAGGGGAGAGAATAAGTTTTTTGAGGGGGGGGGTTTTTTTTCAGATGGGGTTTTTTTGGATCGAAGAGCTAGCTTCAAGTTCTTTTCAAGGTCACTAGTTTGGTTTCATTAGGGTTTGTGGATCGAGAGAGCTAGCTTCATGCTTCGGGCGAGAAAAGAAGTCAGAGAATTGGATTTTTTTTTCTCATAGGGTTTTGGGAAGACTGAGGCAATCGTTGCTGAAGTCAGTGTTGTAATGGTGAATCGGGATTTTTAATGAAGTGGTTTTGATTACTCTTGACTGTTTTGTGAAATCGAGTTACGTTTGTGATGAAGAGTTAAAAGGTGTATCTATAGGATTGAGTATGCGGAGTGAATGAAATTTATTCGGTTAATCTAAGAAGACAGTCAATGGGTACAAGATCGTGAGTATAGAGCGGTATCAAAGATTAGCAGTTTGGGTTGTTCGGGGTTCTCTGTAACGTCTAGAGACCTACTGGCTGGGATAAAAAGGACTTCGACAAGCAGTCAAAGGGCATCCGTATAGATTTATGGTGTATTCTTATAGTTGTTTGTATTCCAACAGTCAAAAATCGATAAACTGCTTAAATATTGGTGAATCTGCATACTACCTTCTACAGCCAGACGCTTAACGCGTTCTTGAGCAAGAAAGCACGTAATACAACAATGTTTGATAATTAATTCCTAACACTCAAAGCTATTATCACTTCTCGGCAGTGGCTCCAAAATGTGATTACTCGTTTTACTTATTCCAGAAGAAACCTCCCAACATAAATCCGTATAGGAGGATTCGAACACAAAGAATTACTAGTTGCTTAAGCGTTCACGTTAGGGTCACACAATCAATTACCTCTTGAATGTATCAGCTCTATTTCCAATATCTGAACACACAAGGAAACTATAATCTCCTCCTTCACCTTATCGGTCTTTTCCTTATAGCAATTCAATCATACCAATAACTGCTACTTCCACCAATATATTCACCCTCATAATCTCCAACTGTAATACTTCACCCTCACAGCTTTCAGCACACAATTACCCTCGTTTCAATCTCTGGAATTCTTCACATAGAAGTGCCATTCACATTACAGTGTTTCACACAAACACAGACTCATTCTCTCTGCTGAATTACAATCAGATTTCAGCATTCAATCTTTCTTCTTCTCAAATAATATCAATCACATTTCCATTCTATAATTCACTTCACAATATTCAAAAACTTTCAATCCTCTTATTCAAAGAAAATAACAAACAAAAGAAAAGAGGTAGCACCAAGCTTACTCCGGCTGACAACTCTCACAGTCTGGCATTTTCTTCCCCTCTCCCATCCTCCTTATACTACCCCGAGATACCAACTCCTATACTATAGATGATAACTACTTTTCTTGACTATTCATCCATTCTACCTGCTGAACCATCTTTTCAACAGTTATCTATCCATGTTTACACTATACACTAGGTATCTATATTCTGAAAATAACTACTTATTCTACACTTATTATTGGATTTATACCATACTTTCTATTTTTTTATCTAAATCTTCTTCATATATATATATATATATATATATTAATCTAAGTCAAAATTATCTCTTTATTTTGAATGATTTATGTCTTCAACAAGATCTTCTATATTGATTTTTGTATGTCTTTATTTAAAATTTTTTATTCAATTTTTAATAATTGATATTTTAATCTTATTCCATCTAGTTCTCGTGATAAATAGATTGCATTATCATAAAAATTTATTATCATTTTATTGAAGATTAAAAGATCTTGCATTGTTGCTATTACTTAGAGTTAAACCATAATAAGTTGTTAATAGTCAAAAGATAATAAAGGATTAAAAGAAATTATTATAGAAGAGGTAGGATTTTAAGTGGTAGCTACATTAAGAAGAATTTAGGATTTAGTTGGATATAGCAAGAAAGGATGAATATGATTGTAGATGAAGACTTCAACTATAAATAAAGAATATTAGAAATGAGAGTTATCTTATTCTATACTTTTTTTGAGTACAATCTTATTAATGCTAAGTATTGTGGCTTCCAACTTCTTTTTTTTCAATAAGTTATGGATCCACTCATATTTCCTTATGAGTTTCTTTGAAGTTATATGAAGTCTTTGTTGTTGTGTGGAGTAGATCATATTTTTGTTACTAATATTAGGATTTTGAAACTCCTAACTTTCAAATTTAGATCTAAATCTAAATCTTTGTTTATTCTTACTTATTATTAAGATTATCTTAGATTTAGGGTTTGATTTACACCTTATAGTGATGTTATAGAATACTAGTGTTGTATTTTCTTAGTGTGTTAGAACTTTGGTAGACTAACTTTATAGTTTCATATATTAAAAGAACTTAAGATGCTTAAAAACTCTTTTATGGTGTCTAGAGGTGATTTGTGAGCATAAAAGTAATAGAAAAGTAGAAAATTTGATTTGATACGTTTATATTGTTCATTAGACTTGTGAAATGAAGTTGAGAAGGTTTTGAGAGTGAAAACACTAGTTTATTTATAAAGAGGGCATTTTCAAATTATAAGGCAGTAATACCTTTTTGCTGATTTTGAGAGCTTTAGAACTATTTCTCTTAATCTTTTTTGATAAATCTCTTCCTTAGACATGGCTTCAAGTGAAGTTGAAGGCTTGAAAGTAATTGAAAAATTTAGAGGTGAGAATTTCTACCATTGGAAGGTAAAAATAGAACTTTTCTTTGCTTTTTTGGATATTTGGAATATTATAGATGAAAGTGAAGAGCCTCCAAGCATGCATGATAATATAATGGAGAAAAAATTCTACAAACTTCGTGAAAAGGTATTTGAATTGATTGCAACTAATATTGATGAAGTAAATTTCTCTTACATTATTTCTTGTAAAAGACCAACAGAAGCATGGAAGACTCTTTGCAATATCTATAAAAGCAAAAACTTATCCAACATCATCTATACAAAGAGGGAGTTCTTTACTTGTAGGATGGAAGAAGGTGAAGACCTCGTGGTACACATCAACAAAGTGAAGGTACTTGCAAACTAGCTTACAATAATAGACAAGCTCTTAGAAGTTGCAAATGTTGTCATGACTCTATTCATGAGCTTGTTAGAATCCTACAACTACCTCATCGTAGCTTTGAAACCATCAAGATGAAAGAACTGACAATCAACTATGTAATAGTAAGACTTAGTCATGAAGTGACTAAGAAGAAAGAAAAAGAGCCTCAAAGTGAAGTTTCAATACTCTATTGATGACAAGATAAGAGCAACTATTCAAACCAATAAGGTAATGACAAAACTTGCTTCATTTGTGGCAAAGTAGGATATTTTTTTCAAAATTACTACGAAGGTAGAAAGATGAAAAAGAAGAATGTAAATAGAGTCCAAGATGAATTTGGAGGATAAAATTATGCATTCTCAGCAACAAATAGCACCTCTATAGGTACCATGTCAAGATAGATTGTAGACTCACGTTATTTCAAGCATATAACATCTTATAAATATTCATTTGACACTTATGAGACTATTTCATCATCAAATATGATTTTGGAAAATAATAGAACATGTGAAACCATTAGAATTGATTGTATTATAGTAGAAATGGTTGTAAATGGATAAACCAACAAGACCAAATTAAAAAACGACTTTCATATGCTTAAGATGAATAAAAACCTACTTTTAGTCAGTAAACTTATAATAAAAGGTTTTATAGTTAATTCAACAAGAATGGATATTTTGTGATAATATTTTATGGAAACATGATTGCTAAGGGCTCTAGAGAAGAAAATTTGTATTATCTCAAGTATAAAAAGGTCAATAGAGTAGAAGTAGCTACATTTGTTTTTACATCAAACGAAGACAAATTGAATATATGACATCATTACTTTGGCCATTTGAACATAAAGAACATGACAAAGCTTAAGTCTATAGTAAATATCATAAATCTTAGCAAAACAAGCAAAAATGCAATACAACTTGCATGTAAAGGATGCATATAAGGTAAACAATAAAGAACCTCATTTCTAAATGGTGTAGCAACATGTGCTACAAAGTTATTAGAGATTTATCAATTATGATATATGTGGACCTATGAAGACCATAAGTATTAAAAGAGTAAGGTATTTCTTCACTTTTCTTGATGATTTCTCTAAAAAGATTTGGATCTATATTCTTAAAGCCAAGAGTAAGTATTTTTTAGTTTAAGGAATTTATAATACTTGGTGAGAAACAAAGTGAATGAAAAATCAATGTATTGGATACAAATAATAGAGGTGAGTACATGTTTAAATAATATGATATTTATTTGAAGAATGAAGGAATTGATAGACAAACAAAAACTCCATACATTCCAAAATAAAATGATGTTGCTAAAAAGACAAATAAAATCATTGTGGAGATAACAAAGAGCATGCTTCATTCTCAAAATATAAGTTATGAGTTTCAGATAGAAGCTATGATGAATGCAGTATATACAAGGAATAAATATCCAATAAGTGCTCTTATATTAATGACACCACAAGAAGCTTGGAGTGGGAGAGAACCTTTTATTTTACATATAAGAACTTTTGAATGCATTGTATATGCAAAGATATCAAATTGTATGATTTCCAAACTTAATGCAAACGGTATAAAATGTGTTTTCTTGAGATATTGTAAAGGTATCAAGGTATATAGGCTAATGTATTTGGAGACTTAAAAGATCATTAAAAGTTGTGATGTTGAATTTTTGAAACATAAGAATGCTTGTAAGCACCTGGAGATGTATCTAAGTAGGAATAATGGTATGTTTGTAGATACATATTTAAATTTAACAAAGAAAGAAGAAGATGAATGAAATGAAGATATTGAAGGTGTGAATGAAAATGAAGAGATAAAGAAGATGAAGAAGAAGACCTTACAAATTTTTAGAACTAACAATGAAGATATTAAAGATTATAGTGATGGTAATGAGGAGGAGTATCAATCTTTGAGTGAAAAAAAAATAAGCTTTAAAGAAGAAGAAGCTTAGAAAAAAGCATGAAGTACAAAAAGATGAATCTTCTTCAAATAAAAGGAGATATTTCTTAAAAGAAAGAAGACCATATAGCAAATGATAGAAGAACCCCATCTTTCTTTAAGTAAGTAAAGAACATGCAAATAATGCTTTCTTTGCTGATCCATTGTCTTTGAGTGATGCTATAAAGTCCCAAGATGTAATGAAGTAGGAGAAGGCTATGGAAGAAGAGTACCAATCTCTTATAGACAATGGTACATAGAAATTAACACTTCTTCTAGCAAATCAATCTAGTATTAGTTGTAAGTAGATGTGTAAGAATAAAAGAGATGCAATAGATGTAGTGATAAGGCTCAAAGCAAGAATAATTACCAAAGGATATTTATAAGTTGCTAATATTTATTTTAATGAGATTTATGCACCCATTGCCAAATTCACTACCATTAGGACCTTTGTGGCAATTGAGGTAGCAATAGACTTGGAATTGCACCAAATAAATGTGAAGATAGTCTTTTTGAATGAAAAATTATAAGAAGACATATATATAGATTAAATACAAGGATTTGTACAATAAGGCAAAGAATACTTTGTATACAAGTTGAAGAAATCCTTATATAGATTGAAACAATTATAAAGAGTATGATACCAATACATTGATATATTTTTTGTCAATAAAGAATTTATAAGGAATGAAGCTGATCATTTATTATATGTAATATAATCTAAAGAGTTATTATGAATTATAATCTTCTATATTAATGATTTGATCATCTTGGCTAATAATATGGAAAAGATGGATTAGATGAAGGCCATATTAGAAAATGAGTATGAGATGAGTGGTTTGAGAGAGCTCTATTATATCTTAAGAATAGAGTTTATAAGAAATCATGGTAACAAGTCTATTACAATGAATAAAATCAAGTACATTAAAGAAGTATTGAAATGATTCAATATAAAGGAGTGCAAGCCTATTGGAACATCTTTGGAGGCCAATTTGAAGTTGATGAAATTCACAAATAAAGAATATATATAAGTTAAAGATGAGATACAAAGTATTCCATACAAAGCAATAATAGACTTATTTATATATGTAATAGTAGCCACAAGAGTAGATCTTTCATTTAATATGAGTGTTATGAGCCAACACATGTTTAAAGTAGGACCTTTGTATTGGACAATAATAAAGAAGATATTGACATATTTAAAAGTTAAAAAGGACTTCAAATTATGCATTGGTAGTAAGAACATTGATTTGTAAGATTATTGTGATATGGATTGGACTATAAATGTAAATAATAGAAGATCTACAATGAAATATGTACTCTTTATTGGAGTAGGAGCCATTTCATGGAATTACAAGAGACAACCTATCCTTGCAAGATCAATTATGGAGACTGAATACATGACAAGAAGTCTTTGTATAATAAAAGCATATTGGATAAATAAATTTTTAGAAGACATTGGACTAGTGCAATTGAAAGCAACTCCAATAATGTGTGATAATTAAGGATGTCTTGCATTTACCAAGAATTCAAAACACCATTCAAAAATCAAGCATATTGATGTTCAACATCATTTCATATGAGAGAAAATTGAAGTTAAAATAATAGATATGAAATATTATCCTACAAAAAACATACTTACTGATGTACTTACAAAAACATTGATAAAAGATAGATACCACGAGTTGATAAAGGCATAAGGTTTAAAAGCCTTTTGACAATTAACAAAGTGAGAATGTTGAAGATGAGCAAGATCTTATATAGTTTCTACTACATATAATTAAACCATATTATGTTGCTAATAGTCAAAAGATAACAAAAGATTAAAATAAATTACTATAGTAGCACCTAAGATTTTAGGTGGTAGTTAGGTTGATAGGAATTTAGGATTTAATTAGATGTAGCAAAGAAGTATAAATATGATTGTAGATGAAGATTCCAACTGTAAATAAAGAGTATTAGAAATGAGAGTTATCTTATTCCACACTTTTTTTGGATACAACCTTGCTGATGTTAAGTGTTGTTGCTTTTAACTTGTCTTTTTTTAATACACATATGGTCTAAATTAATATTCAAAAAAATTCTTTAAAGTATTATTTTGATAATTGAAGCTACTATCATAGACCAAAATCCAATCACCTTCTTCAATTACTTTAGGTCTCAATTAATATTGTTGATCAAATTAATCCTTATTTTGTAACCTTATTCTTTATAACTTTTCTAATACTATTTACACATCTTTGGATCTTTGCTCAAGTTGTTGAATTCTAATAGCTAAAAGTTTTTTTTATAATTCATCTATCTTTCTATGACAATACATTCTAAGTTCATATTTTTTTTTTTCAATTGGCATAATAGATTTTTAATTAGTAATGAACTTTTATAGGCATATATTTCATTATTAAACTATGAGTTTTTTAATCAATCTAAATGCAAATGATAAAAATTGAAGCCATTGTTTAACTCTCTTATTAGAAGCTTTAATTGATGCTTTTATAATTGATAGATGACTATGATTATTTTGTTTTTTTTTATTTTCTTCAAGATTATAAATAATAGTCAATAATAACTTAACTCTACATCTTTCAAAGAAAGTATGAGCTATTTGTGCATTTAATTCATTACAATTTGTAAATTATTTTTTATACATCTATAATAACAAATAATGTCATCAAGTAAAAATCTACAAATTTGTTTTGTAGACTTTGTTCTTAATGTTCTACCTTCTATTTAGTTTGATAAATCTTCATAATCTAAGATCAAATACCTTATTTTTTTATAATCTAATTGATATAATAGCCAAATCAACAGTCTATTTAAAATGAATAGCTAAATGATAGGTTATATGTAAACCATCTAAATATTATATATTAGAATACATTTGATACATTTTACATGATTCTTCAAATAAAAATATATTTTAAAATATATATTTTTAATTTGAAAAAAATACAAATTCTCCTATATCCTACATATAAATTATTATGAAAATCATTTAGCAATTTTTGTTCTCCTTCTTTATTGTCTATCACTCATTGTGATATTTCAATTTCTTTCTTTGATTTCTTCTATAAAATCTCATTTTGAAATAAAAATCTATATATATATATATATATATATATATATATATATATATATATATTAATTATCTAAATTTTTTATAAATTAATTTATCTATTTAGTTTAGATATTCAAGTAGTAACTAATATTCAATAATTCTCCATCATAAAGCTCTTCAAAAAATAAATTTTTTTCTTGGTTAGCATTTGAAACTAAATAAAATTTTGTTACAACATCATCAATGCTTTCAACCATCTTGTCTTCTCTTTCATATCTTGCTTAAGTTAATACATTTGCTATTAAATTTTCTTTTTCTAATAATATGCCTAAATTTTATATTTAATAATTTTATATAAATAATTCATCTTAACAATGTAATTTTTAGTATTGAAAAATTAGTAATTATTTCAAGCAATGTCAAAAAAAAAATTTTAATTACTACCACTGTTTTAATTGAATAATTGTTTTTAGCTTTCAAAGCCAAAATAACTCTCTATAGTTCTCTTTTGACTTATAATATGCACATTGTCAACTATTTTAAACCTCAGCTTTAAATTAAACTATAAATTTGCTCCTACTTCAATCATCTTGATTTATAATCCATCCAATAGCAATAAGACTAATATATATAATAAAAATTATATATCTATTACACTTATAATAAATTCTTTTTTAAAATTAGAAGTATTAATAATAACATCTTTGGCCTTTATATTTCTTCAATATGTTTCTATTTCTATTTAAATTGATATTCTTTACATAATAATTCATACAATGGATCAATTATATGAACATAAAAAGAATTCATATACAATAAAATATACATGTATTCAAAAATCTACTTCCATTAAAGCATCACATGTATACTTTATTCTTTTCATTGTATTAACTTTGATTGGATTTGATTTTTTTCAATAAAATCTACATAAATATCCAACAATCATAATTTCTTATATTTTAAATGTATATTTTATTTTGAATGGTATAAAATAAATTTCTTTAAGTCAAATTAAAATATTTTTATAATCTTGTATTTTATTCTAAATTATAAGCAATAATCAATAATAACTTAATTTCACATCTTTTAAAGAAATCACAATCTTCTAATACATCTAATTTTGCATGATGTGCAATAAACTTTCATATACATTTGTGAGTCATCAAATTGAGTCACTAGTTGTTTTAGGACAAAAGAATGCATATAAAGTGCCAAATTTATAATTTTTACGTGAAGATGTGCTTAGAGGATGTTAAATAAAAGAGAATAGTATTGGTGGAAGAAAAAAGAAGTCTTATTAAGTCTTCGAGGCAATTATTTTAGTTGGTTTAGGATTTTTATAGTGTACAATTGCTTGATTGTACTTGTTCCACTTGTTTTGTGTTTTAATTCTTTTGTTCTTGTTCTTGCAACTTTCACTTCACACCATCCATTAAAAGCAACTCTTAATTGAGGCCATCTTGTAATTGGATTATAAAGTGAATTTTACATGGACATTTTGGTGCGTCTGCCCGGAGATGGTGCTTCTAATGGTGTGTGTAAATGTGAAGTTTCTTGTTGTGATTGATCTTGCTTGGTTTTGTTGAGTATGCAATTCAAATAGGTCTTCATCATTAATAAGTGTCCTACATCTCTTCCTTTTGTATGAAAACAAAGCATTATAAGATAGTCAAGGATTTCAATGTTGAATTGAATGTGGATTGTTCTCGGGTTTTTATCAATAAGTTTTTATGTGTTATATTTTTTGAGTTGAAACTTCTCGAGATATTGTATCTTGATGTCAGCTTTCCAAAAAGCTATCACACGTTCAAATTGGAGTTGTTTTGAATTTTTAGTGACTTTTAGTTTAGGAAGAGGTTCACTGCATATGCAGTTTCATGTATCCCTTGTTTAGAAAGGCATTTCTTAGTGCTTGGTGATTATTCTATTGTAGAAAATTTTGAAGACAAGCATCTTGAAGTTGAGTTTGTAGTGGTGAAATATTCAATACTATTGAATCAAAATCGAATTTGTGGCGATTTTTGGAGTAGAGAGAGGTTGCTGCCATGAGCAGAATACAATTGATGGTAGTGATTTCTATCTCTTCTATCATTTATATTTTGGATTCTATGCTATAGATTAAAATTTTGTATTAAAAAACTTCTTCTTAACTATATCAAATTATAATAAAAATAAAAAATATAATATATATATATATATATATATATATATATATATCAAGAAAGAAATAAAATAAAATAAAAATAAAGAAAAATCAATATTAAATTAATAATAATAAATTAAAATTAAAATAGAAATAGAAATAATAATATTAAATTAATTAATTAAAAATAATCTTAATTAATATTTTTAATTTATTTTTAACTTTTATTTTAATCTTTTTTCACTCTTATTTTTACTTATAGATATATTTTATTTTATTTATTTTTTATTTTTATTTTTTTCTTACTTTCATTTATTAATATGATTTTTTTTTGCATACATGATAAGTTTTATATATTGAGATAAATTCAATATAGTTCTTTATTTTTTCACTAATTAATTTATTATGCAATATTATTATTTTTAACCTTAAATAATATATGATTAGTTTATTATTAATATTAGCATTACTTGGTGGTTTTCTTAAGTTGATTTTCAGTTCCAAAAGTATAAAATGTGGAGCTTATCTTCAAGATTTCATTACTTTTCTTTGTAATTTTTCTTCTTGAGGATATTTCTCTAGTGGCAGGAGGATTTAATCACCTCTTTTACTTCTCATACCATTTCTTTTCATCTTTGTAAATTTCCAGTTGAAGGCTTTTCTCTAGAAGTGGGGAGATTTAATCACTCCCTCTACCCCTTGTATCTCTTCTATTCATAGAAGTAGTACAGAAAGAGCTTAAAAAGGATTCAAGAGAATTCTTCATCAACAAAAGAAAAAAAAAATAAAGAAGAAAGAATTAGATAGAGAAGATAGATAGAAGAAACTTAGAAAAAGAAGAACATAGAAAATAGGAAAGGAGAAATAAAACGATCTACAATTGAAGTCATAATTCAAGGTGAGTATATTTTTAATAAAATTCATTTAGTTTTAAATTTATTTTGGTAACACAAATTGTGATTTGAGGAGAAGGAGCATAAGATGAAAGCAAAAAAGTATGAATAGCTTGTAAATAAGTAAGTCCTTGAATCTTTTCAATTACTTCTTTCTTTGAAATTTTAGAAAATTGCTTAAATACAAAGAGCAAGAACTAGAAGTTAGAGGATAGAATCTAAGAGGAAGATGTGAAAAGATGTAACTTTTTCAACCTTCTTATAGATTTTATTTTTCTTTAGGATTAATAGAGCCTTAAAACCATTTCCTATTCCAACTCAAAAATAATTTTTTAGAAATTAGTTAGTTTGAATTAGATAAGAAGAAGTCCATGTTGGAATTCTTTAACACGTGCTAGGTTGGTTAGACATGCAAGTAGGTGAATCTTTCTTCAATGTGGTGTGATTGTTTTACAAAGAATGATTTTTTTTCTAATAAATAAGTATTATTAATTATTATAGTAGATAATTTTCTAACTATCTTATTGTGAAAAGGGAAGAAAAAGAGAGAGCTTGAGCTTCTTGCAATTCCAATATGAAATTCTTTTTTACAATTAAGATTGCTTACAATCATCCCTACACCTAGTATTTCCACATAAAAATTAAAGTCGGGAATAGTCTTGCTTGGGATGATACTCAAGCAAGCATTCCTCCTTTAATTGTTTCTGTTTTGTTTCTCTTTCTTGTTGGAAGGTATTTAAGTGAGTTGCTGATAGAAGAGCTCAAAATTTAAATTATCAAGGAATTAGGTAGATTAAAAATTAAGCTAAGTTTAATGGTATATTTATAGTCATATAGATGGATTATTCTACTAAATCTAAGCAATCCAATCAATCTTCATCTATAGAAAATCTGGAACTTCTTGGCAAGAAAAACAAATCAAAGCTCAAAGAAGTAGAGAATGAAGGATTGAATAAGCAATCTCCTCCTCCGATGTCAAAAGATATTTTTATTCTAAATCTATTTAAATTAAATTTAGATAAAGAAGTAGAAAAAAAAGAGTTAGATCTTAACTCTCTTAATTCAATTGTAGAAATAAATCAAGAGAGAATAAGGTCAACACCTCCTTTTTTTCTAATGGAATATGAGTGAAACTCTACACCCACCCTTATATTCATTAACCTCCTAATTCAACCAAGAGGTTTACCAATTGTAATATCAAAGGATTTACAAGTAGCTCCTATATTCCACAACCTCCTTATATTTAAAGGAACTAGAAATGATGATCTATTGACACATATTGAGAGATTTATGGAACTTCTCACGACATAATTAATAACCAATTTGGGTTATTATCTTGTATAGTTTTTAAGCATTCTAAAAGAAGGAGCTTACAAATAGTATAGAAACCACCTCCTTCAAACTTTTAAGAATTGGGATATACTCATGAAGACATTCTTAGAAAAATTTAGACCAAAAGTGGGGCAAAGTAATGCCTTCATGGATCTTTTTTCTTTGAGAGAAGGAAAAGGGAAAGAAATCATTGAATATATTTGACAATTTGAGCTTATAATAATATGGTTTGTGAAAACTCTACTTACGGATGATATCCTCACCAATTTTTTTATTCAAGGATTTAATAGGTAAGGGAAAATTTAGAAAATCCTTAAAGGAAGGCCAAATAATTTAGAAGAGGTAAAGAAGATGGCTCATTTTATTGAAGATATTGACAAGTAACAAGAACAAATGTAGATGAAAGAAGACCATAGAATTCCTAGTTTTATTCCTATCCATGTCCAAAATATAAGAAATTCTAAAGGATATTGGTATGGAGCTATGGAAAATCAAGTTCAACCTATAAATCACTATTCAGGACCTTTAGAGGTTAGACTTCCCTCCAATCTCCTATAAAATTTGGTAGGCACATTTCAGGGCTTTGATATACTAAGCATGACCAATCGTGACATATAAGTCAATTTTGCTTAAATCAAAAAAATTACCAACAAAATCAAGATAAGGAACAATCATATGTTCTACCTCATAGGAACTAAGGTATAATAGATTCCAATTTTCAATTCCAACTTTGAAAAAATTCTATTTAATGCTTTAAGATCCTACAATGACAACAACATGAGATACACCACCTTTACAAAAAAAGACATCTATCAAGTAGTTGTTGAATAGAGAATAAAATAGTATGTGGAAACTATTGGAGAAATCATCCTATCGATGGATATAGGCAACTTGATAAGGTAATTCACTTAAAATTTTTACAAGAAAATTACCAATAAGAAGTTCAAGATCATTTGAAGGAAGCAAGAATCTCAAACTTGGATAACAGTCTAAACTTCTTAACTTGTTTTATGATTATAATAATAATCATCAAATCCAATAGCCTTCCCAGGTTTAAATATGCAAAGAGGATTTATTCTATTAAATAGTAACCAACCTCAATATGGACAACAAAACAAGGAGAAAAATTCTCAAGATGTAAGGTATTTAGAAATATTAGTTAATGAATAAGGTACTCAACTCATTAGAGACCAACCTTCATCTTCTCAAATACACTAAATCTCATATAAAGAAGTTTCTAGTAAGAATAAAAAACTTCCTAATATGTCGGCCTTGGCGGTTATGACAATGTTTAGATATACTAGTCTTCTCTCTCCTATCTCAATAGATAGTGAGAATAGCTCAAAGGATTCTCAACACTTCTCTAATCTAAACAAAGCAATACTAGAGGCAATAGACAACGTAAAGAAGTCAAAAATATTTCTCTCAAATTTTAAATCCAACTCACCTCAAAATTCTAAAATAATAAAGAAAAAAATTCATGTAGAAAGTTTTCTTCCTACAAAAGATTGGAAAGAATAAAGAATTTTGAATCTTTAACATAATACTTTACTTCTATTTTTTTAAAAAAAAAAAATAGAATTGTATAACTTATAGAAGAGCTTAAAAAAAATTAAGGCAGACATTACAATTGCTCAATTATTAGAGATTTCTTCCATAATGAGAAAGAGCTTAAAAAAAGGCCTTTCTATTAAGAAATGCCAAAGGTTTAAGACAAAAATCCAAGTTCATATTAGAATAATTCAAGTGGCATAAAAAGTGAGAGCAATCGAATTAGAAGTGTCTATAGTGGATAAAATCATATCTTACACTATTGTAGAAGTAGAAGAGAGAGAGAGTGAGAGAGAGAGAGAGTGAGAGAGAGAGAGAGAGAGAGAGAGAGAGAGGGCTTAGAGAACCAAGCCACTCTTATACAATTGAGTGGTGGCTTGTAGGAGGGCAATCAAATCTCCACCCTTGATCTCTAAGATCTCTAATGTAGATCTATGGCCTTCATTTATCTAAGAGCTAATTTCGTTATCAAGGATGATGGCTCTTGTAAGTAGTTAAGAAAACACTTTTTGGTAAATCTAACTTCACCATTGTGTTCAAAACGCCCTTTTATGTTAAGATCAACTACTCACATGCCTCAATCCATACTGAAATTGTAATTTTTATGAAAGTTTTTACCTATAAGGGTCTTGGCAATTCTTATAAAATTCTTCAAAATGAAAATTTCATTGCTTCATTTGTATGCTGAAAGAGAGGGTGCTGATCTTATTTTCTTCACTCCACAAGATAAATCCGATACCACCATTGCATTAAAAAGACTTCTATTAATTAAAAGAATCACTATGTTTCTTAAATTTTTTGAATTTGGAAGAAATCTCAAAATTATCATTACTAAACTTCACTAGATCTTTTAAAAAATTATAACTTTAATTCATTCTAAATCATATAAAATAATTTTAGGAAAACTCATAGGTTTTTAATCAACCCTCATAATAGTGACTAACAACCTCTAAATTATTAAAATTAACTAAGTTGCTATTCTAATTTTCTAATTCTTATAACTTTGGTTCTAATTAACCTAAGTCAAGGAATTAGGCTATAATTTATACCATCAAAGATTTTCATTCTAAAAATTCCTTAAAATTAAACTTTATTTATATGAATTATAATCTAATATGCTTAATTATCATAAAAAAAAGTAACAAAAATTTAAATTTTAGAGCTTAATTGAGAGCTCACAATAATCTTTATAGTGAGTGCAGTTAGATTGGTCTCGGACAAAGGCAACAAGAAGTGGACCTTTGTTCCTCCTATTTTATGTTCAAGTGAAGCTTTGGAGGTAGAGGTAGTAGTTGCATGAATAGTGTGTTAATACTAAGTTTTCGGTGGTGCTTTCTCTTGTTGGTAATCCCGTAGTTGGAGTGATAAATCTAATTTTCATGAATTCCAAGCACTCAAAATTAAAGGTGGCATTTTCCATACGTTGACTCTTACTTGTGATTTGTTTTTTTATTTTTTTATTTTTTTATTTTTTGTTTTTTTTTGTTTTTTTGTTTTTTTGTTTTTTTTGTTTTTTGTTTTTTTTGTTTTTTTTTTTTGTTTGTTTGTTTGTTTTGTTTTGTTTTGTTTTGTTTTGTTTTTTTTTTTTGTTTTTGTTTTTGTTTTTTTTTTTTTTTTTTTTTTTTTCTGTTTAGTGATTGAGCTCTGACTGCTTTAAAATTCTTTTAGGGTCACTTTTTCTATATTTTTGTGTCGCTATGATACATGTATTGTAGTGTAATATCATATTTATTAGAATAATTAATATAAAGCTTCTATTTGGAATCATAACCAAAGATTTCTCTTGCTATAGTAGAGAGGTGCTATAATACTATGCTATTGCTATTGTTAGTTTTTGTTATTTTTCTTCTCTTAATTGTTATTTAAAAGCAGTGTCATGTTGTGGTTCTATTATCATGTGAAAATAATGTTTTTATACATTTAATACATAATATATTGGATAATATAGTGAAAGCCATGTTAGTGGATTTTTGTTGATTATAGGATGTGGATAGATTATAACTTCAAAAAGAGATGGTTTAAAAAAATTTCTATTAGAATTTATATAACTTTCTTTCGTTTTGATAGTGACTTTGAAGTTGATCTTATTAGTAGTAAGTTTTAAATATTTAGAGTCACCTTTGTTAGATATTAGTGATCCATAAAGTCTTATTCTGTTTCTTTAATCTTGTAAAGAAAAGAGTTGGAGGGAGATTTTGGTAGCAAAAAGAGAGTTTAGGGCATCCATATAGATGAATGGAAATGGATGATAAAAATCTTCATTCCTATTGATCAAAAATCATGACCAATGGACTTTAAGGAGGCTGCTTGAGGCCATATTAGAGATTAAGATTAGCTTTTTGGAAGAATTCGAGCTTTAGAGGCTACAGTTAGCAAATTTAGGTTTTTGGCTATGGTTTTGGTACAAATTTTGAGTCATTTGGAGTTTATATGAAAGAGATATGGGCGCCCAAGGTTATGGTGTTGATTTTGTACCTACTGTCACTCTTTTGGATATAAGACATGCATACAGAAAGCAACAGAGGATCGTCAATTGATTTTGAAGAGAATACTTTATTGGCTATATTTTATGGATATTTTTTGATGAATTTTAAGCTAAAATAAAGGAGTTGTTGGAAGTTGAAGTCAACATTTAGAATCTAAGGAGTTGTAAATGACCCGAATTGCTAGTAGTTATGTTTTGAGCTATATCTTGTGTAATTTGACAAGATTTTGGCTAAGAATTTCTAAAAATGTATGTTTTTATATTAATAAACTTTATATATAAGATTTGTGACATTTAGATTTTAGATATGTGGAATATGAAGAAAATAGTATATAGGTGCTTGTGAATTTGGGTTTTGAAGCACCTGCTAGGGTTTTTAAGATGTCAGACGATTGGTAGCGAATTTACAATTAAATTTTTATAAGATAAAGCTTAAAGGTAAATTCTATATTATCCATGAATTTGGAAAATTTTAACGGTTGGATCAAAAGATATGAATTTATAAAGTTCAGGAAGAAGAAATCTTTTGTAAAAATATTATATTTTGAAGGGATTTTATTACAACTTGAGCATTTAATGCAAAATAAAGGAGTATTTTGGAAGCCAAGACTTTATATATATGTTAAAGATGGATATATGGAGCTATGGTTGAATTCTTGTATAAAGATGAGTTTTTGAGAGGAGATTGTGGCTTTTCTTTGAAGTTATTGAAAACCTAATCTATCATCAAATGGTTAGCTATGATTTGGTATAGCTAAGAATGTTAGAAAATTTCTAGATATTTTAGAAAGCCTTATGTACAAACCTTCTTAAATATAAAAGGTTTTATTAGTAAAGTATCTTTTTGATATTGTAATATTTATTTTTCTTCTACTTTTAAGATTAAATAACTTATTGGAGCTTGGCCAATAAGTTAAAACTAAACTCTCTATAGCTAGGTACCCAATGTATTCCCAGATAGAAAACCATGCAATATGACAATGATGTCTAATAAGGTGCCAAATTTGGTTGTTGAGTTTGTGGTATTGTAGAATTATAACATGGCTATTTCTTATTGAATTTGAGTTCAAACAATTAGATTTGTTGGCTTTGATAGTTGTTCTTGCTGTGTTTTTCAGTTCCTTGAGTTATAGCCGATGGATTTGCTTCTTTATATTTATTTAAACTTTTGCTATTGTAGCTTTATGGAGATGAAGAAGATTTCATGATTGCAATGATATAGCTTATTGTATTGAAGTCATGCTAGGAATGGCATGCAATGATATTTATTATGGTGTTGTCATTCTTGCATTATTTCTCTGTTCTTTTTTTCTTATGTATTATTGTTCTTGATCTTAATTTTTATTGAGGCAATTAGCCAACATCTCCTGAGACCTTTCTTTATTTTATTTTTTGACTATGTCTGTTTCAATAAGTGACTTAACGTCATTTTTTGAATGTTGAGTGTTATAAACATTGCATAGTGTTGTTGTAGTATATCTTTGATGGTGAAGGCAATAGCCAAGGCATTGATTTTGTATTATATTTACTTCCATTGTCTTCTTAATCTTCATCAATTTTATGATATCTTAGCCGAACCATCGAGTCATTTATACGCCTTTACTTATGTCATCTAAACATCGCAATTATGGGATGAGACAAGCCTTGTTTTTGTAAATAGAGTAGAAAAGAATGATATTGGATATGGACAACTTTTGGACATTATTATGATTGTTAGAGAAGGCATCCAATTGTATTAAAGAGCATAGTCTAAGCGGATTAGTTGACGAGAGTGGTAGATAAGCTTGATCATTACTAGTTGTCAATAATTTTGCTTGTAAATTTTGACCTCTGAAGAGGTTTAAAAGATCAAGTGAATTAGCACAACTCTTAGAATTAATTAATTGAAGGATCATAGGAAAATGAATTTAGTTTAAAATTGGTAATTTTAATAAAATTCTTATATAGATGCAACTAAAGGATTTCGAGAGGAACACTTATTGACTATCAATATCAAACTCCTAGAATCAAGATATATGATTTGAATTAGCATCTCCAATAAATATCTCTAAGAGTCTCTTAAGTAGGAATAACCTGATATCAAAGCGAATTTAGGACTAAGATAAGTTAAGATGTAATTTAGATTTTTGGATGAATAAAAGGAAATGAAGTTTAATAAAAAAATAAATTAAATAGATGAATTTTTTTCAAAAATTTATAAATTATTATTTGAGGATAATTTTTTGCTAATGGATAAATATTGATATATTAATTTAAAATCAAATACATGTCTATGAAGCTTCTAAGAAACTTTGCCACAAGATAATACCAAATCTTCCTACATATATCTTCTATCTAGTACTTCTTAAGTAGGTAAGTAGGTAAGTAGGTATATTAGTGATATTGTTAAGCCATATACAACAATCAACATATTGAGAAGAAAGCAATTATCATCACCTTGTATTAAATAGATAACAATCAAGAGTTTGAAATTGAAGAAGTCTTGGATTCAAGGAAGTGCCATAATAATTGAAATATTTTATTTATGTGTAAAAATATAATATTGATGAATATTCATAAGAACCATATAAGAATTTGATAAATGCAATAAAATTTGTCTTTTCTTTTCATCAACAACATCCTTCAAATCCAAAAACTAACTTTGTAGAATTACTTTGTAAATATAAAAAAATAACATCCAATAAATTCATTTTAAAAAATATTATTTATTGAATTATAATTTGAAATACTTATATTATTTTAATTTAGACAACATAATAATTATAATAAAGTTCTTCAAGAAAGACATATTTTTCTTCTAATAGATGGTTAGAAATTACATATTTAATACTATGATCTTAAAAGAGACTTTCAAAGGTTAGTGATATTATTAGAGGTCGATACTACATTTCATAGAATGTAAAAAATATTATTTGATAGTAGTTATGAAGGCCTTAATAATAATCAAAATAATTAGATGGTCTTTTTCACTTGATATGAAACATTATTAATAGTTAAAAGGACCTATTAATCACCTTCTTACAAAATAAAGATCAAAGTTTATTACTTATATTATTCAACAAATCTTGAACTTCATCAACTTGTGAAGTAATGATACAATTCTTATAAAATTTGATTCTTGAAAACAAAGGTAATTTAATGATAGCTATATTTATTTGCATATTTACTTAGATAAATTGAATCAAGTAGAAGTCAATATGTGAGTCAATGAATTGACTTACTTAGATATTTCGTATATAAAATATACTTGTTAAGCTTAAAATCGGAGATTTTGTAAGTAAGTAGTAGAATTTTTACAAAAAAATAGAAAAGAGATTGCTACTAGTGGATATGCAATCTAAGATAGAGTTTAGTAAAAACAATTATACAAAGAATATATTTTTTAATTAGCTAATATTAAATGAACGACCAAAGAAAGTAGTCTTGGTGTCAAAAAGAAAAAAGAAAATTTTATTTATTAATATTTTCTAATAAATATATATATATATATATATATATATATAAGAGATAAATAAATAAATGAAAATTAGGAGCAAAGTCAAAGAAGAAAATGTATATATATATATATATATATATAATCAAAGAGGTAGAAAAGCAAAGAAGAATATTAAAAGAAAAGTAGAAGAAAAGATAAATAAATAAATAAATAGTGAGAGAAAAAGAAAAAAAGGTGATTAGGAGAGCTATAGGCTATCAAGGAATGGCGGTAGCCTCTGCATTGATAGGGTTCCAGCTGCCCGAATCCCTCTCCTTCTTCTTTGTTTTATCTCCGCATTGTGATAGAACTCCGTACCTAGGCAAAATCTGTGAGTTTTTTTGTTCTTTTCCCGTACGATTGAAGATGCAGCGGTTGTGTTAACACTGCACCTTGTTGTGGCTGTTTTGTATTTTTTGTAATTCTGGGCAAACGGCAAGCTTGGTTTGGCGCAATTGTGATGCTTCATTTCTGATTCTTACAGCACCAAGTGATTAGGTGTGCATACTATTCTTGAACTCGGACATCGTGGTTGTAGGACCTTAATTTTTCTTCTCTCAAGTTGGTCATGGATTGCGGCCTCTTGCAGCTTCTGGTTTTGAGCTTGTAATTGTAAGCTTGAATTGTTGTAGGTTTAATTGTGGTTGACTGTCTCGTTGACCTTCCTTCGAGATCCTATTTGCTCGGTGAGCAAAGGGGAGGATATTGGCTAAATTTATGGTGGCGCTAGTGCAAGAGTCGGCATTGCGATGCAGAAGCTTATATTGATCCCAGGGAACTTTCGAGGTGGATCCAAGAGCGGCTGAGGAGGTTGTGTTGGGTTGTCCCATTATGAGCTCAACAAGAGTTGTTGTCCTCATGTGTAGATTATTGGAAGTGGCGATGCGTCGCATGTGATTGACGTTCCCTAAATGTAAATCCGTTGAAGTAGCATCAACATTTGCATTTAACTTCAACTTTGTTAGAGTTTTAGTTGTTTGTTTAGTTCACTGGAGAAGTGCGGTTTTGGTGCCTTGGTGGTATCTATCGTTGTGGTAGACCTTGTTGAAGGATCCACTTGGCTATGATCATTGGTTTTTGCACAATGAAACTTGATACATTGACATTGTGTTCAAGGCGGTGGAGGCGTGATCATCTGATTGGTTGTCATCGCTTTGAGGTACGTGAGTTGTAAAGTTTGGTGAAGGCAATCTTCTAGTTCCAACCTAATTTACATCTTCTCGGTGTTCACGCTTGGTCAGATTGTGCTTGCGCGGCGATTGTCTGATTCTGTTGAGGTGCTGACCACATCTATGCGTGTGGATCTGCTGTCGTTAGTGTTTTTAGGGTTGCAAGAGCAATCAAAGCCACATGGATAGCGGAGTTGTCGGTTGAGTAAAGAATTTTTTATTTGCTCACATGTACGGTGGCTGCTTGCGATTGAAGACTCTTGAGACTTGACATGGTTGCGTGTAGTCTGATAGAATTGTTACAAGTTGTCACCTAGCGATTGGAGCTACCATTTTGGATCCTTGCAACAATGTGGCTCATTGCACAATAGTGGGTAGCACTGGGGGAACTCATCGATTTGACATTTTCATTGGTGGCTAATTTTGGCGACATAGGAGTGTACACAAAAAAAGGGTACTTGTTAATGCTTTTTAGAGGCTCTTAATTCTTTCAACTTTTGATTGAGTAATTGTTTAGCAAGATGTGATTCGGGCTGCTCAACATGAGCTGTGCCTTGAGAATCGTCTGCAAGGAGAAAAAAAAACGATTATTGATGAACATCCGATTGTTGTATTTCCAAGAGTACATAGCCTCGTCCATTTCCTTAGACATTGTGTGGTTCAATATTATTGGAGTCGTTGATAGCTATTGAGAGCGCACAGATCCCATGAAGATCGTGAAGAGGTTGTATTACATCGAATACTTTAAATTAGCCTTGGGCAATTCTATAAAACTTTTTGCAGTGTTGTTGCAGCGACTTCATTCAAAAATTATTACATAACACAACCCAAGGGCGGTGTGCAATGAGATGTGCATTGCGCCATTGTGTTCAGCATTACCATCGACGACCAACTCTTCCCTATTAGAATTGCTACATCGTCGTGGAAGAAGATCTGTAGGTTTTTGTTATATCAGTGGCAAACTCACAGTTTTACATCAAGATTTATTGGCTGAAGAGAGCCCTTGAGCCATCCAACATCACCAGCGTGGTAGCTCAATTTCATCGCACAAGAAATTATCTAGAGCTTGGGGTTACTCAGCAAAGGGTGGAAAACGCATTCCGTCGCTTGCTTGCATCTAGCTGTCTGGATTCAAGACTCTCGCCCAGATTGCCATCTCTAAGCAGCATCACCCAAATTTTGTGAGTGGAGATCCTATATTAAGCTGGATGTGGACAACTCAATTTGGATGAAGTTCTAACGAAAGATGAATTTTTTAAATTAGATTAAGTATGTGGATGAAGAATATGGATGAATTGTTATTCAAGGATGAATTTTTGTTAATGAATGAACTTTGATTAAAATAAAATAAAATAATACTACTAATAATAATAAAAAATAAATAAAAATAATAATAAATGAAGAAATAAATATAAAAAAATAATAAACTTAAAGAAGGAAATTTTTATGATATTAAGTGGTTAAGTGATTTACTATTATGAAGGTAAATGTGTTATATGGCTTGTATAACATTGCCACATATGTTTAAAAGAAAGAGAGAGATCTTCTTCACACTTATCAAAACCTTCTGTTTTTTTTTATCTTTATTCAAGACTTTCTAGTGCTTTTGTATTTCACAATAGCTACTATAGTTTCAATTCTATATCTATCTATTAGTTGTATACTTTCATTTTGTTGATGATATAAGAATGTATTATCATTTTTAGAATTTTTTTTGTACTTCATGTTCTTGATAAGTGTTGCACAATTGAAAAATAGATCTTTTACAACTTGTATAAATATCTTATCGCCAACAAATAAAGATTGAATTTTTTTGTTGGTATTTAGACTAAATGCCCTTGTGCGGGAGTAACTGAAACAAGAAACAACGGTACGGTTATTTGTTAAAGGTGTGTTCATGTTTTAACACTCTCACACGGAAAATTCATGACCGGTAATTAAAACATCGAAAAGTGAAATCGATGCAGCTGAAAAGTGCCTCTAGCGACCTCTATGTCCTTTTGACAGAAGCGGAAGCATCTTGGGTGTTTGATTCTTGTTCCAAGCTGCCATTCTCGGAACTTGTGCGCAGCAACGCTAAACTCAGCAAATAAGACACTAAGTGCTCGAATTAAGTTCAGACAGAAGAGTTCCAACATTCAATCCATCTACCAGATTAAGGGAGAGAACAAATTCACTAGTACAAATAGAAGATGCCAAAATATGCCGCAATCCTCCACGAAGCTCGTGGGACTTTTGCCTGGCTGTAATTGAAAAAGTCTTCCCCTTCTCGTTGGTGCGATGATAGCAGGCACGAGAACGACGCGCTTCCTCGGTTGTGACGCCACGCAGTATCCTTGAATGGGAACCCAGTACTGCAGGATGGGGTGTCGATTAGAGCGGGGCTTCATTCAGGTCCGATCCGCTAGAAAGATGATGGAAACCGACGTCGCTTCAATCGATATCGAAATCGACATTATCTTTCTAGATTAGACAGTACAAAGGAGCAAAAAAGATGCGGGGAATCCTCTGGTGAAATCTGCTTAAGAGTTCCGGGTTCCTTCGTGGATGACTCCAGGAATGTTGAGAGCAAGCTATATATGCATATGATTTGTGTTTCTGAAAAGACTGCTTTACAGGAAAGATGAGTTCAGGTGAAAGTGTTGCAACTTTCTTTGTATTCCTAATACTAGAATTATGGGTAATATCGTCACGTGCAAGTCCAGTTATAATCAGGATGGTGAATATTCCAGTGTAATCCTAATGTTGATTCTAATTAACTATGGTGATGAAATACATAATACGAAACAAGACCCTTGTGAGGAAAAGCAGAGCAAATCAAAATCTTTGGTTGGCGAACTATTTGATAGTAAGACATAATATGATATGTGCTGTGTTAATTAAAAAAAATTAAAAATTATAATTATACTTGAACTGAAGATAATGAGACCAAAGAAATTCTATTTTTATAAGTTGGAACTTAAAAAGAGACCTTTCTACGTGCAGATTGACTTAAAACTTAAATTTCACTTTTCATTACATCATTATTAAAAACAATAGACATCAAATTTTCTCAACCAACTTTGAAGGTCCAGTCCATAATCATAATGGCAAACAATAAGACACTTGTGCACAATGCCAAATCAGCATGTAATCACCATATCACTCAATCAAAACTACAGTCAAACTGGTCTACATTCCCATTCATCTCTACAGAAATCTTCCACATGCCGCCCCACACACGAAGGATGTGGAGTAAATTTATAATAATACGATGAACGGTGCACACAGTGCATACTTAGAACCATGAAATCTTATCTCAAGGAGGAGGATTACCTTGTGATAACCTGGTACTGCTAAAAGATGATCCAATTCACCCAGGTACAAAAATAAAAGAGAAAATACAAACATGTCTGAGACTCAGTGTCATCGCCGGGGAGGGATTTAGATTCATTGATCGCAAGGTGAAAACCAACGTGGATCAGAACCATGGTGAGCGAGGGCTTTGCGTGTGGTAACATTATGGTCTGTGAATATGGTTAAATTTGGAAACCTAGATGGTTTCAGATCCATCGTGCGGTCAGCGCAACGAGGACCGCGTCGAACACGCGTGTTCGACGGTTTTGGTAAACGCCACCCGGGTGCACGGTCCGTGCCTGGATAGCTGTTCAACCCGGAGTGGCACACTTTTCAGGAGGGGAGCTGGAGAATCGTCGCCATACCTTGTGCCCATTTGGAGTCCAAGTACAGTCCCGGTTGTCGGGGGTGCGAGGTCCGTGCTGCCATGGGGGGAGCTGCCAGGATGTGGATCGCGTTTGTTGGATGTCGGAGACGACTAGAATTGTAAGTGGCCCTTTAATGAGCGTTGCGGAGCGGGATCAGTTGCCCCTGGCGCGCGGGTGATGAGCCAGTTTGAGGTGAGGACCACAGGGATTGGGACAATATCCCCAGCTCGACACTGCAAGTGTCTTTCTTGGGATGACCGATGGAGGCCATCGAATTCCGTTCAAAGTATAAGAATGAATCAAAGTAATGACTGAAAAAGCTCACTGGAATGACAAGCTGTTGGTTCCTACGAGGACGACGTCGAAGTAGAGGGTGGCGTTTGCTATCTTGGGTCCGAAGGTCGGTAATGCTCTTCAGGCGTGATACATAGCATTTAGAAGGGGACAGAGAAGGATCAGTTACAGTTAGAATTGTTTTGCCAGGACTTAGAATAATAGACTTACAATGGTCGCGAACATCTGCGACATTCTTCTTGTAGACGAGACCAGAGAAAGACGCGTCGATGTCGCTTCGGATGGACCGCCATCTTTGTTGTTGTCTTATGATTCTGAATCGTTAGGACGTGATGGTTCTGTAACATTGCCGATCACATTCCAAACAGGATCTGACAACCGAGAGTTCCTGAAACGAGCTCATGACGTTGGGGCATTTGAATCCTTCGAGGACCGCAGACGTAAGAGTGCGAAGCTCGATGAGCAGCTCGAATGCCTACAATCAGTTCTGCCATGTTCCACCAAGGTGTGACGCTGAGTTCTTTACAAACCGCCCATGTCGTCGCTTGGACCTATGGTTTGGTTTTTAAGGTGTTCTGTTATTCAGACTGTTAATCAAGCAACACGTATGAGTCGAAGATGTGTAACAGTTTACACAAGTGTAATGGACAACTAGTCTTTTCTGTGCACAGATGAGCAAAGAGAGAACATCTGTAGTCTCGGATGCATATCGGTACATTGGGACCTTGCAAAGGCAACTGGAAGAGCTCAAAGCTCAGGTTCCGGAGGAAGCTTATTCTGCCAGAACGCACCCTAAGGATTACGAGTCGAGAGAAATGCTTGATCAGCGGAATTGCTCGAGACAGCAGTGTGAATCACTGGAACGGTGTCCTATGGTTAGTGTAGATTGCCTCTCTTTAGTCAGTATTAGATTATTATTGCATAATGTTCTGATGCACTAGACTTAGATGCAGGAAAGTGACCAACTAGTTTCTTAATTGTGTGCGGCAGGTGGAGGTGGTAAAACGTGATGGACTCCTGGAAGTATGCATAGTATGTGTCAATCGTCCGGGGCTTCTTGTTGACGTGATGTCAGCTGTTGAATCAAGAAGTTTCGATGTGGTGCAAGTTCGGATTGCGTGCCATGATGACATCGTGGTGGAGTACTTGAGTTTAGAGGTGAGAACTCCCCATATCATGGCAACGAGTATCACATGATAGGAAGATATTCGAAATCTTCCAAAGAGTGGCTCTACATGCATGCATCAATTTCATTTATTTATTCATTTTAGTTTTTTTTTTTTATTATTATTTTTCTTTTAATAAAGTATCACTTGTTGTGAAAATGGCAGAGTGAGGACTCTTTAAGCAGCTACTCAGCAGAAGTTGAGAAGGATATAACTTCCGAAGAAGACAGCGTTAAGACAATGTTTGTGCATGCCATCTGCAAAGAAGGCTTCGATTGCGTTCTGTAATGATATTGCCCAAAGGTTGTTTGCTTCTCAAGTCACCGAAAGAATTTGAAAACGTCGATCATTTCGAACAGGCTTAAATTTCTCTTCGTTCACTATTGATTATTGCAATCATATCCGTAAATATCCCTGGAGAATCTCAAAGGTTCAGTACGACAGTATATCACTCGGCAAAGCTTGGCATCAACGATTGGCATGTACCATTAGGGAGTACTGAAGATTTTATGTACCATTAGCAGCTCTAAGATCACCTGGCCCTGAGAAATACCCATTGCGGAGCACACCTTGAGCCCACATCGGTTCGGTAATTCAGTCTTGGATTCTTCATTGCCCATCCGAACATAGATTCGACTCTGACGCTAAAATTAGTCTAGTTTCAGCGTTGACACTGCAATGATTCCACCTTGTAACACTGATCTAGTTTATTTAGAACCATTGGTGTCAGCAACCAGTTTGTACATCGTTGTTAGCACCGTGATGGTGCAATAGTTCTTTATGTTCAATGCCGTGTCTCCCTTCAGGAAGAAGCTGATGAGTCCATTGTTGAAGGCTCTGTAGAGGTGCCCTTCGTTGAAAGAGGTGTTGATGAGCGAGGTGACGTCTTGATCCATCGTATCCCACATTTTGATGAAGAATTCAGTGGAAATGGTGTCCTCGCCTGAGGCTTTATTCTTGAGGTGGTGTTTCGCAGCCTTGTGAACCTCCATCATAGAGATGGAGGTAGTGAGTTCTTCATTTTGCAAAGGGGTGACCTTCATCGGCACACTCCGTAGGCAACCGTCTCGCACTGCTTAGTTATTCTTGGCCCTCGGGTCGTTTGTATACAAAGTTTTATAGAATTGGTGGACGTGCGTTTTCGTGTTCCTACCGTTGGTAATCACTTGATCGCCAATTCTAGCTCTTATGTTTTTATTTTTATGAAATTCAAAAAAAAAAAATTGAGCATTTGTTACCCACTCGGCTCCACAGTGATGCCATTTTATTTTTGGTTGACTCTAGTTTTCCACTTCTGGCTTCTTCGAGGGTGGCCTGTGCCTGATTGAGGCTGTCCCATGCTTCCAAGTCTGACCAGTTCATTTTGAGGCATTATTCTGCTTCCTTGATTTTGTGAAATAGGCTTGCTTAGAATGCTTTGCATTGTCTCCTCCTATCCTTCTTTAGCTAGGTGCTTACCTTTCTTTTTTGTTAGAGGATAGTTGTGACTTTCTTCCTTGAGGTGCAGAGGTCAATGTTGGTCATTGCAAAGCATACGAGTCAAAACTCTACAACTAATTCACCTTCATAATAATAAATCACTTAACCACTTAACATCATCATTGTAACTTGGCTTATGTTTGATGTGTAGATGTTTAGGATTTCAATGGATTTCACTTTTACTTCTATGACTATAAATTATACTCAAGATTCTATAATGACTCCATCGTCTCAAATGCGGGTAGCTAGCTTGTTTAATATCAAATTATCAAGGATATGAATTTCAAAGAAAGAAATTCTCAATACACTCTTGTGTTAGTGAAAAGAACTAGAAAGTTATTCAAAGATGATGTAATATTGAATAATATTAGCTATTGCCAAAAATAAGAAGATTAAAAAATATTATTATTAGAAAGATTTGACTACAAGGTAGAATATAAACTTGAAAAGTTATATAATCAAACCAATTATCTTTTAAGATTAGAGGGGAAATTAAGCCCTATTCCTATTGATGACAACTTGTTAGATGAATCTCTTTTTATCATTTCTACCCATTAAAATTGATACAATCTCATTGTAGAATTTTTAAATTTAAATCGATTTCTAGAAGAATTATCTAAAAAAAAACATCTTAAGATTAGAATTAATAATGCTTATTTATTAATTATAAAAAAATAATTATATTATCAAAGAATAGGTGGTTGTCACGGCCATAATCATGTAAGCTAATAATTACATATAGAAATAGGTAGAAGTAAGTAAAAGTAGATAAAAGTAAGTTAATTCTATAATATTTAATATAGAAGCTTCCTAGAAACTTCCTAGACGCTGCTTTGACTTCATAGGTGTCTTTAATTGACTTTTTGGATTAGAAACGTGGTCAACAAGTTGGCCATGTGCCACACATGTTGTTAGCTTGAAGATCAAGCTAACTATGTGGCCCACACTTAGAAAAACTTGCCTTGTAAGTTAAGGCATGTGTCCTACAAAGTCAACACATATTGGAGGTCCTATAGAACGTCGCCACGTAGCCCCTAGTTAGATAGTATATATAGAGACAAGAGTGAAGGCTTCTTCACTCTTGTCAACTCCTTTCTTGCTTCTAGTCCAGGTTCAAGAGTTTTTAGTTTCTTGTCTTATAGCAATAGCCATTCCAGTTTCCTTTTAATATACCTACTTGTTTATATTTTGACTTATTATATCGAGATAGCCTTTTGGTGTATATTTTCCCTCATCGAGTCTTTGTCCTTGACAGATTGACAAGAGTTTACTTACAATATCAGAGCTTTGTTTTTTCTTGAGTAAGAGTGGATTACCCCTTTCTCTTGACAAGACATAAGCATATTAAAAGTTTGCGGATTACCCACTTCTAAACTGATATTGTTCTTAGTATCGTCTTTGTTATCAAGTCTTTCTTTTCTTTTGTCTTGAGTAATATCAAACAAATTTTTCTTCTTAGTGTCATTATGGCAGAGCTTGTTGAAATGAAGAGTGCAATGGCACAAATGCAAGAGCAAATGAGGGAGTTAATGCTTGCGATGCATCAACTCAATTCACCAACACAGGAAAGAACAAGAATAGCAGAAAGTGGAGATATAGAGATGATCGGAGCTGCTTCAACATCTACAACAAATCACGTTCCTTCTCCAATTGTACAACATCCTATAAGCACTAGAGAACCAAGAATTGCCTTACCTGAGAAATTTGATGGTACGAGATTAAAGTTTCGAGGGTTCATCAATCAAGTATAATTGGCAATTGAACTTCAACCGCAAAGCTATCCAACTCCAGGATCACAAGTCAGGTTTATTGGCACTCTACTTTCTGGTTATGCATTATCGTAGTTTTTGTCTTTTCTTGAACAACGAAATCCAATATTGGACAATTTGGAAGCTTTTTTGGCGGAGTTTCGATCTATGTATGGTGAACACGATGCAACTCGTGTTGCAACAAATAAGATCCGAATTCTACGACAAGGAAATTGCTCAGTAACAGTATATGCTTCACAATTTCGACAACTTGCAATTGACATCAAGTGGGATGATGCTGCACTCATCAGTCAATTTTTTTATGGATTGCAATACGAAGTAATGAAATTGATGCTCAACTTACTTGATCCTCAAACTTGGAATCAAGCAATCGATTTTGCGGTAAAATGTGATAATCGACTTTTCGAATTTCGATCCGAGAATCATTCACGGAAACCTCAACGTTATTACTCAATGGCAACATCAACATCTTTGCCAAACGTACATTCAGAAGTAGAAGACATGCAAATTGACGCGGTACGTTTTAAACCCCTAACTGAGCAAGAAAAGATTCGTCGTCGTCAAGAAGGATTATGTTTATATTGCGGAGAACCTAAGCACACTGCTCAACATTGTCCAAAGAAACGACGCAACTATAAAATGAGGGGTACGACGGTCAAAAAAGACAACATGTCGGAAAACGGATTCGTCCAGCTACAATAGGGACCGTGCAGCTGGAACCTTGTATAATTCCTAATGAAGGTCCTATCCTCTCCTCAGAACCCTCTCCTTGTTTTATAATAGACTTATATTTAGGACCTAAGAATTACAAAGCCTCTGCTTTATTAGATTCGGGAGCCTCAGCATGTTTTTTAGATGAACAATTTGTTAAAAGTCGTAAAATACCCTTTGTACAGAAACCTAAACCAATACATGTAGAAGTCATAGATGGTCGTCCCTTGTCTTCTGGAGATGTCACTCATGAAACTCATCCTATAAAAGTAACAATAGACGGTCATGATAGCTACATAGCTTTTAACATAATTAAATCCCCGTCCAATCCAGTTATTTTAGGTTTATCCTGGCTAGAAAAATATAACCCTCGAATAGATTGGAATTCACGTAAACTTGACTTTTCCCAAAGCGTTATTAATAGTTCTATCAATCAAGTAAAAAATTATAAGTCTAGTATAGTAAAACCCGTACTGATAGGTGCAAAAGCATTTATACACGCAGCAAAAGAAGGATCAACTTTTGCTATTTATGGTGCACCTATTTCTGAAAACGTAAAGACTTCAATTGGTATTCCAAGTCAATATCAGGAGTATCAAGACGTTTTTGAAAAAAAGAATGCAGATATTCTTTCTGAGCATCGCCCATATGATTGTTCAATCGACCTCAAGGAAGGAACTCAACCACCATTTGGACCAATTTATAGTTTATCGCAAGATGAGATGGCTGAACTCAAGACATATATTGACGAGAATTTAGCGAAGAATTTCATACGCCATTCAAAATCTCCAGCAGGAGCTCCAATTCTATTCGTAAAGAAAAAAGATGGATCTTTATGAATGTGTGTTGATTATCGAGGACTCAACAAGATCACAATCAAGAACAGGTATCCATTACCTTTGATATCAGGACTCCTTGACCAGTTGAATCAAGCTAAGATCTATACAAAAATAGATATAAGAGGAGCATATAATCTAGTACGGATCAAAGAAGGAGATGAATGGAAGACTGCGTTTCGAACCAGGTATGGACATTTCGAATATAATGTCATGCCCTTTGGACTCACGAATGCACCAGCTGCTTTTCAACATCTCATGAATGATGTATTTCGTGAATTCTTAGACAATTTTGTCGTCTGTATTTCGTGATTTCTCATGAGTTGCAGCTCCACTTATACGCTTCACTAGTAAAGATAAATTCCAATGGAATCAAGAAGCAGAAGCAGCATTTGAAGCCTTGAAGACATCATTTGTCTCTGCACCAGTCTTATATCGTGTTCATTTTTCCAAGGCATTTTTTATGGAAATAGATGCATCAGATTTTGCCTTGGGTGTAGTTTTATCACAAATGGGAACAGATGACAAACTTCATCCGATAGCTTTTCATTCAAGAAAATTCTCAACAGCCGAGATCAATTATGAGATCCACGATAAAGAACTTCTTGCGATCGTGGATTTCTTTCAAGAATGGCGTCATTATTTAGAAGGCGCTTCTAGTCCAGTCACTGTGTATACAGATCACAAGAACCTCCAGTATTTCATGTCAACATGCATGTTGAATCGTCGTCAAGCTCGTTGGAGTATGTCTTTGTCAAGATTCGAGTTCATTATCACTTATCGGCCAGGAAAACAACAAGGTTTATCTGATGCCCTATCTAGACGTTCTTATTTTGCACCAAAAGAAGGAGATGCAGCTTTTGACCAACAAAGATCGGTCCTCTTGAAACCGGAGCAATTTCATCTCCGAGCAATGAAATCAACATTGACTGTTGATTCAACTTTTTTCAAGCAAATCTAGTCCAGTATGTCCTCAGATCCTCTTGTTTATGATATCGAGAATAATTCTTCCAAGTCTCATGATCCTTCTAAGTTCGAGTTCAAGAATAATCTATTATATTTTGAAGGACGCCTATATGTTCCACAAGGAAAAGCACGTTTACGTGTTCTTCAAGCACGTCATGACTTTCCAACAGCAGGGCACTTTGGATATAATAAGACTTTGGAACTCATATCAAGAGATTTTTGGTGGCCACAAATGTAGAAGTCAGTCAAAGACTTTGTACAATCATGTGATATTTATTCAAGATCAAAAATTCCTCATCATCGACTTTATGGACTTCTTCAGCCATTACCTATACCAGAACAACCATGGTCTTCTGTTTCTATGGATTTCATCACAAATCTTCCAAGCTCAAGATCTTATGATTCTATATTTGTGATAGTAGATCGTTTCACCAAGATGGCACATTTTGTGCCATGTACAAAATCTATCACAGGTGAAGAAACAGCTAAGCTTTTCATTGATAATATCTATCGCTATCATGGATTACCTAAAGATATCATATTGGATAGGGGAACTCAATTTGTGTCAAGATTTTGGAGGACCCTTTTCAAGATTTTAAAAGTGGACATAAAGCTATCTTCGGCTTTCCATCCTCAAACTGATGGACAAACAGAGCGCGTAAACCAAGTCTTGGAGCAATATTTAAGGTGTACTATCAACTACCAACAAGATGATTGGACAACCCTTCTGCCATTGGCAGAGTTTGCTTATAATAATACGGTACATTCTTCCATGCAACAAACACCTTTCTTTGCCAATTATGGCTATCATCCATGACTTGATACTTTTGATTTTTCAAAAGTTGATAATCCTGCAGCAAAAGATATGGCAAATCGGTTGTCAGAGTTACATGCAATAATGAAGACGCAATTAAAGGAAGCTCAAGAACGATAAAAGATAAACACAGATCTATATTGTAAGGAGCAACCACAAATCAACGTGGGTGATAAGGTATGGCTACTTCGTCGCAATATCAAGACTACTCGACCTTGTGACAAGTTGGACTATCGTAGGCTTGGCCCCTTTTCTGTTTCTAAACAGATCAACCTAGTTGCATATCGGTTACATCTTCCGGAGTCAATGAAGATCCATCCTGTATTCCACGTGTCTCTTCTTGAACCATATAAGACAGTGGATATACAAGGAAGAAGACAAATGCCACCGCCTCCTATAGAAGTAGATAATAATGAAGAATTTGAGGTGGAAGAGATATTAGACTCAAGGCGGCGCCGAAATAAGCTGGAATATCTTGTTCATTGGCGCGGATATGATATTAATGAATGCACATGGGAGCCATCCAGGAATCTAGGAAATGCATCAGTTAAAGTCAAAGTTTTTCATCAACGACATCCATCAAAACCAAGATGAAAATCTCTCTTATAAAAGAGACAAGATTGAGGCAAGATAACATTCAATTTCTTATCCTTGTTTGTAACTTCTTTGCATTTGTGACGCTAATTAGATGGAGAGCCAACAACCAACGGATTCAACTCAAGAACCTTCGTTTGCTGACCTGCAAGACGAGACATTACGATTGTCACAACCTTCAAGACGACGCAATCGAGATGAAGATCTTCAAGAACGACATATTCTTCCTCGAATAGATGGTGAGATACAACGCGTTTGGTATCACGATTTGGGAAGGGACTCTCGATGTTTGGTGATTTTGCTAGAGATAGGAACAACTCCTGATGGTGTTTCGAATATTCTATTCGAAGGAAGTTACGAAGGCCTCAACAATGATCAAATAACTGGGTGGTCTTCCCGCCCTGGTATGGGACACTACCGATGGTTGAGAGGCCCTATCAATCATCTTCGAAGAGAACAAAGATCAGAGTATGTGGCGAATACAATTCGTCGTATCATAGATTTCCTCAACATATGATGATCGCTCCTCGTGGAACTCGTCTCTAGAAGGGGGGGTAATGTCACGGCCATAATCATGTAAGCTAATAATTACATATAGAAATAGGTAGAAGTAAGTAAAAGTAGATAAAAGTAAGTTAATTCTATAATATTTAATATAGAAGCTTCCTATAAACTTCCTAGACGCTGTCGTGTTGTAACACGAGTATACAGTGAAAATAAAAAGAAAGGGGAATTTTATTAATATTCAGTTACCTCGAATATTGGGAGCATCGACCAACTCCTGTACAAATACTGAGTGGTCAGGTTCAGTCACTCCGTTACAGTCAGTCGGGGCATACTGAAATACTCCATTCGATTCCAATAACGGGAGTCAGCAGGAAGAGAAGGACCAATTCACACGACGGGTTCGAGGAGCCAATTGGATCTAATCTCGATAATCCAATCCGGGTCCTTTATCCAATATGAGACCTGAATTGGCCGGTCAACCCAATGCAGTCTAATTACGGGGAATCCAGGTCTTACTACGGGTCTTAGCCAATCTGACGCGATGACCAATTTGACCCAATTATGGGAACATCCAGGTTACTACGGGCATCTTTTCCAATATAGGACCTGAATTGGTCGGGCGACACAATGTGGTCCCGATTACGGGGTTCGATTCTGTTTCAGGCTGTCCTGTTTTCTGTGCCGTTTCAGGGAACGTTGTTTTCGATAAAAGGATTTTTTAAAGGTAAAAACGGAGGAGAAAGCTTGACGGCGAGAGCCAATTTCGGATCCAAGCTTGAGGTGGGAGCCAATTCCGGATCTAAGACGGAAGATTGAAGAAATTCAGAGGATAAGGTTAGGAGGGAATCGGGGGGGGGGGGGGGGGAGAGAGTTTTCAAGCTTTTGCAAGGTTACCAGTTCGGTTTTCATTGGAGGTTTTTGAAGATCAAGGGAATTAGAGAGAGGAGCTTCATGCTTCGGGTCGGGGAAGGAAAGACATAGAATTTGGATTTTTCTTCTTCGTAGAGTTTTGAGAAGACTGAGGCAATCGCTGCTGAAGTCAGTGTTGTAATGGTGAATCAGGATTTTTAAATGAAGTGGGTTTGAATACTCTTGATTGTTTTATAAAATCGAGTTACGTTTGTGATTGAAGGATTAAAGGGGTGTCTATAGGATTGAGTATGCGGAGTGAATGAAATTTATTGGGTTAATCTAACAGGACAGTCAGTGGATACAAGATCGTAAGTACAAAGGGGTATTGAAGATGAACAGTTTGGGTTGTTCGGGGTTCTCTATAACGTCTAGAGACCTATTGGCTGGGGCAAAAAAAAGACTTCAACAAGCAGTCGGAGAGCATCTGTATAGATTTACGGTACATTGTTGCAGTCGTTTATATTCCAGCAGTCAAAAATTGATAGACTGCTTGACTATCGACGAATCTCCATACTACCTTCTAGAGCCAGACGCCCTGCGCGTTCTTGAGCAGGAAAGCACGTAATACGACAACGCTGCTTTGACTTCATAGGTAACTTTAATTGACTTTTTGGATTAGAAACGTGGTCAACAAGTTGGCCATGTGCCACACATGTTGTTAGCTTGAAGATCAAGCTAACTATGTGGCCCACACGTAGAAAAACTTACCTTGTAAGTCAAGGCATGTGTCCTACAAAGTCAACACATATTGGAGGTCCTATAGAACGTCGCCACGTAGCCCCTAGTTAGATAGTATATATAGAGACAAGAGTGAAGGCTTCTTCACTCTTGTCAACTTCTTTCTTGCTTCTAGTCCAGGTTCAAGAGTCTTTAGTTTCTTGTCTTGTGGCAATATCCATTCCAGTTTCCTTTTAATATACCTACTTGTTTATATTTTGACTTATTATATCGAGATAGCCTTTTGGTGTATATTTTCCTTCATCGAGTCTTTGTCCTTGACAGTGGTTTATTTAGATAATATATGGTAGTTGGTAAAGTATTAGCCATATTAATGGCATACTATGATAGAACTATCATATTGTAATTATTCATAGTATGTAAAAATTAACAAAAAAATATAATATATTTATAAGTATTGATGTGTATTAGAGTAGTTAATAGGTTAATTTAAAGAGAGTTGATGTAAGAAATTTTTTTTTGAGGTTTATCTATTTTGATTATAGTATTTAAATTATATAGAATTTAGATATTTAGTATTAAATTTAAAGAAAAGATTGGAGCTCAAAGATAAAGATCCAAACCTCTAAGAAGTTTATTTGGAGGGATGAAAGCAAGGTATAGATGGATGAAGGCATGGAATGAAGGTCTTCATCTCTTTTGGTCAAAAGCCATATTTAATAGGCTCTGAAGATAGTGTCTGTGATAATAACAAGGATTTTTATGACTTCAAAAGGATCATCTTGAGAATCAAAACTAAAAGATTATAAGGTTTATAATTTGGGCTACAATTTGTATAAAAATTTTAAAAGATTTGGAGTTAAGGTGATGGAGTTATAGCCATTTGAAGTCAAGATGTCTTTTTAAGACATATTGTTGCTCTTTTGAGAATATGAAGAGTTATACGATAGTTTTTAGAAATTGAAAGGTGTGACCACAAAGATAATTTTAATACCTAAATCTTTTATAAAAGAATTTCTATAATTAGAATTTATATAAATGAATTATAGAACGTTGAAGACAACATATGAAATTCAAAAGTAATAAGTGAGTTATTTTGTTGATAATAATAGTTAAAGCCATATCTTAAGTTTTTAAATAAATTTATGACTCAAAATTTTTATAAGTATAAGTTATTAGGTTAAAAAGTTATATATCAAAATTTTATAGTATTTGACTATTTAGTTTGTGAGATATGAAGAAAATTACACATAGGTGTATGAAAGTAAGGATTTAAAGCTATTATTAGGATTTTGATAAAATTTCAAGATCCGTAACAAATTTGTTGTTGAATTTTTTTTGGTAATTCTTTAAAATATATCAGCACTTCAAACTTATTGCTTTTCTATCTTAAGACTTAGTTGAAGAATTACTTATAGCTAAAAGTCTAAAGTTTTCTTAAGACAAATTCTCTCTACTGTAATAGTGCATATTCAAGATACTTCTTGGATAGATTAATGACTCAAAAAGCAACGAGAGTAGGATACTGTTGGCCTACTATATTCAAAGATGCACAAGATTATGCTAAAAAATATAATGCTTTTCAACATTATGCAAAAATGATCTGTATATGGTAATTCTTCTCTATATATCTTTGCCTTTAGTTCCTTTCAAAAAATTGAGAATTTATTATATAAGAGAAGTTCATCACTGTTCTTTAAGGGAGAAGAAACATATTATAGTAGCCATAGAATATCTAATAAAATAGGCAGAAGCAATAGTTATCAAAACCAATAATGCTATCTATACAACTAATTTTATATATGAGCAAATCATTATACAAATTTTTTGTTCTAAAATCTTGATTAATGATTAAGATACACACCTCTTGAATAATATCATAGAGGAGATGACTAATAGGTTTAATATAAACCATTGTATAACTATTCTTCATTATCTACAAACTAATAGTCACATGAAAAGAATGAAGTAAATTTTAATAAATATCCTAAAAATAATAGTACAAGACTTAAAAAAATATTGAAATACAAAATTACTAGCAATCTTTTAGGCTCATCATACAACCTACAAGATTACAATTAAAGCCACTTTATTTTTCTTAGTGTATAGAGTAGAAGCTATATTATCCATAGAATTTGAAATCAATTTTCTAAAAATATAAATAGATTACAAGTTAATTATCAAAGAATCCTTGAAGAAAAGATTAGAACAATTGGAAGGCCTTAATAAAATTTAAAGGATCGGAGCTCAATATATAGAATCAATTCAAAGAAGGAGAAAAATTGCTCTTAATAAAAAAAAAATATAAGAAGAGAGTCTTACAATTGGAAATGCTAGTATTGTTATAAAATACTAGAAAAATGGATTTCTTTGGAAAATTTGATGCTTTTAATTAGGACCTTATTATATTAAAGAAGTATTTTTTAACAATTCTTTATAGTTAAAAATATTACATGATGAACTATTTTTAACAAAAATATTTGAGAATAGATGTAAAGAATATAATGTGTGAGGAAAAATTCATCTTATAAAAGAAACATAATATATTCTTTGTTTACCTAAATGAATATGGACCTAGCTAAATAACTTAATTAAACTTGATTTTTATCAAGAAAATAGAAATCTTGACTTATCAAGAAGGTAAGGACAATTCTTTACATGGTTCTTAGTTCTACTAGAATATTATTTCTTTTACTTATTAAGAGCTAATAAATCCTATGCAAAAAAAAAAAAAAAAAAAAAAAAAAAATGTCTTATAAGATTTAGAGATAAGTTGGAATAAATGAGCATCTTTAGATTGTTGGAAATTTGGCCACCTCTTACATAACAAAAGTGGTTATGTAAGAGGTGGTGTGAGCTTAAATAAACCTCTACTAGTTGGAAGTTAATTTTAGTTCACAATAAATAAATTAATTATTAAAACCTTAGAGTTTTAGATTCCACATAAATTTTAATTAAATCATTTTCAAATCTTCTTTGTTACCTTAGTAATTAAGCTAATTCTATTATTAATTATTATTTATAATAATTTTCTTATAACATATATATACTAAAATTTTATATTTTAATTTTTAATTTATTTATTTTATATTTTTAATTTAATTAAATATTATTATTTATTTTTTTCTATTTTATTTTATTTTATTTATTATTATTATTATTATTATTATTATTATCATTATTCTTATTTTATTTTTTTAAATAAAAAAATCATCCAATATAAATTATCATCCATCATACTTCATTCATGAAGAAATTCCATCTTTAATTAATATTTTCATATAACTAATAATTATTATTAAACCTAACTTCTTAACCTTTAACCAAACTATCTAGAAGCCATTACAATATAGGCATGAAGATAGTCTAGATAATGAAGCTTACTTCTGCTCAGCTTAGAGGTCAAGAGCTAGAGTTGTGACTACTACTATAGATTACTTCTTCTAAGAAGGGATTCATCTTCAACTTTTTAGCAGACCTCTTTGATTTGAAGGTTACTAAGTTCTAATTGACATCCATAAGCTATTGATGGGTTGGCTTCTTCAACTTTCAATACAAGTGCCTTTCGTACCTCAACTTCTTTAATCTAATTAATTACTTGTGTAAGTTACCTACACAGACACTCGACTTTTAAATAAGTTTTTTGTGTCTCCTATGTACTATGTAATCTAAAGATGTTGTAATTTTGTTCCAAGTAATAGCAATAAGAGAAAATTATGCTTTCAAGCATTGATCTTTAAGAGCATCTAATGTTTTTGATTGTAGATACTAAAACACTCCATTAATCCTTTGTTATTGCTTTCTAAAGAATAAGATACAACAATATTGTACTGTAATTGCTAATAGTATGTAAAAATTACTTAGAACATATAATATGTTTATAAGTCTTGGTGTATGTTAGAATGGTTAATGGATTAATTTAAATAAATTGGATATAAGAAAATTTATTTTGAATTTTATCTATTTTGATTATGGCATTTAAAAAATTATAACACCTAAATATTTAGTATGAAGCTATAAGAGGAGATTAGAGCCTAAAGATGAAAATCTAAACATCTAGGAGGCTTATTGGAAGGAATGAAAGCAAAGCATGGTTGGATAAAGGCAAGGAATGGAGATCTTCATTCCTATTGGTCCAAGGCTTTAAAGAGGCTGCCTAAGGTCTAATTATGGATTAGGGTTTCTTTTCTGAAAGCATTCAATATTTTGAGGCCAGGATCAGAAATTTTAGGTTTTTGGATATGGATTGGATTCAAATTTTGTGTAATTTGGAGTTTTTATGAAGGAGTTATCGGCACTTAAAGTTAAGGTATCAATTTCATACCTACTATCTTTCTTTAGGGCATAACATATGTTTACAAAAAGAAAAAAAGGATCAACGATTGGGGTTGGAGAGAGCACTTTTTTAACTACAATTTTTATATAATATTTGATGAATTTGGAGTTTGGATGAAGAAGTTATAGAGAGTTGAAGTCAATGTATCCAAATCAAAGGTAGTAAGCAAATGATTTTATTCATAGTAATGGTTGGAGCCATATCTTGAGTTTTTAGACAAAATTTTTGACTCAAATTTTTTGGAAAAGGTATATTATTGTGTTAAAAAGCTATACATATAAATTTTGTGGCATTTGAGTACTTAGTTTGTGAGATATGAAGAAAATTGCACATAGTTGTATAAAAACTAGGATTTAAAGCTACTGTTTGGGTTTTGGTGATATCTTAAGATCTGTAATGAATTTGTAGTTGAAATTTTTTGTGGTATTTTTTAGAAGTACATTAGTACTTTATATAAAATTTCAGTGTGTTTAAAAAATCAGATTGGAAGATATGAATTTTTGAAGTTCGGAAATAATATCCCATAAGGATATATAAGGATTTAGAGTTTTTTTTTTTATCATATTTTGGATATTTTTGGAAACTTAAGATTTATATATTTTATGTAATTTCTCCTAAAAGTGTTATATATATATATATATATACAAACTTTGTCTTTCTTATTTTAAGACTTGATTGAGCAATTAGTAGTAGCTAAAAGCCTAATGCTTTCTTGAAGCTTAACTATCTCTACCCTGATAATGAGCTCTTACTATTTTATGCATGTAAGCTACCAATTCATCGACTTATTATTGTTCACTTTTATCTTCTCAAAATTGAATAATATGTCAATTGAAAATTAAATTCTAAACTTGTTAGTAATCAGTTTCAATAAAGAGGGGCCATACCAATGAATTCAACAAGAATACTGCAACAAAGAATAATGCCTCCATCTTTTTTGTAGAGTGTGAAAAGTAGCCTTTATAGAAGATTTTTGAGTTACAAATGTTGGTTGTGTAGCATCCTTCAATGATTAATGTACTAGTGCAAATGCAATAGATAAGAGTTAACAATGTTGTCACTAGCCTCATGAGCTCCCATGGCGTTGCATAATTATTGCTATGTCTCTGATTCAAAGTTGTTTGTACCAAGTCTAAAATTATTTGTCTTGGCCTTAATGTCTGTATATACTGCATCTATGGCTCCATTTATGATTGATCATACTTTAGTGATTCATCACAACCAATGCCTCTATACTCTGATATCTAATTGTTTCAACGTGACTGATCATCAAATATTTTATTTTCAAAATTAACCTATATTACAAAGGATGTGTTCATGTTGTAGGTTGTAGCATCATTGTGCATGATCATCACCATCACTTCCATAAAAAAAGAGTCTACATAATTCAAAGAGATCCTTTTGATCTCCCTTATAGCATTGCCACATCTCTAGTACCAATACTCTCTTTTGAAAATCGAGGTCAACAACAACAATGACAAACTCCACTCTTGTCATACTAACTGCACATCCATCATTGCTACAACTTGGAGAAGGAAGAAAATCATAGCTACAAAATAATGCAACTTGAACTTTCTAGGATATAAAAGAAATATGATTACTATAATTAGTTTTATTGATGGCCACCAAAACTATAATAAGCTAAGAAGAATTAGGATGCTATACCGCACCATCTAAATCATACTAAAAATTCTATAGCAGCAATCGCATGTTGAAAGAATAAGAAAAAATTCCAAAAAATGTCTTCCCTCTATTTAGTTGCCATACCACAACATAAGAAGGGACAAAGAAATTGTGAGTTAGGAGAAATCCGGGCAACCAGATCCCTATTGATAAAGAGGCTGCCACCATTTAAGGACACCCTATCATCATCTTGATTGTCTTTGCAATACTTTTTCTTTCTTTTATTTTTATTTTTTTTATTTATTTTTTTTTTCTTCTTTCTTCTTCTTTCTTTCTTCTCTTCTATTCTATATTCTTTTTTTTTACTCTTTTAATCTTTTTATTTTATTATATATATATTTTTTTAATTAATATAATAATAGAATTTTTTCTTCACTTCTAGCCATGAGGTACACTCCCATTGGCCATCATCTAATGTTAGCTTCAAAAAACCTATTCATTATAGAAATTATCTTAATAAATTCTATCTTTGACTGTATATTTACTATTATTAATTTATTTTCTATTTCTCCTAAAATTCTACTATTAACTCACCAAATTTATATTTTTAAGTATAATATGAGTATTTTTTTATAAAATAATTCTATCTATATGAACTAATGTTAGAGCAAGAAAGTGGCCAACTTGCAACCTAAAGGATACTTAGACTTCAAGGCTTCTCATCTAAATTCTTCTTCTTAGAATTAAATTTGATAGCACCAATTTTAAGATTTTTTAACTTAAAAGTATTTTATTGTTCTACCTCCTTTGTTTTGTCTCTTTTCTTATTCTATAGAATTATTTTACTTGACTTAATAAGAAGACTATTTTCTTTAATAATCTATTTAATCCAAGAAAAATAATACTAAAAGTTAAGAGTGAAATTAATACTAACTACAAGATTTTTAGGAGCAATTTAAAGACCCTTTAGCACTATTCCTTCAAATCTTGATAAAATATTAAACTAGCCAAAATTACACATAGACAAGCACTTGCCTATAGAGTAAGAACTCTGAATTCTTTACCTTTTTTAGTTGTCCTATATGGTTGCTATATGTGAGTCATTGAATTAACTCACATGGATATTTAGTATAAAAAATATACTTATTATATTTAAAATTATAGATTTTATAAGTTAATAGTAGATTTTTAAAAAAAAATAAAAAAATAGATTGTTAGTAGTAGATATGGAGTCTAGGATAGAATTTATTACAATAGATTTTCATATTAGAGATGTTTCTTGTATCTAACATTAGATGATGGCCAATGAGAATATCTTTCATTTTCAAAAGAAAAAAAACTTTATATTATTAATAGTTTTTAATATATATATATATTTATATTATAAAAATAAAATAAAATGAAATAAATAAAAAGATAAAAAATAGAAGAAAATAAATATATAAATAAATAAAAGAAGAAGAAGAGGAGAAAAAAATATATAAAAATAAAAAGATGATCAGCAAGGATAAGAAGCTATCTAGGAATGTCGACAATTTCTTTGTTGATAGGGATCCGGCTCCATGGATCTCTTCCTCTCTTATTTTTGATAATTTTTTTTATGAACATTTCAAGGTCTTCAATTGTTACAAAGTAATTTTGGTTTGGATTTTTTTGCTTAAGCATATTGCTACGGTGACATTATGCTGAGAAATCAAGATGTTGTTGTTGTTGTTGTTTTTTTTTTTTTTTTTTTTTTTCTTGTTGTTGTTTTTTCCTTCTTTAGTGAAGAGAAAGAGCCATAGTGGAATTGGTGGGAATTAACCAAATTATTGGCATGGCAACTTGTGGAGATATTGTCATCAACCTTTGATTTGCAAACATGTTCGAGAAACATCCTTTTGTTTTCTATGGTTTTTTGTTCTATTTTCCTTATGGAAATTGTTGGATTTGAAGTTGGTGATACTTTTACAATTTTCCTTGTTTGAACTACTGAGATTTTTGCTCCAATTATTAATGGTGATTTGAGTGTGGTGTGATCTACAACCAAGTTCAATGGCAACATGATAGAGTATTTGAGCAAGTCAACCTTCACCAGCTTGAAATCTAATATAATTGTTATTGTGGCTCGGTTGTGATTCATGGGTATGGTGGCTGAAGTTGCTTTTATTGAAAACATCATATATATTAATATGATCAATTTTCACATAATATATTATATGTACAAAAGTGACACCAAGAGTCACAATTCTTGGTGTAAAGTCACAATTGAGTAGATAATATTTTATATTGGAAATTAATATATTATATTGAATATTTTTTCTAATACTCCTATTAAAATATTAGTCTTTATTTGTGAATTGAATTTCATCCATTATAGAAGTTCATCCATTTTAGAACAAATATATGTGAGAAATTTAGGATTTCAATCTCTTTTTTGGTGGAGAAATATTAGAGAGTTTTCTTGTAGTTCTACCATTACTTCTTCAAGTTTAAAAATATATGTGATGTCTTCTCTTGATTTGGATATTTTGCTATTTTGATTTTGTTTTGTTTTCTTTGTTTGATGTAGGGTTACAAAGATGTAGTGCCATTGTAGTCAGTTGTCCATATATGTACTGCTATGAGCTTGGAGGGAGGCTTAAAGGCATACGTTGCTCTAGAAGTTGGCTGTTGATACAAGTATTGCGGCAGACTTGGACAAAGGTGCAAATACATATGTCATTATACACTCCATAATAGGTTGGATAGCGAGCTTGCTTGCAGCCTCAGCAATGGTTTTTGCTGTGAGTTCTACAGTAAGGTGGCAAAAAGCTCTACAACAAGAGTGGCTACAGGTTGTGCTCAAATGCTACAATGACTAGCTTTGTAGTAGATGAGGTTGCGAATTTTATCATAGATGCTACAACAATCAACTCTGTATTAAGTATGATTACAAGCTCCATTGCAGATACTATAATGACCAGCTTCGCAACAAGTTTTATGGCTAATTCAATATTAGGTGCTACTGCAAACTCCACAACATGTTCTACAACAAGCTTCGCAACTAGCCCAATAATATATTATAGCACTCTGCTGGAGCAAGTTTGATTATAGTAGGTTGAATAGATAGGATTTGTATTTTGAAATGTCATGGATTCAGAGTAACTTTGCTTATCACATTGTTTCCTATTCCATAATGTATCAAAATATAAAGGTTATGGAATTTTTTGTTGTTTTGAATAGACCAGCAAGGCTTAAATGGTGGTAGAATAGTTAACTTGTTAAAGAATTAGAAGAATTAGATACATGCCAAGTTGGATTAGGCATTGGAAATGTTTCTATTTAAAAAGAGATTTTGTAAATATATCTACTGTCATATGTATGATTAGTACAAATTGCAATTTGATTTTCTTAGTAAGGATCTTTTCTCTAATCAAATGTTATTATGTGTCTACATATTTACTTTTAGAGTGATATTTTGGATTTTCACTAAGAGTAATGGTACTTTGACTATTTGAATATATAGTAGTTGATACATATTGAAGAAATCCAAGTTTATATAATAACTTCTTTAATCATATGGCTTCAGTTGTAGCTTTTGTTAAAACCATGTATTTTAATTCTATAGATGATAAAGTTACAAATTGTTGTTTTTTGTTGCTCTAAGAAATAACTCCTCCAACCAATAAGAAGCAAAATCTAGAGGTGGAAAAATAGGTATCCTTGTTACCTATCCATTAGAATAATCATGTAGAATATCATTGTGAGGTAAGTGTTGATAATTAATTCCAAAATTTAATATATCTTTTATATATCTCATAGTTCTTTTCAAAGTTTGAATGTATATAGAATCAAGTTTAGAAAGATATTGGATTAAATTACTAATAGCATAATACAATCTGATCTAGAATTAATAATAGCATGCATTAAATTACCAACAACTTGAAAATAGAGATAATCTTAGAAAGTAATGTGGTCTTCATTACTCAAATAAATTCATAGTTGAATTGAGATACTTAATGGATTTGAATTCAACTTATTAAATTTATGAAGTTTATTTGGTAAATATTTGGCTTAATAAAGGATTATCCATCTTTTTTCTTGGTTTTTTAGAATAAATTTTTCAAAGTGTAATGGATTTTTTTTTCATCTAACATATCAAATTCTTATTGTAAATTGTCTTTTTTTTGTTAAATTAAAGGAATCTTGTTATTGATAATAATACAATCATCAATGTAGAATATATTTATGATAAAATCTTTTTCATTTTTTCTTTTGATGTAAATATTTGTATGTAATTCTAGATGTTGATATTTATAAAGAAATAAGTATTGATCTAATCTTTAATATCAAGCTTTAGAGGATTATTTAAGACTATAAAATAATTTATTTAACTTACATACTTTGTTAATATATATAAGAGATAATCCTTTTGGAATAGTCATATAGATATCTTCTTCTATAAAACCATTTAAAAATATTGTTTTAGTATTTAATTGGTATATATTTATATTGTATTGAATAGCTAAGGTAAGAACTTTGATGTAGTTAAATTTGACTATAAAAGAGAATGTTTTCATGTAATCAATGCCTTAAACTTGGATGAAACTCCTTGCAACTAACCATACTTTATACTTGTCAATACTTCCATCAGATTTATTTTTGATTTTAAAAATCCATTTTAAATTGATTGGTTTTCTATTAGGTGGTAAATTTATCATTTAATATGTATTATTTTGTTTAAGGATGTAATTTCAGCATTGATTGTTTCTTGCCATTCTTGAGCATCATCCCTCTTCATTGCTTCTTGAATAGAGTTTGGAGCTTCTATGATGGTAGAAATAAGATGACTAGGTAATGTCTATGAGAATGGAGTTTATACTCTTTTCTTCCTTGTATACACTCTAACAACTCTATGGTTGGTTTAATAATTCTTGCTCGTGAAGAACTAAAAGGAAGATTTAAATCTTGCAATGTGGAATAGGCTTTATTATATTTAAGAAGTAATATCTCGACATCATTGGATAATAATAGTTGAGAGAAGTCATCAATGACATCAATAAGAGAAGGAGGTTATTCTCTCACATTTTCAGAAGTACTATATAGTGGATATTGACCAAATACATAGATGTGTTAGAGGTATGGCATTGGTGGTGAAGACATTCTTTGAATAAGAGGGATGTTTTGCTCATTATTCCTTATAGTTGTTATAGGATACTTAAATAATTCTAACTCTAATAAAAGCTCTTCATTGTCCTTTGGTAAGTATTTTAATTTTGAATCATATAAATTCTCATTGAAGAGAATATCTCTAAAAATAAGAATTTTTTAATTTTTTATATTCATAAGTTTGTAGGTTTTAGATTATTTAATATAGCCTAAAAAGATAGCTTCTTGTGAATGAGAGTCTAACGTCTTTCTTGTTTCTTTAGAAATGAATAGATAAGCTTTGTAACTAAATATTCTAAGGTAAGATAAATTTTGTTGGCATTTGTACCATAATTTAGATAGTATTTTGGTACCTTATACAAATTTAGTAGGGCTCCTATTTTGGAGGTTATTGGCGGTTTGGAGTACTTCACCTCAAAAAAATTTAAGTAAGTTTGAATAGAATAGCATTGTAAGAATTGCTCTTATTAATGTTCAATTTTTCCTTTCAAAAATACCATTTTGTTGTAGTGTATAAGCTATAGTATATTCTAATTTTATTCTTTTTTATTACATAAATCTTTAAATTCATTTGATTTATATTCACCTCTATGATCAGATCTTGAGGTTTTGATTTTGAAACTTGTTTGTTTTTTCACAAATTAATTGTATAAGGTGAATTTTTCAAATACTTTAGACTTGTGTTTCATCAAATATATTTAGCAATATCTTATTAGATCATCAATAAATGTGATGAAGTAAGTACATCCTAAATGTGTGCCTTCTTGCATAGGACTATAAATGTTAGAATATACAAGTTCTAACAATTAAATAGCACTTTGTGCGCCTTGTATAGGAAACTTCTCCTTATATTATTTACCTTCTATGCAAGATTGATATAAGGTAATTTTCTTTTTATAAAAAAAACCGATTTTTTTTGTCATTAATTGTATTTATTTAAGACTTTATTGATTTATGTGTCCTAGTCTTAGGTGCCACGAATCAGCTTTATTGAATTATATTGTTGCTGAAATTACAATTTGAGGCTTATTTAAAAGTATTGTTGTACCTAATTCATATAAATCAAGGTTTAATTTGAAAATTACAATGGTGTTACCAAATTTATTGATTAATGTAGTTATTCTAGCTCTTAAGTAAATTTCTCTTCCTACCTTATCTAATTATTTGGCAAAGAATAAATTATTGGCAAGTCTTGGTATATATAATATATTAGGTACGATTTTCTCAACACCAGTTATAAGTTTGATATTTACATCACCATGTCCTTCTATGATTTATATTGTAGTATTATCTCATAAGTAGATGACTTATTTGTCTTTGTTTTTGATGTATTTGATAAATCTTGTTAATTCATGATACATATGTGTCACGGACATACACATGTAAATGAGTAATTATATATATAAATAGGTAGAAGTAAGTAAAAATAGGTAAAAGTAAGTTAATTCTATAGTATTAGATATAAGGTCAAAGCCATTCTAGTTTCTTTGTTAATATACATATCAAGGTATTTCTATTTTTTCATCTTTCTTTGATAGAAGTTTCACTTGTTTATTTATCTTTATCATGTTCTCCTCCTTGACAGATTGACAAGAGTATATTTATAATATCAAAGCGTTGTCTAATCTTGATTTAGAGTGGATTACCCCTTTTTCTTGATAAGACATAAGCATATTAGAAGTTGGAGATTACCTTCTTCTAAACTGATATTGTCCTTAGTATTTTCTTTGTTCTCAAGTCCTCTCTTCTATTTGTTTTGAGCAATATTAGACATCTTCTCTTTTCTAAGTGTTCTCATGACAGAACTTGCTGAAATGAAGAATGCAATAGCACAAATGTAAGAGAAATTGAAAGAGTTAATGCTTGCAATGCATCAACTCAATTTACCATGACAAGGAGCAATAAGATTGACAAGAAGTGAAGATATAGAAATGATTGGAGCTGCTTCAATATTTGCACCAAATCATGTTCCTTCTTCTATGGTAGAACGCCCTTCCAGTGTTAGAGAACCAAAAATTATCCCACCCGAGAAGTTTGATGGCACCAGATCAAAGTTTAGAGGATTTATCAATCAAGTACAACTTGTGATTGAACTTCAATCCCAAAGCTATCTAACTCCAGGATCACAAGTTAGATTCATTGGTATGCTTCTTTCAGGTTCAGCATTATCATAGTTTTCATCTTTTTTTGAATGTCGAGATCCAATATTGGATAATCTAGAGGCTTTTTTGGAAGAGCTTTGATCCATGTATGGAAAACATGATGCAATTCGTGTTACAACCAAAAAGATCCGTATTTTGTGATAAGGCAATTCATCAGTAACGTTGTATGCTTCATAATTTTGACAACTTGCAACTGATATTAAGTGGGATGATGACAAATTGCTAATAAGAAAACTAAACTTATTCATGTAGAAGTTATAGATGGTCGTCCGTTGTCTTCAAGAGATGTTACTCATAAAACCCTTCTTATAGAAATAACAACTAATGGTCATAGTAGCTTTGTAATATTTAATATCATTGGATCTCTTTCTAATTCAGTCATTTTAGGTTTATCATGGCTAAAAAAATATAATCCTAAAATAGATTAGACTTCTCTTAGTCTTGACTTTTCTGAAAGTATAACTAAGAGTATAGTTAATCAAGTAGAAAATTATAGTCAAGTATAATTAAACCTATATTTGTAATTGCAAGTGCTTTCTTGCATGCTGCAAAAGAAGGATCACCTTATGTCATTTATGCCACACCTGTTTCTACTGGTGGAAAGACTTCAAGTGGCATTCCAAGCCAATATCAAGATCTTTAAGATTTATTTGAGAAAAAGAATGCGGATACTCTTCCAAAACATCGTTCCTATGATTGCTCAATTGACCTTCAAGAAGGAGCACAACTGCCATTTAGACCAATCTATAATTTATCTCAAAATGAGTTGGCTGAACTCAAGGAGTATATTGAAGAAAATTTGATCAAGAACTTTATACGCCATTCCAAATCTCCAACAGAAGCTCTAATTTTATTTGTGAAGAAAAAAGATGGATCATTGCAGATGTATATTGATTATCGAGGACTCAACAAAATCACTATCAAAAATAGGTAGCTGCTACTTTTGATATCTAGAATTCTTGATCAGTTGAATCAAGGTAAGAACTATATAAAAATAGATTTAGAAAGAGCATACAATTTGGTACGCATTAAAGAAGGAGATGAATGAAAGACTGCGTTTCGAATAAGGTATGGACATTTCGAATACAACGTCATGCCTTTTGGACTTACAAATGCACCAACAGCATTCCAACATTTAATGAATGATGTCTTTTATGAATTTTTAGATGATTTTGTTGTCTATTATCTAGACGACATCTTAATCTATTCTAAGAACACAGAAGAACATGAACTTCATGTTTGCCAAGTATTACAAAAATTAAGAGATGCGGGACTCTATGCTAAGATAGAAAAGTGTATATTTCATACTACTCAAGTTGACTTCTTAGGATACATCATTTCAAATCATGGACTTAAAATGGATCCTAAGAAAATTCAAACTATTATAGATTGGAAGATCCCAAAAACGGTTAGAGATGTCCAATGCTTTTTGGGATTTGCCATCTACTATTGAATCTTCATCAAAGACTTCTCTTAAGTTGTAGCTCCACTTACACGTTGTCGTATTACGTGCTTTCCTGCTCGAGAACGCGCCGGGCGTCTGGCTGTAGAAGGTAGTATGGAGATTTGCCGGTAGTCAAGCAGTCTATCAGTTTTTGACTGCTGGAATATAAACGACTACAACAATGTACCGTAAATCTATATGGATGCTCTTCGATTGCTTGTCGAAGTCTTTTTTTTGCCCCAGCCGATAGGTCTCTAGACGTTACAGAGAACCCCGAACAACCCAAACTGTTAATCTTCAATACCCCTTTGTACTTACGATCTTGTATCCACTGACTGTCCTGTTAGATTAACCCAATAAATTTCATTCACTCCGCATACTCAATCCTATAGACACCCCTTTAATCCTTCAATCACAGACGTAACTCGATTTTATAAAACAGTCAAGAGTATTCAAACCGACTTCATTTAAAAATCCCGATTCATCATTACAACACTGACTTCAGCAGTGATTGCCTCAGTCTTCCCAAAACTCTACGAAGAAGAAAAATCCAAATTCTATGTCTTTCCTTCCCCGACCCGAAGCATGAAGCTCCTCTCTCTAATTCCCTTGATCTTCAAAAACCTCCAATGAAAACCGAACTAGTAACCTTGCAAAAGCTTGAAACTAGCTTCCCCCCCGATTCCCACCAAAAAAAAAACCTCCCCTTTCAAAACTATATCCTCCCTAACCTTATCCTCTGAATTTCTTTAATCTTCCGTCTTAGATCCGGAATTGGCTCCCTCCTCAAGCTTGGATCCAAAATTGGCTCTCGCCGTCAAGCTTGGATCCAAAATTGGCTCTCGCTGTCAGAGCTTTCTCCTCCGTTTTTACCTTTAAGAAATCCATTTACCAAAAACAACGTTCCCTGAAACGGCACAGAGAACAGGACAGCCTGAAACAGAATCGAACCCCGTAATCGGGACCACATTGAGTCGCCCGACCAATTCAAGTCCTATATTGGGAAAGATGCCCGTAGTAACCTGGATGTTCCCGTAATTGGATCAAATTGGTCTTCGCGTCAGATTGGCTAAGACCCGTAGTAAGACCTGGATTCCCCGTAATTAGACTGCATTGGGTTGACCGACCAATTCAGGTCTCATATTGGATAAGAGGACCCGGATTGGATTATCGAGATTGGATCCAATTGGCTCCTCAAACCCATCGTATGAATTGGTCCTTCTCTTCCTGCTGACTCCCGTTATTGGAATCGAATGGAACATTTCAGTATGCCTCGGCTGACTGTAACGGAGTGACTGAACCTGACCACTCAGTATTTGTACAGGAGTTGGTCGATGCTCCCAATATTCGAGGTAACTGAATATTAATAAAATTCTCCTTTCTTTTTATTTTCACTATATACTCGTGTTACAACACGACATCCACCCCCTCTGAACCTGTGCATCCTCCAGTATGCACCAATTTACCCAATTGCTGTTTGATTCAGAATATATCCCCTACGTCTTTGTCCAGTTTGTCTTCGTCACCTTCATTATCCATATCACTTTCATCTTCTTGCTGCGGAATCTCTATACCTTCATTAAGGTCTTCTATATTCATCTCTGCGTGTCTTCGATTAAATATTTTTACTCGCTTCTCTGCAATTGGTATTTTCAATTTTATACCATCTAACTCTCGTAATGAGTAAGTCGCATTATCATGAACAGTTGTTACAACATATGGTCCAAACCAACGTTTTGAAAATTTCCGCAAAGTACTATGTTGATTATCCAGACTATTGTCATAAACAAGTACCCAGTCATCTTCCTCGATTGCTTTTGGTCTCAATCGATGTTACTTATCGAATCACGCCTTGTTTTGTAACCTTGCTCTTTTTAACCTTTCCAATGCTATCTGGACATCTTCCGTTCTTTGCTCCAATTGTCGAATCCTAATAGCCAGAAGTTCTTCTCTTGTCAATCTATCTTCCCATGGTAGCATACTCCAAGTAAGTACCTTTTCTTCAATCGGCATAATTGGTTTTTGACCTGTCATAAGTTCTACTGGCATATATCCTGTCACCGAACTATGTGTTGTTCGATTAGCCCATAATGCAAATGACAAAAGCCGTGGCCACTCTTTAACCTTCCCATTACAAGCTTTAACCAATGCTTTCACAATCGGCGGGTGACCGCGTTCGCTTTTCGCATTCCCTTCCGGATTATAAGCAGTAGTCAGTGATAGTTTAACTCCACATTTTTCAAAGAACTTACGAGCTTCTTGTGCATTTAATTCTCCACGATCTGCAGTTATTTTTCCTACGCACCCATATCGGCAAATGACATCTTCAAGCAAAAACCTACAAATCCCCTCTGTAGATTTTGTCCTCAATGCTCTTCCTTCTATTTGATTTGTTAAATCTTCACGAGCTAAAACCAAATATCTCATCTGCCATAACCCAACCGGCATAATAACCAAATCAACAACCCATTTAAAATGAATAGCCAGAGGATACGTAGGATGAAGACTATCTTGATGTCGGATATTAGAATACGATTGACAGATTTCACATGACTCTACAAATGAGAGCACATCTCGATACATATTTTTCCACCAATATCGTTCCTTGAGTTTAGCAAAAGTAGCCCAGATTCCTCTATGCCCTGCCCATAAACTATCATGAAACTCCTTTAATAATTTTAGTTTTTCTTCCCTTTTGCCTATCACTCGTTGTGGCATCCCAATTCCTTTCTTCGGTCTCTTCCATAAGAATCCATCTCGAAGTAAAAATCCATATGCTTTTTTTCTTATTTGTTTGAATTTTTCTGTAGACCAATTCCCCTGCTTAGACAAGGTATTCAAATAATGACCAATATCCAATAATTCTCCTTCATAAGATTCTTCAAGAAATAGCTTGTCTTCTCTGTTGAGATTCGATATTGAATAGAATTTCAATCCGACATCATCAATGTCTTCAACCATTTCGTCCTCCCTCTCGTATCTTACTCGAGATAGCATGTCTGCTACTAAATTATCCTTTCCAATGATATGCTTAAATTTTGGATTTAGTGACTTAATATAAGCAATCCATCTCAACATTGTAATATCTGGCGTTGAACAGTTAATAATCATTCCAAGCAATGGCAAGCAATCTGTTTCAATTACTACTACTGCCCCAATCAAATAGTCCTTTTCAGCTTTCGTAGCCAAAACAACTCTCCAAAGTTCTCTTTTGACTTGCGAATATGCACGCTGACGAATACTTAAAACTTTAGCCCCAAATCGAACTGCAAATCTACTCCCATTCAAATCATCTTGACCCACAGCCCATCCAACGGCAATTGGACTAGCGTCTACAGTAAGAATCACTGGTCTATTGCACTTATAATCAACCTTCCTCAATATTGGAGGTGACATCAATAATTTCTTCAATCTTTGCATTGCCTGAATATGCCTTTCTTTCCATTCAAATCGGTAACCCTTGCGTAACAGTTCATATAATGGATCCGCTATGTGAGCAAAATGAAGGATCCAGATTCGATAAAATACACATGCACCCAAAAACCTGCGAACCTCTCTTAAAGAACCACAATCCTCTTTCATCCTTCCAATTGCATCAACTTTAGTCCGATCTGGTTTTCTTCCGTAAGATCCGCATAAATGTCCAACAATTACAACCTCTCGCACTCCAAATACGGACTTCATACCCGATAATGTAAGATGAACTTTTCCAAGCCGAGTTAAAATCTTTTCACAATCTTGTATATGATCAACAACATATCTGCGACACCCCCTCGTATCTAAAGTTTCATCCTTGTCTCCTTCTCTGCACCCTTTTATAGGAACATCATCCAGAAAAGGCATAGTCTTTTCCAGAATAAAATCTCTCAATACCTTATTCATCCCATTCATCATATGCGCAACTGAGTTGGTCGTGCGTTGAGGAAGAGTGCACATTCTAACCAATCCAAGCGGTGTCCTCATCGTTGTCATATCTCTACTTCCTTCGGCAAGTTTAAATTGATCATAACCTGAATACAAATCACCCATTGAATAGATCGCCCTTCCAGCAAACGCCTCAGCAAATTCATCCACAATAGGTTCAATTCTTGCATTCCTGACAGTTACAGCATTCACCGGCTGCATATCTTGAATAAACCGTAGTGACCCATTCTTATTAGGTACCGTAAACCATCGACTAGAATACGGCGCAAATGAAGGTTCTAATATTTTCATCTTTATCTTTTCTTTCAATAGTTCCACCAATTTAGGTAAATGTGCCCTCGGTACTGAAATCGGTCTTAGATTCCAAGGTACATGCGGTACAGTGAAGATAACCATAGGTGTTATAATATTTGGATCCACACACCCAATTTCATGAGATTCGAAGGCAAACGATCTACCTTGTTTAGCCAACATCTTTTTGAAGTAAGTAATTTCCTCCGACAATAAAGAACCATCAGAACCAATCTTCAATTCTTCAAAAGTCTCTTCAGTAAACTGATGTCCAATACTCATTGGATCTCTTAAACTTGCTTCTTTTGATGCTTTTCCCATTTGTTCTTTAGAATCCTCTGGTAATGGTCCGGCAACAGGCTTTACCTTCTTATCTGCCGTTTTATATCTCGTCTCTACTGTGACTTCTGGTGCTTGAAAAGATTCAAGCATGGTATAAACCTCTCTCGAATGAATCTCAACAATCTTATCATTATCCCCTAACCCAATAGATGTAATCAATTCCAATGAATCTTCCAGCCCATTTTCTTCATAAACACCCAAAATCCTCTCATCATCTTGCAATGTACCTATCTTGCGTAACTGTCTTTCAATATCATATAATCTTTTTCTTTCTTTTCTTTTAAAATCATCAACTTTCTTATACATAATATTTCCATTCTCCAATATACCAATAAAACTCGCATCAAAGGCACCTTCATCTCGCGAGAGTACCTCCTCTTTTGTACCTCCATAATCTCGCTTTACAGTGGTACCTCCTCAAAATCCTTAAATCCTTCAACAATCTTTGGCAATGGTTTCTCCCTCAACCTATCTCGATTCCGTTCATGATTAGGAGGTACTGTTAGAAATTGTACAGCTTTCCTCCCATCTTTGCTGCGTACCCTTGCATAAGCAGAACCATCGTCAAGTACCTTTGTTTCCATCCGTGTTGCCGTGATATAAGGTTATCCTAAAATCAATGGATAAGACGTTGTATCTTGAATGAAGAAATGTTGCTCCATCGCAACATCCCCAATCCGAATTTTGACATCAGGACAAGCTCCATATAATTCGCCTCGTGTGTTATTAGCTGCTCGTATTGCCCATCCATGTTCCATATCAATTGGCCATTTTTGCTTCTTATAAAGATCTTTAGACATGAGATTTATTTCAGAACCATGGTCGACCAAAGCAACTATTGGTTCTTCTATATCTCCTACTTTCACTAATATCTCAGTAGTTGCCCTTGCCCAATGCTTTCGAGTATAATGGCTCAAAGTTTCCATTTCCTTGTCACTAGAATCTTTGAAATGTACTCGCTGATTATACCCATTCTTTTCATTTGTTGGTTGCTTGTAACCAATATCAACCTCTTCTTCATCTCTACATATTCTTGCATCAATAGCATGACTCATTCCAGTTTCGCTCATTAATTGCCTCTTTCGCTTAATGCTGTCAATGATAACATCATGAAACTCCTTCTTTGCAATTTCCAAGACTTCTTTCAATGTGAATTCCACCTTAGCATTTAATATACGTTCTTCCAACACCCCTTTCAAATTTATTGCCGCTTCAATGTCAGAAAGTAGCTTATAAGCAATTGATTTGCCCTTATCTTTTGTCTCCTTTGCTTTTTCTCCCAATGATGCTGAGGTATCCTTTACAGGCAATTCTTGTGAAGCTGCCTCCCGAGCCTTGTCTCCTCGAGTTTGCCTCTTAAAAGAATTTCCTTCTTTAGTATCATCAAAATTTCCTCGTCTTTTTTTTTCCATCAAAGCTTCATGTTGGCTCTTAGCAATATATGCATGAACTGAAAGAGACTCAACAGGATCCTCCCAACCTGTTCTTCCTCGTATTGTAGCTACAGTTCTCAATAACGCTTCTCGAGGTAATTTCCCTTCTTGTATTGTAGAAACGGCAGAAGCCCAAAACTCACTAGTTTCCGTACTTCCACCAATTGCATCATCTACTCTAGCACCATAACTTGCACTTTCTCGTACTACTGTTTCATGCTCTTTTAAGTAATCTTGAACCAATGCTTTCATTCCTCCTTTGCCAAAATTGGTTTGAAGAAGATCCTCCCTATCTTTCAATGCTATCTTCCCATCTTTCCAGCAAATAATTCCCTGCCGTATCATATTATTAAATTCATTGCAATCTTTTCTAGTGTGTGAAGCATCATCACACCAAATGCATCTTTGTACATATCCTTGTTTTGAAACATTCTTCGAATTGTTTATAGAAGTATTCTCTTCAAGTCTTGCCAATTTGATTTGAAGATCTCGCATTCCTCGTATAATTTCTTCCATACCCATATCTGCTTTCTTTGACAAAGATGTCGAAGGTTGAACTGTAGGCATTGTCGGTGGTGTTGTACGTACTGGAGCTTTGGGTGCTTGTATTGTTTTTCGGAATATTGCTCCTATCCTTCCTCCTTTCTTTTTTTGTAAGCAACCCCACCGCATCTTCAACATTCTTCCACTTTGTTGTCAATCCTTCATCTTCTTCTTTGTCTTCAAGAAGGGGTTCTAATTTCTCTTGCAATTCTCCATCAGCAGCTTGAAGAAATAGATCAACTTTGTTCGGCTCCAATGTCAATTTTTCTACCTTCGATAATTGAGAGTACTGCCTCTCAAATTCTCTTAGTAGCTCTGTTGCTTACAAATTCTTATTGGATTGTTCAATCCATCCCAGAAACAGCTTCTTAGTAACGCGATCAGCATCTTCCAAGAAATATTCATATTTCAATGCATGTGAAAAATCCTCCCATGAATTCCCACAACGATCCGTAATCGATGTAATGTGGTCCCTTATCTCCAGTATCGTGGCAAGTCCAAATAGTGCAACCATTTTCTTCTCAGAAACCATAATTTGATTCCATTTCACGAACATAATATCTTAAATACCTCGAAATATTCCTCCCATCAAATTGATCAATTTTATTGACCACTACTTGCAATGCTTTGGTTGCCAAAGCTTCCTTTCGATCATTGCTTTGCTGTTGCTGCATTGACAATGAGAAGGCTTGAAACAAACTAGCAATAGACGGATCCATGTGCATACCTTGTCCTTTAGAAGACTCCCCACCAGAAACTTCTCCCAAAAATCCATCAAAATTTTTTGTTTTCGTTTTCCATAAAAATAAAGATAAAATCAACCAAAATCCAATACCTTCCACCTCAAGCTTTCACGTCGGGTTCACCACTTATGTCGTATTATGTGCTTTCCTCCTCGAGAACGCGCCGGGCGTCTGGCTGTAGAAGGTAGTATGGAGATTTGCTGGTAGTCAAGCAGTCTATCAGTTTTTGACTGCTGGAATATAAACGACTGCAACAATGTATCGTAAATCTATACGGATGGTCTTTGACTGCTTGTCGAAGTCTTTCTTTTGCCCCAGCCGATAGGTCTCTAGACGTTATAGAGAACCCCGAACAACCCAAACTGTTAATCTTCAATACCTCTTTGTACTTACGATCTTGTATCCACTGACTGTCCTGTTAGATTAACCCAATAAATTTCATTCACTCCGCATACTCAATCCTATAGACACCCCTTTAATCCTTCAATTACAGACGTAACTCGATTTTATAAAACAGTCAAGAGTATTCAAACCCACTTCATTTAAAAATCCCGATTCACCATTACAACACTGACTTCAGCAGCGATTGCCTCAGTCTTCCCAAAACTCTACGAAGAAGAAAAATCCAAATTCTATGTCTTTCCTTCCCCGACCCGAAGCATGAAGCTCCTCTCTCTAATTCCCTTGATCTTCAAAAAACCTCCAATGAAAACCGAACTAGTAACCTTGCAAAAGCTTGAAAAACTCGCTCCCCTCCCCCGATTCCCGCTCAAAACTATATCCCCCCTAACCTTATCCTCTCAATTTCTTCAATCTTCCATCTTAGATCCGGAATTGGCTCCCACCTCAAGCTTGGATCCGAAATTTACTCTCGCCGTCAGAGCTTTCTCCTCCGTTTTTACCTTTAAGAAATCCATTTACCGAAAACAACGTTCCTTGAAACGGCACAAAGAACAGGACAGCCTGAAACAGAATCGAATCCCATAATTGGGACCACATTGAGTCGCCCAACCAATTCAGGTCCTATATTGGGAAAGATGCCCGTAGTAACCTGGATGTTCCCGTAATTGGGTCAAATTGGTCATCGCGTCAGATTGGCTAAGACCCATAGTAAGACGTGGATTTCCCGTAATTAGACTGCATTGGGTTGAACGGCCAATTCAGGTCTCATATTGGATAAGAGGACCCGGATTGGATTATCGAAATTGGATCCAATTGGCTCCTCGAACCCGTCGTGTGAATTGGTCCTTCTCTTCCTGCTGACTCCCGTTATTGGAATCGAACGGAGCATTTCAGTATGCCCCGGCTGACTGTAACGGAGTGACTGAACGTGACCACTCAGTATTTGTACTGGAGTTGGTCGATGCTCCCAATATTCGAGGTAACTAAATATTAATAAAATTCCCCTTTCTTTTTATTTTCACTGTATACTCGTGTTACAACACGACAACGTTTGACTTGCAAAGATAAATTTCAATGGAATGAAGAAGCAGAAGTAGTATTTGAAACTTTGAAGATAGCCTTTGTTTCTCCACTAATCTTGTGTCGCGTTGATTTTTCTATGCCATTTTTTCATAGAAACAGACGCATCAGACTTTGCTTTGGGTGCCGTATTGTCACAAATGGAAATAGATAATAAACTTCACTCAATAGCTTTTCATTCCAAAAAAAATTCAGCAGCCGAAATCAACTACGAGATCCATGACAAAGAACTTCTTGGAATTATGGATTTGATCAAGAATGGCGCCTTTAACTAGAAGGTGCTTCTAGCCCAGTTACAGTGTATACGGATCACAAGAATCTTAAATATTTTATGTTAGCACATATTTTGAATCATCGCCAAACCCGTTGGAATATATCTTTGTCAAGATTTGAATTTAAGATTGTTCATCAACCAAAAAAAAAAAAAAAAGGTTTATTAGATACACTATCTAGACAATCTTACCTTACACCAAAAGAAAGAGATGCTGCTTTTGATCAACAACAAATAATTTTCTTGAAGCCAAAGCATCTTCATCTTTGAGCAATAAAATCGACACTAACTGTTGATTCAACTTTCATTAAATAAGTTCAGTCAAGTATGTCTTCTGATCCTCTTATTCATGATATTAAGAAAAATCCTTCAAAGTTTCATGATACTTCCAAGTTTGAATTCAAGAAGAATTTACTATATTATGAGGGATACCTATATGTTCCAGAAGGTGAAGTTCAATTAAGTATTCTTCAAGTTTGTCATGACTTTCCAGTAGCAGGACATTTTGGGTACAATAAAACTTTGGAACTAATATTTAGGGATTTATGGTGGCCACAAATATGAAAAGTAGTTAAAGATTTTGTACAATCTTGTAATTTTTACTCGAGATCAAAAACTCCTCATCATCGACCTTACAGACTTCTTCAGCCATTACCTATTCTAGAACAACTATGGTCTTCTATTTCTATGGATTTTATCACGGATCTTCTAATCTCAGGTTCTTATGATTCTATATTTGTGATAGTAGATCATTTTACCGAGATAGCATATTTTGTACCATATACAAAATCTATCATAGGTGAAGAAACAGCTAAGCTCTTTCTTGATAATACCTATCGCTATCATGGATTATCCAAGGATATTATATCAGATAGGAAAACTCAATTTGTATCAAGATTTTGGTGGACTCTTTTCAAGATTCTAAAAGTGGATATAAAACTATCTTTGGCATTCCATCCTCAAATTGATGGACAAATAGAGCGTGTTAATCAAGTTTTGGAGCAGTATTTAAGATGTACCATTAACTACCAATAAGATGATTGGACAACTCTTTTGTCATTAGCAGAGTTTTCTTACAATAACACGGTATATTCTTCTACAAAACAAACACCTTTCTTTGCCAATTATGGTTATCATCCATGACTTGATACTTTTGACTTTTCAAAAGTTGATAATCTTGTTGCAAAAGATTTGGCAATTCATTTCTCAGAGCTACATGCAACGATGAAGGTGCAGTTAAAAGAAGCTGAAGAATAACAAAAGATCAATGCAGATGTCTATCAAAAGGAACAACCACCATTCCACACAGGTGATAAGATATGGTTACTTCGTCGCAATATCAAGACTTCTCGTCATTGTGACAAGTTGGACTATCGAAGGTTTGGACCATTTTCTATTTCTGTATAAATCAATCTAGTTGCATATCGTTTATACCTACCAGAGTCAATGAAAATCCATCTAATATTTCACGTGTATCTTCTTGAATCATACAAGACAGTGGACATATTAAGAAGAACACAAGCTCCACCTACTCTTATAAAAGTGGACAATAATAAAGAATTTGAAGTAGAAGAAGTCTTAGATTCAGGGCAGTGCCAAAATAAATTAAAATATCTTGTCCATTGATGCAGATATGATATTAGTGAACGTACATGGGAGCCAGTAAAGAATCTTGTAAATGCAACAAAGGCAGTGGAGGCTTTTCATCGACAACATCCATCAAAATTAAGATTAAAACCTTCTATATAAAAGAAACAAGATTTAGGCAAGATAGTATTCTACTTTCAATTCTTGTATGTAGCTTCTTTGTAGTTGTGATGCTGAGGAGATAAAGAACCAACAACCAACGGATTTGACTAAAGAGCCTTCGTTTGCTGACTTATCGGATGAGTCATTATAATTGTTACAACCTTCAAGATGATGCAATGAAGATGAAGATCTTCAAGAATGACATATTCTTCCTCGAATAGATGGCAAGATACAATGCGTTTGGTATCACGACCTTGAAAGGGACTCCTGATGTTTGGTGATTTTTTTAGAGGTAGAAACAATTCTTGACGATGTTCCAAATGTTTTATTTGAAGGAAGTTATGAAGGCCTCAAAAACAATCAAATGACTGGATGGTCTTCTCGCCTTGGTATGGGACACTATTGATGGTTGAGAGGTCCTATCAATTATCTTCAAAGAGAACAAAGATCAGAATATGTAGCGAATACAATTCGTTGCATCATAGATTTCTTCAACATATGATAACCGCTCCTCATAGAACTCGTCCCTAGAAGGAGGGGTAATGTCAAGGATATACGCATGTAAGCGAGTAATTACATGTATAAATAGGTAGAAGTAAGTAAAAGTAGGTAAAAGTAAGTTAATTCTATAGTATTTGGTATAGAAGCTTCTTAGAAACTTCTTCGATGCTGCTTTGACCTTATAGGTGTCTTTAATTGACTTTTTGTCACGGCTATAATCTTGTAAGCTAATAATTACATATAGAAATAGGTAGAAGTAAGTAAAAGTAGATAAAAATAAGTTAATTCTATAATATTTAATATAGAAGCTTCTTAGAAGCTTCGTAGACATTACTTTGACTTCATAGGTATCTTTAATTGACTTTTTGGATTAGAAACGTGGTCAACAAGTTGGCCATGTGCCACACATATTGTTAGCTTGAAGATCAAGCTAACTATGTGGCCCACATATAGAAAAACTTGCCTTGTAAGTCAACGCATGTGTCCTACAAAGTCAACACATATTGGAGGTCCTATAGAACGTCACCATGTAGCCCCTAGTTAGATAGTATATATAGAGACAAGAGTGAAGGCTTCTTCACTCTTGTCAACTCTTTTCTTACTTCTAGTCTAGTTTCAAGGGTCTTTAGTTTTCTTGTCTTTTGGCAATAGCCATTCCAGTTTCTCTTTCAATATATATACTTGTTTATATATATTTTATTACCTCTCTTTGAGTGAAGGCTCACTTGTCTGAATTGTTTTTTCATTGAGTTCTTGTCCTTGACAAATTGACAAGAGTACACCTACAATATCAGAGCTTTGTCTAATCTTGATTAAGAGTGAATTACCCCTTTTTCTTGATAAGATATAAGCGTATTAGAAGTTGCGGATTACCCTCTTCTAAACTGATATTGTCTTTAGTATTTTCTTTGTCCGCAAGTCTTCTCTTCTATTTGTCTTGAGCGATATTAGACATCTTCTCTCTTCTAAGTGTTATCATGGCAGAACTTCTTGAATTGAAGAGTGCAATGGCACAAATACAAGAGCAATTGAAGGAGTTAATGCTTGCGATGCAACAACTCAATTTACTACGACAAGGAGCAACAAGATTGGCAGGAAGTGAAGATATAAAAATGGTTGGAGCTGCTTCAACATCTACACCAAACCATGTCCTTTCTCCTGTGGTGGAACGCCCTTCAAATGTTAGAGAACCAAGAATTGTCCTACCCGAGAAGTTTGATGGTACTAGATCCAAGTTTCGAGGATTTATCAATCAAGTGCAACTTGTGATTGAACTTCAACCCCAAAGCTATACAACTCCAGGATCACAAGTTAGATTCATTGATACGCTTCTTTCAGGTTTGGCACTATTGTGATTTTCATCTTTTCTTGAACAACGAGATCCAATATTGGATAATCTAGAGACTTTTTTGGCGGAGTTTCGATCCATGTATGGAGAACATGATGCAATTCATGTTGCAACCAATAAGATCCGTATTTTACGATAAGCCAATCGATCAGTAACATTATATGCTTCACAATTTTGACAACTTGTAAATGATATCAAGTGGGATGATGCTGCACTTATTAGCCAATTTCTCTACGGATTACAATATGAGGTAAAAAAATTAATACTCAACTTACCTGATCCTCAAACATTGAGTCAAGCAATTGACTTTGCCGTGAAGTGCGACAATCGCCTATTTGAATTCCGATCTGAGAACCATACAAGTGGACCTCAACGTTACTATAATTCAATGGCAACACCAACATCTCTTCAACACATACATTCGGAAGTAGAGGATATGTAAATTGATGCAGTACGTTTCAAACCTCTTACTGAGCAAGAAAAGACTCGTCGTCGTCAAGAAGGATTATGTTTATATTGTGGAGAACCAAAGCACACTACTCAGCATTGTCCAAAGAAACGACGCAATCACAAAATGAGGAGTATGGCTGTGAAAGAAGATAATATGTCGGAAAACGAGTTTGTCCAGCTACAATAGGGACCGTGCGGCTGGAACCTTGCACAACTTCTAGTAAAGGTCCTATTCTCTCCTCAGAGCCCTCTCCTTGTTTTATATTAAATATTATTTTAGGACCTAAACATTACAAAGTCTCTGCCTTGTTAGATTCAGGAGCCTCAGCTTGTTTTTTAGATGAAGAATTTACTAAAAGACATAGCATATCTTTAGTAAAGAAAACTAAACCTGTTCATGTAGAAGTCATAGATGGTTGTCCATTGTCTTCTGGAGATATTACTCACGAAACCCTTCCTATAGAAGTAATAATCAATGGTGATAATAGTTTTGTAGTATTTAATATCATTAGATCTCCCTCTAATCCAGTCATTTTAGGTTTATCGTAGTTAGAAAAATACAACCTTCAAATAAACTGGATTTCCCGAACTCTCACTTTCTCTGAAAGTATAACTAATAGTGTAGTTAAGCAAGTAGAGAGTCATAAGTCCAGTTCAATTAAACCCATATTTATAGGTGCAAAAGCTTTCTTGCATATTGCTATAAAAGAATCACCATACATTATTTATGCTACACCCATTTCTACTCGTGAAAAGACTTCAAGTGGCATTCCAAGCCAATATCAAGAATTTCAAGATGTATTCGAAAAAAAGAATGCGGATACACTCCCGAAACATCGTCCCTATGATTGCTCAATTGACCTTCAAGAAGGAGCACAACCGCCATTCGGACCAATCTATAGTTTATCACAAAATGAGTTGGCTAAACTCAGGGAGTATATTGAAGAAAATCTAACCAAGAATTTCATACGCCATTCTAAATCTCCGGCAGGAGTTTCAATTCTATTTGTGAAGAAAAAAGATGGATCATTGCGGATGTGTGTTGATTATCGAGGACTCAATAAGATTACTATAAAAAATAAGTATCCACTACCTTTAATATTCGGACTTCTTGATCAATTGAATCAAGCTAAGATGTATATAAAAATAGATCTTCGAGGAGCATACAATCTAGTACACATCAAAGAAGGAGATGAATGGAAGACTGTGTTTCGAACTAGGTATGGATATTTTGAATACAACGTCATGCCTTTTGGACTTACAAATGTACCAGCAGCTTTTCAACATCTAATGAATGATGTTTTTCGAGAGTTTTTGGACGATTTTGTAGTATGTTATCTAGACGACATCTTGATCTATTCTAAGAATCCAAAAGAACATGAACTTCATGTTCGTCGTGTATTACAAAAATTAAGAGATGCAGGACTCTATGCCAAGATAGAAAAGTGTGTATTCCACACTACTCAAGTTGATTTCTTAGGTTATATCATTTCAAATGATAGACTTATGATGGATCCTAAGAAAGTTCAAACTATTATAGATTGAAAGATCCCAAAAACGGTAAGAGATGTCCAATGTTTTTTGGGATTTGTCAACTACTATCGGATCTTCATCAAAGACTTCTCTCGAGTTGCAGCTCTACTAACACGTTTGACTTGTAAAGACAAACTCCAATGGAATCAAGAAGCGGAAGTTGCTTTTGAATCTTTGAAGACAGCGTTTGTTTCTGCACCAATCTTGTATCGTGTTGATTTTTCCAAAGCATTCTTTATAGAAACAGATGCATCGAACTTTGCTCTAGGTGCGGTTTTATCACAAATGGGAACAGATGACAAACTTCATCCAGTAGCCTTTCATTCAAGAAAATTCTCAACAGCAGATATCAATTATGAGATCCACGACAAAGAACTTCTTGCAATTGTGGATTCTTTTCAAGAATGGTGCCATTATCTAGAAGGCGCTTCTAGTCCAGTCATCGTGTATACAGATCACAAGAACCTTGAATATTTTATGTCAGCACGCGTATTAAATCGTCGCCAAGTTCGTTGGAGCATGTCTTTATCAAGATTCGAGTTCATCATCACTTATCGGCCAGAAAAACAACAAGGTTTATGTGATGCCTTATCTAGACGTTCTTATCTTGCACTAAAAGAAGGAGATGCAGCTTTTGAGTAACAAAGAACAGTTCTCTTGAAACTGGAACAATTTCATCTTCGAGCAATAAAATCAACATTGACTGTTGATTTAACTTTCCTTAAGCAAGTCCAGTTAAGTATGTCTTCAGATCCTCTTGTTCATGATATCAAGAATAATTCTTTTAAATCTCATGATCCATCTAAATTTGAATTCAAGAACAACCTACTCTATTTCGAAGGACGCCTATCTGTTCCAGAAGGAGAAGCTCGTTTACGTGTTCTTCAAGCTCGTCACGACTTCTCAGCAGTTGGACATTTTGGATATAATGAGACTTTGGAGCTGATATCTAGGGATTTCTGGTGGCCTCAAATGTGGAAGGCAGTTAAAGATTTTGTACAATCATGTGAAGTTTGCTCAAGATCGAAAACTCCTCGTCATCGACCTTTTGGACTTCTTCAGCCATTACCCATTCCAGAACAACCATGGTCTTCTGTTTCTATGGACTTCATCACGGATCTTCCAATCTCAGGTTCTTACGACTCTATATTCGTGATAGTAGATTGTTTTACCAAGATGGCACATTTTGTACCATGTACAAAATCTATCACAGGTGAAGAAACAGCTAAGCTCTTTCTTGACAATATCTATCGCTATCATGGATTACCCAAGGATATTATATCAGATAGGGGAACTCAATTTGTATCAAGATTTTGGCGGACTCTTTTCAAGATTCTTAAAGTGGATATAAAACTATCTTCGGCATTCCATCCTCAAACTGATGGACAAACGGAGCGTGTTAATCAAGTTTTGGAGCAATATTTAAGATGTACCATTAATTACCAACAAGATGATTGGACAACTCTTTTGCCATTGGCAGAGTTTGCTTACAATAACACAGTACACTCTTCTACAAAACAAACACCTTTCTTTGCTAATTATGGTTATCATCCATGACTTGATACTTTTGACTTTTCAAAAGCTGATAATTCAGCTACGAAAGATTTGGCAATTCATTTATCAGAGCTACATGCAACGATGAAGGCGCAGTTAAAAGAGGCTCAACAACAACAAAAGGTCAATGCGGATGTCTATCGAAAGGAACAACCATCATTCGTCTTGGGTGATAAGGTATGGCTACTTCATCGCAATATCAAGACCATTCGTCTTTGTGACAAGTTGGACTATCGAAGGCTGGGACCATTTTCTATTTCTGCACAAATCAATCCAGTTGCATATAGTTTACATCTACCGGAGTCAATGAAAATCCATCCAATTATCCACGTGTCTCTTCTTGAACCATACAAGACAGTGGACATACCAAGAAGACGACAAGCTCCACCTCCTCCTAAAGAAGTGGAAAATAATGAAGAGTTTGAAGTAGAAGAAGTCTTAGATTCGAGGCGGCGACGAAATAAATTAGAATATCTTGTCCATTGGTACGGATATGATATTAGTGAACGCACATGGGAGCCAATAAAGAATCTTATAAATGCAGTAAAGGTGGTGGAGGCTTTTCATTGATGACATCCATCAAAATCAAGATGAAAATTTTCTTTATAAAACAAACAACATTTAGGCAAGATAACATTCTACTTTCAATTCTTATTCATAGCTTCGTTGTAGTAGTGGTGCTCAAGAGATGGAAAACCAACAAACAGCGGATTCAACTCAAGAACCTTCATTTGCTGACCTCCCGGATGAGACATTACGATTGTCACAACCTTCAAGACGACGCAATCGAGATTAAGATCTTCAAGAACGACATGTTCTTCCTCGAACAAATGGTGAGATACAACGCGTTTGATATCACGATTTGGGAAGGGACTCCCGATGTTTGGTGATTTTGCTAGAGGTAGAAACAACTCCTGATGGTCTTCTAAATATGCTATTCGAAGGAAGTTACGAAGGCCTCAATAAGGATCAAATAACTGGGTGGTCTTCCAGCCCTGGTATGGGACACTACCGATGGTTGAGAGGCCCTATCAATCATCTTCGAAGAGAACAGAGATCAGAGTATGTGGCGAATACAATTCGTCGCATCATACATTTCTTCAATATATGATGACCGCTCCTCATGGAACTCGTCTCTAGAAGGGGGGATAATGTCACGGCCATAATCATGTAAGCTAATAATTACATATAGAAATAGGTAGAAGTAAGTAAAAGTAGATAAAAGTAAGTTAATTCTATAATATTTAATATAGAAGCTTCCTAGAAACTTCCTAGACGCTGCTTTGACTTCATAGGTGTCTTTAATTGACTTTTTGGATTAGAAACGTGGTCAACAAGTTGGCCATGTGCCACACATGTTGTTAGCTTGAAGATCAAGCTAACTATGTGGCCCACACTTAGAAAAACTTGCCTTGTAAGTTAAGGCATGTGTCCTACAAAGTCAACACATATTGGAGGTCCTATAGAACGTCGCCACGTAGCCCCTAGTTAGATAGTATATATAGAGACAAGAGTGAAGGCTTCTTCACTCTTGTCAACTCCTTTCTTGCTTCTAGTCCAGGTTCAAGAGTTTTTAGTTTCTTGTCTTATAGCAATAGCCATTCCAGTTTCCTTTTAATATACCTACTTGTTTATATTTTGACTTATTATATCGAGATAGCCTTTTGGTGTATATTTTCCCTCATCGAGTCTTTGTCCTTGACAGATTGACAAGAGTTTACTTACAATATCAGAGCTTTGTTTTTTCTTGAGTAAGAGTGGATTACCCCTTTCTCTTGACAAGACATAAGCATATTAAAAGTTTGCGGATTACCCACTTCTAAACTGATATTGTTCTTAGTATCGTCTTTGTTATCAAGTCTTTCTTTTCTTTTGTCTTGAGTAATATCAAACAAATTTTTCTTCTTAGTGTCATTATGGCAGAGCTTGTTGAAATGAAGAGTGCAATGGCACAAATGCAAGAGCAAATGAGGGAGTTAATGCTTGCGATGCATCAACTCAATTCACCAACACAGGAAAGAACAAGAATAGCAGAAAGTGGAGATATAGAGATGATCGGAGCTGCTTCAACATCTACAACAAATCACGTTCCTTCTCCAATTGTACAACATCCTATAAGCACTAGAGAACCAAGAATTGCCTTACCTGAGAAATTTGATGGTACGAGATTAAAGTTTCGAGGGTTCATCAATCAAATATAATTGGCAATTGAACTTCAACCGCAAAGCTATCCAACTCCAGGATCACAAGTCAGGTTTATTGGCACTCTATTTTCTGGTTATGCATTATCGTAGTTTTTGTCTTTTCTTGAACAACGAAATCCAATATTGGACAATTTGGAAGCTTTTTTGGCGGAGTTTTGATCTATGTATGGTGAACACGATGCAACTCGTGTTGCAACAAATAAGATCCGAATTCTACGACAAGGAAATTGCTCAGTAACAGTATATGCTTCACAATTTCGACAACTTGCAATTGACATCAAGTGGGATGATGCTGCACTCATCAGTCAATTTTTTTATGGATTGCAATACGAAGTAAAGAAATTGATGCTCAACTTACTTGATCCTCAAACTTGGAATCAAGCAATCGATTTTGCGGTAAAATGTGATAATCGACTTTTCGAATTTCGATCCGAGAATCATTCACGGAAACCTCAACATTATTACTCAATGGCAACATCAACATCTTTGCCAAACGTACATTCAGAAGTAGAAGACATGCAAATTGACGCGGTACGTTTTAAACCCCTAACTGAGCAAGAAAAGATTCGTCGTCGTCAAGAAGGATTATGTTTATATTGTGGAGAACCTAAGCACACTGCTCAACATTGTCCAAAGAAACGACGCAACTATAAAAATGAGGGGTACGACGATCAAAGAAGACAACATGTCGGAAAACGGATTCGTCCAGCTACAATAGGGACCGTGCAGCTGGAACCTTGTATAATTCCTAATGAAGGTCCTATCCTCTCCTCAGAACCCTCTCCTTGTTTTATAATAGACTTATATTTAGGACCTAAGAATTACAAAGCCTCTGCTTTATTAGATTCGGGAGCCTCAGCATGTTTTTTAGATGAACAATTTGTTAAAAGTCGTAAAATACCCTTTGTACAGAAACCTAAACCAGTACATGTAGGAGTCATAGATGGTCGTCCCTTGTCTTCTGGAGATGTCACTCATAAAACTCATCCTATAAAAGTAACAATAGACGGTCATGATAGCTACATAGCTTTTAACATAATTAAATCCCCGTCCAATCCAGTTATTTTAGGTTTATCCTGGCTAGAAAAATATAACCCTCGAATAGATTAGAATTCACGTAAACTTGATTTTTCCCAAAGCGTTATTAATAGTTCTACCAACCAAGTAAAAAATTATAAGTCTAGTATAGTAAAACCCGTACTGATAGGTGCAAAAGCATTTATACACGCAGCAAAAGAAGGATCAACTTTTGCTATTTATGGTGCACCTATTTCTGAAAACGTAAAGACTTCAATTGGTATTCCAAGTCAATATCAGGAGTATCAAGACATTTTTGAAAAAAAGAATGCAGATTTTCTTTCTGAGCATCGCCCATATGATTGTTCAATCGACCTCAAGGAAGGAACTCAGCCACCATTTGGACCAATTTATAGTTTATCGCAAGATGAGATGGCTGAACTCAAGACATATATTGACAAGAATTTAGCGAAGAATTTCATACGCCATTCAAAATCTCCAGCAGGAGCTCCAATTCTATTTGTAAAGAAAAAAGATGGATCTTTATGAATGTGTGTTGATTATTGAGGACTCAACAAGATCACAATCAAGAACAGGTATCCATTACCTTTGATATCAGGACTCCTTGACCAGTTGAATCAAGCTAAGATCTATACAAAAATAGATATAAGAGGAGCATATAATCTAGTACGGATCAAAGAAGGAGATGAATGGAAGACTGCGTTTCGAACCAGGTATGGACATTTCAAATATTATGTCATGCCCTTTGGACTCACGAATGCACCAGCTGCTTTTCAACATCTCATGAATGATGTATTTCGTGAATTCTTAGACAATTTTGTCGTCTATTATCTAGACGATATCTTGATCTATTCTAAGAACGTCGAAGAACATGAAATAGATGTTCGTCAAGTATTACAAAAACTTAGAGATGCAGGATTGTACGCCAAGATGGAAAAGTGTGTATTTCACACTACTCAAGTTGACTTTTTAGGATACATCATTTCAAATGATGGTCTCGTGATGGATTCTAAGAAAGTCCAAACAATCATGGATTGGAAGATTCCAAGGACAGTAAGAGATGTCCAATGTTTCTTGGGATTTGCCAATTACTATCGGATCTTCATCAAAGATTTCTCACGAGTTGCAGCTCCACTTACACGCTTGACTAGTAAAGATAAATTCCAATGGAATCAAGAAGTGGAAGCAGTATTTGAAGCCTTGAAGATATCGTTTGTCTCTGCACCAGTCTTATATCGTGTTGACTTTTCCAAGGCATTTTTTATGGAAACAGATGCATCAGATTTTGCCTTGGGTGCAGTTTTATCACAAATGGGAACAGATGACAAACTTCATCCGATAGCTTTTCATTCAAGAAAATTCTCAGCAGCCAAGATCAATTATGAGATCCACGATAAAGAACTTCTTGCGATCGTGGATTCCTTTCAAAAATGGCGTCATTATCTAGAAGGCGCTTCTAGTCCAGTCACTGTGTATACAGATCACAAGAACCTCCAGTATTTCATGTCAGCACGCGTGTTGAATCGTCGTCAAGCTCGTTGGAGTATGTCTTTGTCAAGATTCGAGTTCATTATCACTTATCGGCCAGGAAAACAACAAGGTTTGTCTGATGCCCTATCTAGACGTTCTTATTTTGCACCAAAAGAAGGAGATGCAGCTTTTGACCAACAAAGAACGGTCCTCTTGAAACCGGAGCAATTTCATCTCCGAGCAATGAAATCAACATTGACTGTTGATTCAACTTTTCTCAAGCAAATCCAGTCCAGTATGTCCTTAGACCCTCTTGTTTATGATATCAAGAATAATTCTTCCAAGTCTCATGATTCTTCTAAGTTCGAGTTCAAGAATAATCTATTATATTTTGAAGGACGCCTATATGTTCCAGAAAGAGAAGCACGTTTACGTGTTCTTCAAGCACGTCATGACTTTCCAACAGCAGGGCACTTTGGATATAATAAGACTTTGGAACTCATATCAAGAGATTTTTGGTGGCCACAAATGTAGAAGTCAGTCAAAGACTTTGTATAATCATGTGATATTTGTTCAAGATAAAAAATTCCTCGTCATCGACCTTACAGACTTCTTCAGCCATTACCTATATCAGAACAACCATAGTCTTCTGTTTCTATGGATTTCATCACAGATCTTCCAAGCTCAAGATCTTATGATTCTATATTTGTGATAGTAGATCGTTTCACCAAGATGGCACATTTTGTGCCATGTACAAAATCTATCACAGGTGAAGAAACAGCTAAGCTTTTCATTGATAATATCTATCGCTATCATGGATTACCTAAAGATATCATATTGGATAGGGGAACTCAATTTGTGTCAAGATTTTGGAAGACCCTTTTCAAGATTTTAAAAGTGGACATAAAGCTATCTTCGGCTTTCCATCCTCAAACTGATGGACAAACAGAGCACGTAAACCAAGTCTTGGAGTAATATTTAAGGTGTACTATCAACTACCAACAAGATGATTGGACAACCCTTCTGCCATTGGCAGAGTTTGCTTATAATAATACGGTACATTCTTCCATGCAACAAACACCTTTCTTTGCCAATTATGGCTATCATCCACGACTTGATACTTTTGATTTTTCAAAAGTTGATAATCCTGCAGCAAAAGATATGGCAAATCGGTTGTCAGAGTTACATGCAATAATGAAGACGCAATTGAAGGAAGCTCAAGAACGATAAAAGATAAACACAGATCTATATCGTAAGGAGCAACCACAAATCAACGTGGGTGATAGGGTATGGCTACTTCGTCACAATATCAAGACTACTCGACCTTTTGACAAGTTGGACTATCGTAGGCTTGGCCTCTTTTCTGTTTCTAAACAGATCAACCCAGTTGCATATCGGTTACATCTTCCGGAGTCAATGAAGATCCATCCTGTATTCCACGTGTCTCTTCTTGAACCATATAAGACAGTGGATATACAAAGAAGAAGACAAATGCCACCGCCTCCTATAGAAGTAGATAATAATGAAGAATTTGAGGTGGAAGAGATATTAGACTCAAGGCGGCGCCAAAATAAGCTGGAATATCTTGTTCATTGGCGCGGATATGATATTAGTAAACGCACATGGGAGCCATCCAGGAATCTAGGAAATGCATCAGCTAAAGTCAAAGTTTTTCATCAACAACATCCATCAAAACCAAGATGAAAATCTCTCTTATAAAAGAGACAAGATTGAGGCAAGATAACATTCAATTTCCTATCTTTGTTTGTAATTTCTTTGCATTTGTGACGCTAATTAGATGGAGAGCCAACAACCACCGGATTTAACTCAAGAACCTTCGTTTGCTGATCTGCCGGTGTCGTATTACGTGCTTTCTTGCTCGAGAACGCGCCGGGCGTCTGGCTGTAGAAGGTAGTATGGAGATTTGCTGGTAGTCAAGCAGTCTATCAGTTTTTGACTGCTGGAATATAAACGACTACAACAATGTACCGTAAATCTATATGGATGCTCTTCGATTGCTTGTCGAAGTCTTTTTTTTGCCCCAGCCGATAGGTCTCTAGACGTTACAGAGAACCCCGAACAACCCAAACTTTTAATCTTCAATACCTCTTTGTACTTACGATCTTGTATCCACTGACTGTCCTGTTAGATTAACCCAATAAATTTCATTCACTCCGCATACTCAATCCTATAGACACCCCTTTAATCCTTCAATTACAGACGTAACTCGATTTTACAAAACAGTCAAGAGTATTCAAACCTACTTCATTTAAAAATCCCGATTCACCATTACAACACTGACTTCAGCAGCGATTGCCTCAGTCTTCCCAAAACTCTACGAAGAAGAAAAATCCAAATTCTATGTCTTTCCTTCCCCGACCCGAAGCATGAAGCTCCTCTCTCTAATTCCCTTGATCTTCAAAAACCTCCAATGAAAACTGAACTAGTAACCTTGCAAAAGCTTGAAACTAGCTCCCTCTCCCCGATTCCCACCAAAAAAAAGACCTCCCCTTTCAAAACTATATCCTCCCTAACCTTATCCTCTGAATTTCTTTAATCTTCTGTCTTAGATCCGAAATTGGCTCCCACCTCAAGCTTGGATCCAAAATTGGCTCTCGCCGTCAAGCTTGGATCCAAAATTGGCTCTCGCTATCAGAGCTTTCTCCTCCGTTTTTACCTTTAAGAAATCCATTTACCAAAAACAACATTCTCTGAAACGGCACAGAGAACAGGACAGCTTGAAACAGAATCGAACCCCGTAATCGGGACCACATTGAGTCGCCCGACCAATTCAGGTCCTATATTGGGAAAGATGCCCGTAGTAACCTGGATGTTCCCGTAATTGGGTCAAATTGGTCTTCGCGTCAGATTGGCTAAGACCCGTAGTAAGACCTGGATTCCCCGTAATTAGACTGCATTGGGTTGACCGACCAATTCAGGTCTCATATTGGATAAGAGGACCCGGATTGGATTATCGAGATTGGATCCAATTGGCTCCTCAAACCCATCGTATGAATTGGTCCTTCTCTTCCTGCTGACTCCCGTTATCGGAATCGAATGGAGCATTTCAGTATGCCCCGGCTGACTGTAACGGAGTGACTGAACCTGACCACTTAGTATTTGTATAGGAGTTGGTCGATGCTCCCAATATTTGAGGTAACTGAATATTAATAAAATTCCCCTTTCTTTTTATTTTCACTGTATACTCGTGTTACAACATGACATCCACCCCCTCTGAACCTGTGCATCCTCCGGTATGCACCAATTTATCCAATTGCGGTTTGATTCAGAATATATCCCCTACGTCTTTGTCCAGTTCGTCTTCGTCACCTTCATTATCCAAATCACTTTCATCTTCTTCCTGCGGAATCTCTGTACCTTCATTAAGGTCTTTCATATTCATCTCTGTGTGTCTTCGTTTAAATATTTTTACTCGCTTCCCTGCAATTGATATTTTCAATTTTATACCATCTAACTCTCGTAATGAGTAAGTCGCATTATCATGAACAGTTGTTACAACATATGGTCCAAACCAACGTTTTGAAAATTTCCGCAAAGTACTATGTTGATTATCCAGACTATTGTCATAAACAAGTACCCAGTCATCTTCCTCGATTGCTTTTGGTCTCAATCGATGTTACTTATCGAATCACGCCTTGTTTTGTAACCTTGCTCTTTTTAACCTTTCCAATGCTATCTGGACATCTTCCGTTCTTTGCTCCAATTGTCGAATCCTAATAGCCAGAAGTTCTTCTCTTGTCAATCTATCTTCCCATGGTAGCATACTCCAAGTAAGTACCTTTTCTTCAATCGGCATAATTGGTTTTTGACCTGTCATAAGTTCTACTGGCATATATCCTGTCACCGAACTATGTGTTGTTCGATCAGCCCATAATGCAAATGACAAAAGCCGTGGCCACTCTTTAACCTTCCCATTACAAGCTTTAACCAATGCTTTCACAATCGGCGGGTGACCGCGTTCGCTTTTTGCATTCCCTTCCGGATTATAAGCAGTAGTCAGTGATAGTTTAACTCCACATTTTTCAAAGAACTTACGAGCTTCTTGTGCATTTAATTCTCCACGATCTGCAGTTATTTTTCCTACGCACCCGTAACGGCAAATGACATCTTCAAGCAAAAACCTACAAATCCCCTCTGTAGATTTTGTCCTCAATGCTCTTCCTTCTATTTGATTTGTTAAATCTTCACGAGCTAAAACCAAATATCTCATCTGCCATAACCCAACCGGCATAATAACCAAATCAACAACCCATTTAAAATGAATAGCCAGAGGATACGTAGGATGAAGACTATCTCGATGTCGGATATTAGAATACGATTGACAGATTTCACATGACTCTACAAATGAGAGCAAATCTCGATACATATTTTTCCACCAATATCGTTCCTTGAGTTTAGCAAAAGTAGCCCAGATTCCTCTATGCCCTGCCCATAAACTATCATGAAACTCCTTTAATAATTTTAGTTTTTCTTCCCTTTTGCCTATCACTCGTTGTGGCATCCCAATTCCTTTCTTCGGTCTCTTCCATAAGAATCCATCTCGAAGTAAAAATCCATATGCTTTTTTTCTTATTTGTTTGAATTTTTCTGTAGACCAATTCCCCTGCTTAGACAAGGTATTCAAATAATGACCAATATCCAATAATTCTCCTTCATAAGATTCTTCAAGAAATAGCTTGTCTTCTCTGTTGAGATTCGATATTGAATAGAATTTCAATCCGACATCATCAATGTCTTCAACCATTTCGTCCTCCCTCTCGTATCTTACTCGAGATAGCATGTCTGCTACTAAATTATCCTTTCCAATGATATGCTTAAATTTTGGATTTAGTGACTTAATATAAGCAATCCATCTCAACATTGTAATATCTGGCGTTGAACAGTTAATAATCATTCCAAGCAATGGCAAGCAATCTGTTTCAATTACTACTACTGCCCCAATCAAATAGTCCTTTTCAGCTTTCGTAGCCAAAACGACTCCCCAAAGTTCTCTTTTGACTTGCGAATATGCACGCTGACGAATACTTAAAACTTTAGCCCCAAATCGAACTGCAAATCTACTCCCATTCGAATCATCTTGACCCATAGCCCATCCAACGGCAATTGGACTAGCGTCTACAGTAAGAATCACTGGTCTATTGCACTTATAATCAACCTTCCTCAATATTGGAGGTGACATCAATAATTTCTTCAATCTTTGCATTGCCTGAATATGCCTTTCTTTCCATTCAAATCGGTAACCCTTGCGTAACAGTTCATATAATGGATCCGCTATGTGAGCAAAATGAGGGATCCAGATTCGATAAAATACACATGCACCCAAAAACCTGCGAACCTCTCTTAAAGAACCACAATCCTCTTTCATCCTTCCAATTGCATCAACTTTAGTCCGATCTGGTTTTCTTCCGTAAGATCCGCATAAATGTCCAACAATTACAACCTCTCGCACTCCAAATACGGACTTCATACCCGATAATGTAAGATGAACTTCTCCAAGCCGAGTTAAAATCTTTTCACAATCTTGTATATGATCAACAACATATCTGCGACACCCCCTCGTATCTAAAGTTTCATCCTTGTCTCCTTCTCTGCACCCTTTTATAGGAACATCATCCAGAAAAGGCATAGTCTTTTCCAGAATAAAATCTCTCAATACCTTATTCATCCCATTCATCATATGCGCAACTGAGTTGGTCGTGCGTTGAGGAAGAGTGCACATTCTAACCAATCCAAGCGGTGTCCTCATCGTTGTCATATCTCTACTTCCTTCGGCAAGTTTAAATTGATCATAACCTGAATACAAATCACCCATTGAATAGATCGCCCTTCCAGCAAACGCCTCAGCAAATTCATCCACAATAGGTTCAATTCTTGCATTCCTGACAGTTACAGCATTCACCGGCTGCATATCTTGAATAAACCGTAGTGACCCATTCTTATTAGGTACCGTAAACCATCGACTAGAATACGGCGCAAATGAAGGTTCTAATATTTTCATCTTTATCTTTTCTTTCAATAGTTCCACCAATTTAGGTAAATGTGCCCTCGGTACTGAAATCGGTCTTAGATTCCAAGGTACATGCGGTACAGTGAAGATAACCATAGGTGTTATAATATTTGGATCCACACACCCAATTTCATGAGATTCGAAGGCAAACGATCTACCTTGTTTAGCCAACATCTTTTTGAAGTAAGTAATTTCCTCCGACAATAAAGAACCATCAGAACCAATCTTCAATTCTTCAAAAGTCTCTTCAGTAAACTGATGTCCAATACTCATTGGATCTCTTAAACTTGCTTCTTTTGATGCTTTTCCCATTTGTTCTTTAGAATCCTCTGGTAATGGTCCGGCAACAGGCTTTACCTTCTTATCTGCCGTTTTATATCTCGTCTCTACTGTGACTTCTGGTGCTTGAAAAGATTCAAGCATGGTATAAACCTCTCTCGAATGAATCTCAACAATCTTATCATTATCCCCTAACCCAATAGATGTAATCAATTCCAATGAATCTTCCAGCCCATTTTCTTCATAAACACCCAAAATCCTCTCATCATCTTGCAATGTACCTATCTTGCGTAACTGTCTTTCAATATCATATAATCTTTTTCTTTCTTTTCTTTTAAAATCATCAACTTTCTTATACATAATATTTCCATTCTCCAATATACCAATAAAACTCGCATCAAAGGCACCTTCATCTCGCGAGAGTACCTCCTCTTTTGTACCTCCATAATCTCGCTTTACAGTGGTACCTCCTCAAAATCCTTAAATCCTTCAACAATCTTTGGCAATGGTTTCTCCCTCAACCTATCTCGATTCCGTTCATGATTAGGAGGTACTGTTAGAAATTGTACAGCTTTCCTCCCATCTTTGCTACGTACCCTTGCATAAGCAGAACCATCGTCAAGTACCTTTGTTTCTATCCGTGTTGCCGTGATATAAGGTTATCCTAAAATCAACAGATAAGACGTTGTATCTTGAATGAAGAAATGTTGCTCCGTCGCAACATCCCCAATCCGAATTTTGACATCAGGACAAGCTCCATATAATTCACCTCGTGTGTTATTAGCTGCTCGTATTACCCATCCATGTTCCATATCAATTGGCCATTTTTGCTTCTTATAAAGATCTTTAGACATGAGATTTATTTCAGAACCATGGTCGACCAAAGCAACTATTGGTTCTTCTATATCTCCTACTTTCACCAATATCTCAGTAGTTGCCCTTGCCCAATGCTTTCGAGTATAATGGCTCAAAGTTTCCATTTCCTTGTCACTAGAATCTTTGAAATGTACTCGCTGATTATACCCATTCTTTTCATTTGTTGGTTGCTTGTAACCAATATCAACCTCTTCTTCATCTCTACATATTCTTGCATCAATAGCATGACTCATTCCAGTTTCGCTCATTAATTGCCTCTTTCGCTTAATGCTGTCAATGATAACATCATGAAACTCCTTCTTTGCAATTTCCAAGACTTCTTTCAATGTGAATTCCACCTTAGCATTTAATATACGTTCTTCCAACACCCCTTTCAAATTTATTGCCGCTTCAATGTCAGAAAGTAGCTTATAAGCAATTGATTTGCCCTTATCTTTTGTCTCCTTTGCTTTTTCTCCCAATGATGCTGAGGTATCCTTTACAGGCAATTCTTGTGAAGCTGCCTCCCGAGCCTTGTCTCCTCGAGTTTGCCTCTTAAAAGAATTTCCTTCTTTAGTATCATCAAAATTTCCTCGTCTTTTTTTTTCCATCAAAGCTTCATGTTGGCTCTTAGCAATATATGCATGAACTGAAAGAGACTCAACAGGATCCTCCCAACCTGTTCTTCCTCGTATTGTAGCTACAGTTCTCAATAACGCTTCTCGAGGTAATTTCCCTTCTTGTATTGTAGAAACGGCAGAAGCCCAAAACTCACTAGTTTCCGTACTTCCACCAATTGCATCATCTACTCTAGCACCATAACTTGCACTTTCTCGTACTACTGTTTCATGCTCTTTTAAGTAATCTTGAACCAATGCTTTCATTCCTCCTTTGCCAAAATTGGTTTGAAGAAGATCCTCCCTATCTTTCAATGCTATCTTCCCATCTTTCCAGCAAATAATTCCCTGCCGTATCATATTATTAAATTCATTGCAATCTTTTCTAGTGTGTGAAGCATCATCACACCAAATGCATCTTTGTACATATCCTTGTTTTGAAACATTCTTCGAATTGTTTATAGAAGTATTCTCTTCAAGTCTTGCCAATTTGATTTGAAGATCTCGCATTCCTCGTATAATTTCTTCCATACCCATATCTGCTTTCTTTGACAAAGATGTCGAAGGTTGAACTGTAGGCATTGTCGGTGGTGTTGTACGTACTGGAGCTTTGGGTGCTTGTATTGTTTTTCGGAATATTGCTCCTATCCTTCCTCCTTTCTTTTTTTGTAAGCAACCCCACCGCATCTTCAACATTCTTCCACTTTGTTGTCAATCCTTCATCTTCTTCTTTGTCTTCAAGAAGGGGTTCTAATTTCTCTTGCAATTCTCCATCAGCAGCTTGAAGAAATAGATCAACTTTGTTCGGCTCCAATGTCAATTTTTCTACCTTCGATAATTGAGAGTACTGCCTCTCAAATTCTCTTAGTAGCTCTGTTGCTTACAAATTCTTATTGGATTGTTCAATCCATCCCAGAAACAGCTTCTTAATAACGCGATCAGCATCTTCTAAGAAATATTCATATTTCAATGCATGTGAAAAATCCTCCCATGAATTCCCACAACGATCCGTAATCGATGTAATGTGGTCCCTTATCTCCAGTATCGTGGCAAGTCCAAATAGTGCAACCATTTTCTTCTCAGAAACCATAATTTGATTCCATTTCACGAACATAATATCTTAAATACCTCGAAATATTCCTCCCATCAAATTGATCAATTTTATTGACCACTACTTGCAATGCTTTGGTTGCCAAAGCTTCCTTTCGATCATTGCTTTGCTGTTGCTGCATTGACAATGAGAAGGCTTGAAACAAACTAGCAATAGACGGATCCATGTGCATACCTTGTCCTTTAGAAGACTCCCCACCAGAAACTTCTCCCAAAAATCCATCAATTTTTTTTGTTTTCGTTTTCCATAAAAATAAAGATAAAATCAACCAAAATCCAATACCTTCCACCTCAAGCTTTCACGTCGGGTTCACCACTTATGTCGTATTAGGTGCTTTCCTCCTCGAGAACGCGCCGGGCGTCTGGCTGTAGAAGGTAGTATGGAGATTTGCTGGTAGTCAAGCAGTCTATCAGTTTTTGACTGCTGGAATATAAACGACTGCAACAATGTATCGTAAATCTATACGGATGGTCTTTGACTGCTTGTCGAAGTCTTTCTTTTGCCCCAGCCGATAGGTCTCTAGACGTTACAGAGAACCCCGAACAACCCAAACTGTTAATCTTCAATACCTCTTTGTACTTACGATCTTGTATCCACTGACTGTCCTGTTAGATTAACCCAATAAATTTCATTCACTCCGCATACTCAATCCTATAGACACCCCTTTAATCCTTCAATTACAGACGTAACTCGATTTTACAAAACAGTCAAGAGTATTCAAACCTACTTCATTTAAAAATCCCGATTCACCATTACAACACTGACTTCAGCAGCGATTGCCTCAGTCTTCCCAAAACTCTACGAAGAAGAAAAATCCAAATTCTATGTCTTTCCTTCCCCGACCCGAAGCATGAAGCTCCTCTCTCTAATTCCCTTGATCTTCAAAAACCTCCAATGAAAACTGAACTAGTAACCTTGCAAAAGCTTGAAACTAGCTCCCTTCCCGATTCCCACCAAAAAAAAAACCTCCCCTTTCAAAACTATATCCTCCCTAACCCTATCCTCTGAATTTCTTCAATCTTTCGTCTTAGATCCGGAATTGGCTCCCACCTCAAGCTTGGATCCGAAATTGGCTCTCGCCGTCAATTTGGACCAAAATTGGCTCTCGCCATCAAAGCTTTCTCCTTCGTTTTTACCTTTAAGAAATCCATTTACCGAAAACAACGTTCCCTGAAACGGCACAGAAAACAGGACAGCCTGAAACAGAATTGAACCCCGTAATCGGGACCACATTGTATCGCCCGACCAATTCAGGTCCTATATTGGGAAAGATGCCTATAGTAACCTGGATGTTCCCGTAATTGGGTCAAATTGGTCCTCGCGTCAGATTGGCTAAGACCCGTAGTAAGACCTGGATTTCCCGTAATTAGACTGCATTGGGTTGACCGGCCAATTCAGGTCTGATATTGGATAAGAAGACCCGGATTGGATTATTGAGATTGGATCCAATTGGCTCCTCGAACCCGTCGTGTGAATTAGTCCTTCTCTTCCTGCTGACTCCCGTTATTGGAATCGAACGGAGCATTTCAGTATGCCCCGACTGACTGTAACGGAGTGACTGAACCTAACCACTCAGTATTTGTACTGGAGTTGGTCGATGCTCCCAATATTCGAGGTAACTGAATATTAATAAAATTCCCCTTTCTTTTTATTTTTACTGTATACTCGTGTTACAACACGACACCGGACGAGACATTACGATTGTCACAACCTTCAAGATGACGCAATCGAGATGAAGATCTTCAAAAACGACATGTTCTTCCTCGAACAGATGGTGAGATACAATGTGTTTGGTATCACGATTTGGGAAGGGACTCTCGATGTTTGGTGATTTTGCTAGAGGTAGGAACAACTCCTGATGGTGTTCCGAATATTCTATTCGAAGGAAGTTACGAAGGCCTCAACAATGATCAAATAACTGGGTGGTCTTCCCGCCCTGGTATGGGACACTACCGATGGTTGAGAGGCCCTATCAATCATCTTCGAAGAGAACAAAGATCAGAGTATGTGGCGAATACAATTCGTCGCATCATAGATTTCCTCAACATATGATGACCGCTCTTCATGGAACTCGTCTCTAGAAGGGGGGGTAATGTCACGGCCATAATCATGTAAGCTAATAATTACATATAGAAATAGGTAGAAGTAAGTAAAAGTAGATAAAAGTAAGTTAATTCTATAATATTTAATATAAAAGCTTCCTAGAAACTTCCTAGACGCTGCTTTGACTTCATAGGTGTCTTTAATTGACTTTTTGGATTAGAAACGTGGTCAACAAGTTGGCCATGTGCCACACATGTTGTTAGCTTGAAGATCAAGCTAACTATGTGGCCCACACGTAGAAAAACTTGCCTTGTAAGTCAAGGCATGTGTCCTACAAAGTCAACACATATTGGAGGTCCTATAGAACGTCGCCACATAGCCCCTAGTTAGATAGTATATATAGAGACAAGAGTGAAGGCTTCTTCACTCTTGTCAACTCCTTTCTTGCTTCTAGTCCAGGTTGAAGAGTCTTTAGTTTCTTGTCTTGCGGCAATAGCCATTCCAGTTTCCTTTTAATATACCTACTTGTTTATATTTTGACTTATTATATCGAGATAGCCTTTTGGTGTATATTTTCCCTCATCGAGTCTTTGTCCTTGACAATTTATTCTTTATTATAAATCCATATAATAATATATAATTTTTATATTTTTTAATTAATATAGCATTTTGCAATGTAATACCATAATATAAAAAGATAATAATATGATAAAAAAATAAGATAAAAATACAATTGATTATAGCACCATTACAAAATTAGAATAGAATCAATGATTAGAGAACATTTTAGGCATTATAAAGAATTAATGAAGGGATACATCTCTCTTTTTTTCTCACTTCTTCAAAAATTAGACATTCAATTGTGAATCAACTTGGCAAGCTTATTTGCCATATTTTTGGAAGTTGTGTCTAATTAAGATATTATAATGTTTGGTACTTGAATGAATAAAAGAGAAAGTATTGGTTCATTGTCTCTAAGATACTTATAAACTTGATAGTGTAGCAAAGAAATATTATACTAAAGAAATCATTTACATCTTGGGTGTGTTGTTATATTACAGTTAGTCCTCTATAATGTACTACTAACCAGTATAACTCCAAGTTAATAACATCATTATATCTTTTTTTAAAAAATAATATTATATTTTAGAATCAAAAAATTTAATACTTCATTAAATTATAAAATATATTGATATTCATTTATAGACCTTATTTAATTATTTTTATTTTTAAACCATCTAAAATAATTTATCAAAAATTTCTATTGAATTGCCATATTTTATAAATAAGAATTAATATATTACTATATATAGATATTATTCATGCTTAAGTAATCAATTAAAATATAAATTTGAAGCATAATATCTTATTTTGTATTATAAAGATAATTTTTTTAATAGAATTATAAAGCCAATATTTTAATTAGGCTTCGGCTACAAGCATATTCTAAATTATTATATGCACATCCATTATGTCTATATACACACCTAAAGCCTCTAATTGGCTAATCTAAATTCCTTCTTTTTTGCCTATACATTAGTCTCGATCTCCTTCTCTTCTTCTTGCTTGTTACAACAAGGGTCTCCAACCTCCTCTTCTTCTTCCTAGTCCTATCATAAGTTCCAATCTTCTTAAGCCTTAAATCTTATTGTTGAGACTCAAACTAAGACAATGAAGAAGAAAATTAGAACTTGCATTAAAACAAAGGAGAAGGGAAGGAGTTCTAGGATCCATTCTAAAACAAAGAAGAGATGAAGGAGGTTCGAAACCTATATCAAGACAAAAAAGAGAGGGAGGAGGTTTGAAACCTACATCAAGACAAAGAAGAGAGGGAGGAGGTTCAAAACCTACATCAAGACAAATAAAAGAGGGAGGAGATATGAAACTTTTGTTGGAATAAAGAAGAAGAGATTTGAATTAATCAATCAAAGGCCTTGGATGTTTACATAGACATAATAGATGTGCATGTAGCAATTTAGGGTATACATGTAACTTAAGAATGATTGAAAGGCTTACCATTATTCTATTCTCTAAATAACATATGCTTTATTTTTTAAATATAACCTTAATTTCTAAATAAAATTTGCAATACCACAAAAAGAATATTTATTGCTCATATACAAATTGGTTTCATTGCTTGTTAAAAAACTAACAATTAGCATTTGTTCTATTCCTTCCTAATTCTACCACTCCTAAAACATATTGTAAACATCTAAATAAAACCCTAAAATTTTTAAACTAAGACTTGGCCAAACCTTAGAAAACTTTTACCAACCTACTCCAATCACTAGTATGATGTTCCACAAGTAGAATCGTGCTCCCCACACCCCTCGTGCTAACCCTAGTCTTACCCCATTATCCTCTATCCCATTATCCTCTTGCAGACGAGGAACCAAAACCCTCCCCTTGCTCTCTCATTGCCGCCTTCGGCACGGTCCTCTCCATGAACAGCTTCAACAAGATTTATGAAAGGTTTACATAACAGTTGACCGCAGTTTAGCGGTCTCGTACATCAATGTACTGTGACAGCACCACTGAACCACTGAATTGAGTCACCACCTGCAATTTACTAGGGAGTCATATGGTACAATGGTCTTATGGGTATTATTTCAGATCTAGCTGACGATGTAGTTCCAGGCGAACATCCTTACTCTAATGCATAAAGTGTACGCTCTCAGTTTTGAAGCCTTCAATGAGTTTGAACTGGGCAATCGACTGCAAACCTGGAAGGACACCATTAGACAATGTTTAGCTGCTCCTGTGTTGGTGATTGGCCTCTGGATTGTCATAACAGGCCATCGTCCAGACACGATAAGAATCCCTGTGGCATTCGTAAAAGAGCTAGTTTCACTGGGTGTTCATCATCAACACAGTCAGCACCTCAGAAACATTGCCCGAAGACATTACTAAATGAGAATAAATTTATGTTCAGTGGGCCACCCTGACGATGTGCTTTTCAATCCAGCAGGAATTAACCTTTAGCATTTTCCTCCCATTACGACGCTCATTTGAGTCCCTTTCAAATTGATCAGAAATGTCGTCGCAAGCTCCTCAATATTTAGCACCACGACAACACCGCTCATATTGTTGGAGAATGAAACTGAAAATAACTAAAGTAGTGGAATTTACAGCCCTTTTTACGTGTGACACTGATTCTCCTCTTACAAGTTTATTCTTTACCAAAATAATGTCTCATTCTTCCCAGCTAAACCTGATTCGAAATTGTATTAAATGGGACGGTTATATCCTACCTCAGACCCGGTACAAAAGCAACATTCTATATAGTATTTTTTTATTCACTACAGACAAAAGCTAACAGATGCTTGCCCTCTGACATTGATTCAACGGCTTGAGGATGGTAACTCCGTGAATGTAGCTGCATGACATCATCCAGGATTTCTCATTTTCCCACACTGAAATCGAGGTGTAGCGATTAACAAACATCACCATTAGAAATGCGTGATCTGTCAATCATCACTTCACCCACCCACCAGATCCCCTTAACCTTGTTGGTTGAGATTTGCAAACCCCTCTTTTGTCTTGATTGCAGTCATGCACTAGGCAGGTGATTCATCACGAGATCATATCTATTATCGTTTGCTAATCCTCCAGCTACGGTTGATCGATCTTAATTAGCACCAACCGAACATATAGGGCAGAGAGTGGCACTTGTGCCGTAGTCCTTGACATAGCTATCATCGCTGCATGTATAATGCTAGTTTTATGAAGCAAGTTTTCACGTCATTATCCCTCTCTGAACTGGGGCCATCTGCCATGGCCAGCATCCGCCAAGCTGCACCTTCAAGCTCTGCTTTTATTCCTGTATGTCTTGAGTCCTTCGGAAGCTCGTGGCTCTCACGTGGATGTACTGGAATCAGGTGCCGCTAGGGCAGCTCATGGTGTTGGTTGAATTATTAGTCCGCAGTTTTCCGCAACTGTAGAATAGCGATTGATCATTTTCGGGGCTTGTGTGACGCAGGGATGATCTTTAGGAGCTTCTTCGTAGGGGATTCGTTGCGTTTGGTGGAGCTGAGTCTCTTGTTGGGCAATGTGAGCTTGGAGCTTGGTAATGGGGTAGCTCTAGTTAGGGTTCTGGCGCTTGAGCGCTTCGCGAATTTCGGTGGCATTATTTATGCTTGCTGTAGTTTCTGTGAAAGTGTTGCAGTGACGAGGATTTTTTTCCTGAGCCATGGCGGAAGTTGGAGGCTCTGATTTGTACTAGCATTGCATGTTAAGTGTTGGAAAAGTAGACAGTACGTTCGCAGATATGCAGAATGGGAGAAGTTCACAGCTAGCATTAGCACGCATCTCATGAGCGATGGTTGGATTAATTAGCCACTGGCTGCCGGAGCATCACCACCACCCCCCACTGTCGGCCCCAGTTACCCGACATCCTCACAAGCTCAATTTTTACCTGGGCATCGTTATTGTAGCGTTTATGGCGGTGAGCGTGGTTGCACTAGTCTGCTGTTGCTACCGCTTGGAATGGCGTCTTCGCCTTCAGGCTAGAAATGCAGCGCGCCGGGTGAGTTGGGGCAATGGAATCTTGACGCAGAATACTGATGGTTCTCACGAGATAATAAGTGCTCGGGTTGGAAAGAAGACCAAACAGGTTAACCATTTCTACTCACTTGAGCGTTTTCTGTGGAGAACACGGAAATGCTGCCGCATATTGTTCCCAGACTTATAATGTGAGCATGATGCGTTAATATCTGAAGCTGCATTTTGTCTAGTCCTCCATTTAGTGAATCAATGTGACTTAGTTCCCTATTCTGTATAATTTGGAAATCTGTAGTTGCAATTAAGAGGTGAACATTTATTGTTCGGTGACTTAAAAATTGTTTTATTTCTTGTGCTCCAACTGTATGCCTAAGCAAGCTTTCCTCAGTTTAACAAGATGTTAAACTTTAGAGAGCGCTCTGGGGTTTGCAGGAGACAAATCTTTCCGTCATGATGCCTGGAGACAGTATTCCAAGTTTTCTTGCGAACGCCAAACCTCATGGAACGTCCACTGATCCTGCTTTTTCAGATTCACATGAAAGTGCAGCGAAGGATACATCCCCAACTTTTCGGTAGCGTTGACGATATTGGATTCACACAACAAATGAGGGAATGGTCTCGCTTCCAACCAATGAGTTTCAGAGAAGGAAATGAAGACCATCCCTTACAAATTGGTGGCAATGGTGGCTCCCAAACATGAAACACATTCCATGCATATGTATTTGCAAAAATTGACGTCCCACCGCTCATCTCCAGTGTTTTGCAGACGCTGTGTTTCAGAATGAGGATCGACCATAAGGGATGAGTTATTCGTAGTTGATGAGAAGAATTAGAACACTTTTCTACAAGATTGTGAATGGTATTGGTGTGACATCTTCTGCGTTGAGAGTAGATTTCTTCTGCTCAAGGGAGTTATAAGACTTGTGGAGACAAAAACTCTGGACCTGGATTGCAATGATCTTCAGTGACTACATCTATCTACAGATCTGTAAGCTAACCGTTCCACTCAACTTCTTTCTCGAATTTATTGTCCAGTTCTCTCACTTGTCTCTTGCTTTCATCATGTCATTTCTAAAACAAATCATATGAAAAAGTGGGTGTCTGAATTGTTAAGGCAAAAGGATGAAAAAAGCATCCCTGTATCTCCAAATCTTGCGCTCCCTTGCATTAGTAGGTGAGAGTCTCGATGTTCAAGACACTTTTGATTATTAGATCAGGAGCGTTTGGAATACAACCGACGTGATTGCTGTTCTTTCTTGCAACAGGGTGCAGAAACCTTATGGGAAACAGTATTCAGGAACTCTACAAGTTAAAAAAATATTGCAAAGGCAAATTAGGGTGAGCAGAGATGCTCCAGGTGCCTGCCGAAAACCGGGTACGTGTAAAATAAACAGTGTCGTTAAACAGTAAAAGCTCTTCATGCGAAATAAACCGACTGTTATCTCCTGTTTCTGCATTATTTTTTCCTTAAGTTCCTTCACTTTGCGCCTCAAACCATTGTGTGATACCACAAAGCTACGAAGTTAAGAAGGGAGTATTTTTCTCTTGCAAATTACTAGAGCAGGCTACCCAATCTTTCATGCAAGATTATTTGCTTCACCATTCCGAGAGTGTAGAAACCGCAACCAGACCGAGGGTTGACTGAAACTAAACAGTTCACGCAAAGACCACAACACAAAATTAATAGCACTTTGTTGAGTATATTTAAGGTTACACTAGTGAGTCAATGAGTTCTTAGTTTTTTAATAAGTTAATCTAGCTAACTTCTTAATTATTATTGTGAAAAGCCTGGACATAACAAGCGACAATCTTATATATGATGTTTCGTTTTGATTTGTAATTGAATAAATGTAATGATGTTTTAAAACAAAGTATTGAAAATTTCACCTAATTTTAGGTTTTATAATATATATCATAATTGGTTAGTTGTGTGATCTCATTGTTGGAGTAAACATTTTTTACTATTTTTGTCTTACCCATCTATTAAAGTTATAAAAATTAAGACTTCGTCTATTATTTGAAAAATGAATCAAATATGTACAATTATACATTCATCTTTAATAGAATTTAGCTAAAGAAGATAAATTATATATTTATATGTAAATATTTAATTATATATATATATATATATATATAAGTATGTATAATCTATTTTTATGCTAATATGGTATTAGAGTGAATTTTTTAGATTTATTTTTGAATGTTCTTTATATCGTTTTATCAATGTAAAATCTTCTTCTAAGAATAGAAGCAAATGATATTAAAAAAATGATTTAAAAAAACCTTACATTGATATTAAAAAAAAAAAAAAAAAAAAAAAAAAAAAAATTGTGAACAAGAGTTAAAACCAAATTTTAAAAAATACGAAATACTTATGACAAAGGTCTCATAGACTACAACATTGGCATTAATAATTAGAATAATAAGAAGAATAGATAGAAGTAAAAGTAAGTAAATTTTATAATATCTTGTGTAGATACGAATTTCTTACAAGCTTTGTAGACACAAATTTGACTTTACAGGTATTTTTAAGTAATTTGAAGATTAAAAACTTAGCCAACAAGTTAGCCATGTGTTGCACATATTGACCACTTATTTTACAAATTAGCCATATGGTGCGCATGTAGAAAACTTACCTTGCAAGAGTCATGAATATATATATATATATATATATTGACATAAGTAAGAAGTGCTAGGTGGAAAATAAATATAGATGGATTTGATATTATCTTATAGCATAGCTTCTTAGAAGTTTAATGAACATATATTTGACTTCATATATGTTTATAGTTGATTGGTAGGTTAAAAACTTAACCAACAAGTTGAGCATGTATTGTATGTGTGGATAACTTATAGTATAAGCTAAAAATGTGGCATGCATGTAGAAACTTGCCTTGCAAATTCAAACACATGTCTTATAAATTGAACACATCTTGAAGATCCCATAAGATGTTGCCATATAGCTCCTAGTTAGATAATATATATGGAGGTAAGAATGAAGCTTTTTTTACTCTTATCAATGCCTTTCTAGTCTTTAGTCTTATTTCAAAACTTTTTACTCTTCTTTTCTTTAGCAATAGCCATTCTAGTTTAATATATTACCATCTTTGAATGATTTTTTAGTTTATTCAAGTGACATAAGAGTGTATTGAATTTCTTTTATTTTTTTTTATTTTTTTTTGAGTTTCATATTTTTAACAATTTGGTAAGAGTGCTAATTCATCATTTTTTTGTATTTTTAAATTTAAAGTCTACACCAAGAAGTTGTGCAATTGAGAGAAGTAAGCAAATCAAGCTTACAAATAAATCCAAGCAGTCTTCTTACTCCAAGTTTAAGTAAAACAAAGATAAGTATGCCAAAGAAGTTCAATGGAACAAGATCAAAATTTTGAAGATTTTTACAATAAGTAAAGCTCTATCTAAGATTGTATCCTTTTCAATATGCTAATAGATTTACTCAAGTTTGATTCATAGATGCACTTCTCTCTAAGAGTGTTCTCTCTTGGTTTGCATATTTGATAGAAAAAGATTTATGCCTTATCTATAATTTGAATTTATTCTTAAAAGTTTTTATGACTATTTTTAGAGAAAGTGATTAAAAAAAGGTAGTAAAAATCAAACTTGTATCTTTATGATAAGGATCACATTCAACCACCATATATGCTATAAGATTCCAAAATCTTACTTATAATGTAGGTTGAAATAACAAAGTTCTTATCAATCAATTTCTATACAGATTGGAAGTTAATGCCAAAGATTTCTTATTGACAATGCCAAGAGCAAACTCATTGCAGCAATTTATTACTCAAGCCATTGCATGCAACAATCAATTCTTTAAATAATATAAAAAACATAAGTTTAATTGGAGAAGTACAAATCAAGCCATGTTGAGAATGTCTAAGTTTACAAAAGCTTATTCATTAAGATTATAATTTATGTAAATTGATACAATACATTTTAAGCCTCTTATTTAGTAAGAAAAAATTTGACACTAACAAGAAGATTTATGCTTATATTGTGGAAAACCTAAGCACATTATTGAACATTATCCAAAAATATAACACAACTATAAAATAAAGATTATGGTTACCAAAGATGATAATGTGTCAAAAAATAAGTTTCTCCAAATAGAATAAGAACCATATAATTGAAATCTTATATAACACTTAGTAAAGATCCTATTTTCTTTTCAAATCTCTCACTTAGTTTTATAATAGAAACTTATTTAGGACCAAAATTTTATAAAGTCATTGCCTTATTATATTCAAGTCCTTCAACTTCTTTTATAGATGAAGCCTTTGTTAAAAAACAAGAAATATTTTTAGACAAAAAAAAATAAAATAATATGTGCATGTAGAAGTCATAGATTGTCATTTATTATCTTTCAGAGACATTACCTATGAAATAGTTCTTTTAGATATAGCAACTAAAGATCATAATAGTTTAGATCATATTTGAAAAAAAAAATATAAATATTCTTTCAAAGTATTGTTCTTATAATTATTCTATTAATATTTAAGTGAGAATTCAACCACCATTTGGACCAATTTGTAATTTATTGCACAACAAGTTGGCTATACTCAAAGAATATATTCATGAAAATTTGGCTAAATACTTTATATGCTATTTTAAATCTCTAATAGAAACTAATATATTATTTATAAAGAAAAAAATAAATGTTTACAAATGTATATAGACTATTAAAGATTCAAGAAGTTCACCATTAAAAATAGGTATCTTCTATCATTGATTTTAAGACTTCTTCATCAACTCAATTAAACAAAGATCTATACAAAAATAGATCTATGAGGAACATATAACTTAGTATACATCAAAGAAGGAGATAAATAGAAGACTATATTTTGAATGAAGTATAGGTATTTCAAATATAATATTATAACTTTTAGATTCACAAATATATTAATTATATTTTAATATCTAATAAATGATATATTTTATAAGTTTTTTATAATTATTTTGTTATTTTTTATCTAAAAAATATTTTAAACTACTCTAAGAATATAAAAAAACATGAATTTCATACTTTTCACATGCTACAAAAACTTAGAGATGTAATGTGAGTGTAAATTTCACTCTTCAATCTCAATTAAAAGATGGCCTCAATTAAAAGTTGCTAGTAATTGGTGGTGTGAAGTAAAGTAACTAATTGGCAAAAGATCAAAGAAGAACAACCACATTCCAAGTGAAAGAAATGAAATCAAATAATCACAACACCTAAAACTAAGTCATAGTTTGTTCACTAGATTTTTATCAAGAAAAAAGTAAAATTAAAAAATAAAAAATATATTTTTAGATAGATAATTCTTTTTATCTTTCCATTGACATAAAAATCATGTAATTATAAGTTACTATGAATAAGTTATGATAGATTAAAGATAGAATGTAAATAATAGAAAAGTTAAGTGAATAATTTTTATCTCAAAGATAACTTGCTTAAGACATTAGGAGTTTGAGCCTCACCAAGGCTCACAAGTAGTGTATATTGATTTTTTAAAGAGGCCTTAAGGCGTTAGTCTTACCTTCCTACCTATACCCAAGGTACTACAATCCATATGGAAATTATTCACCTCTCTTCCTATAAGGACAATACTAACTGTTGGTCTTCCTATTTTCTACTAGTAAAACAACCTTTTTTATATTTTTGACTTCACTATGGTATTCAAAAAAACCCAATTATCTTAGAAACCTCTAGTAGTCTTCAAATCTTACTTCATTTCTTCATAATGGCTCTCAAAGTGATAAAGCTCAATTTTATCAAAGTCTTGAAATTTTCTTTAAAAATTCATAAAAAATTCTAAATAAATTCTAAATAAATTCTAAATAAATCTCATAATATATTTTTTAATAATAATATCCATATAAGGCTATATTTTTCTATCTTGGTGATTTTTTATAGTAATAAAATTAATTCAAATCCACTAATAATCTAATTTTTTAGTATATAATTAAAAGACATGAAGTTCTTTTCTATGCTTTTTCTAACTACTAACTGATCATTGATAGGATTTTATAAGTAATACATATAGATAGGAATTCAATGAAGACATTGTTCTCAATAATTAACTCTTAATACTTAAAAATAAAAAAATATTAAACTAACTAAGATAATTACCTTCAAGACTTATTAAGACTCCATTTTTATAACTTCCCTTCTAATAAGACTTTTGCAACTTATAAATACTTCTAAATTATAATAAATACTTAAAAAGTCAAAATAATCTTTAATCTTAATATTTATATAATTAAATGACTTAAAATTATATTTTTAATTAATACATTAATTATGATTAATTTATAGGACCCACATATAGGATTATATATCAAGATAAAAAAAAGTACATAGTTTATACTATTCAAGTTGATTTTTTAGGATACATTATTTCAAATGATGGCCTTATAATTGATCCTAAGAAGATCTAAACTATCATAGATTAGAAGATCTCAAAAATAATCAAAGAGGTACAATATTTTTTTAATTTTTTTAATTAATGTTAGATCTTTATCAATTTATTTTTTTAAGTTGTAACTCCTTTTACACATTTGATATGGAAAAAAAACTTAAATGGAATAAAGAAACAAATCATCTTTTGAAGCCTTAAAAATGACATTTATTTTTATACTTATCTTATATTATATTGATTTTTTTAAGGCAATCTTTATAAAAACAAACACATTAGACTTTGCCATAGATATAATATTATCACAAATAGGAGTAGATGATAAGTTCTACCTAATAGCTTTTCATTCCAAGAAATTTTCAATAACCAAGTTTATTTACAAGATCCATGTCAAAGAGTTTTTTACAATTGTGGATTCATTTCAAGAATAGCATCATTATCTAAAAGATGCTTCTAGTCCAGTCACTGTATATATGGATTATAAAAATCTTTAGTACTTTTATCAAGAATTGATTTCAAGGTCACTTATTGATGTAAAAAATAACAAGGTTTGTCAAATACTCTTTTTAGATGATTTTATCTTGTATAAAAAGGAAAAAACACAACTTTTGATCAACAAAGAATTTTTTTTTTAAAGCCAAAGTATTTTTATCTATGAGCAATGAAATCAATATTTATTATTGATTCAATATTTCTCAAGAAAATTCAATTCAATATGTCCTTTGATCCTTTTATTTATAATATTAAGAATGATTTTTCTAAGTCTCATGATACTTCTAGATTTAACTTTAAGAATAATCTATTCTATTTTAAAGCATGATTATATATTCTAAAAAATAAATCATGATTACATATTCTTAAAGTTCATCATAACTTTTCAACAACTAGACATTTTGGATACAATAAGTCTTTAGAATTAATATTAAAATATTTTTGGTGGTTTCAAATATAAAAAGCAATCAAAGACTTTGTACAATCATATGGCGTTTGTTTAAGATCACAAATTCTTCATAATCAATTTTATAGACTTCTTCAGCCATTACCTATTCTAAAATAATAATGGTCTTTGGTTTCTATAGATTTTATTATAAACCTTTCAATTTCAAGTTTGTATGATTTTATATTTGTGATAGTAGATTTTTTTACCAAGATAATATATTTTTTATTATGTATAAAATTTATCATTCGTAAAGAGATAGCTAGGCTTTTTTTTAACAACATCTATTACTATTGTGGATTATCTAAAGGTATTATATTGAATAAAAAGACTCAATTTATATAAATATTTTAGAGAATCTTTTTTCAGATTTTAAAAGCAAACATAAAATAATCTTTGACTTTTCATCTTTAAATCAATGGACAAATAAAGTGCGTAAATTAAGTTTTAAACTAATATTTAAGATGTACCATCAATTACTAATAAAATAATTAAAAAATTCTTTTACCATTGACAAAGTTTGTTCATAATAATATGATATATTTTTTTATACAACAAATACCTTTCTTTGCTAAATATGATTATTATCCATAATTTGATACTTTTGATTTTTCAAAAGTTGATAATCTTGTAGCAAAAGATTTCATAAAGTTTTTATTGAAGCCACATACAACAATGAAAGGACAACTAAAAGAAACTCAAGAACAATAAAAGATCAATGTAGATGCCTATAGAAAATAACAACTTCAATTTCATATTAGAAACAAGATATGGTTATTTTGATATAATATCAAGATTAATTACGTTTGTGATAAGTTAGATTACTATAGGCTTTGACCATTTTTTATTTATAAATAAATTAATCCAATTGCATATTGATTACATTTAATAGAGTCTATGAAGATCCATCTCGTATTCTATGTATCTTTTCTTGAGCCGTATTAAATATTGAATACCTTAAGAAGAAGATAATTGCCACCTTCTTTTATAAAAATGAATAACAATCCATAATTCAAGATAAAAAGAATCTTAGACTCAAGGTAATATCAAAATAGGTTGAAATATCTTGTTTATTGGCTCAAATATGATATTAAAGAATTTATATGAGAGCTAGCAATGAATCTTATAAATATAGTAAAAAAGATTAATACTTTTTATTGACAATATCTATCAAAATAAAAATTAAAAATTAAAAATCTTTACTATAAAAGAAATAAAATTCAAGAAAGTTTATATTTTATCTTCTATATTTATTTATAATTTCTATATATTTATCTTGCTAAGTATATGAAGAACCAATAATCAACAAATTCAACTTAAGAGTTATTATTTACTAACTTATTAAATAAGACATTGCAATTGTTATAGCGTTGAAGATGACATAATCGAAATGAAGATCCTCAAGAACAAAAAAAATTTTGTGAATAGATGGAAAGATGTAACGCATTTGATATCACAACTTTGGAAGAGATTTCTAATGTTTGATGATTTTATTAGAGGTAGAAATGATTCCTACAAATGGTCTTACAAATGTTTTGTTTGAAAGAAGTTATGAAGGCTTTAATAACAACCAAATAATAGGGTGATCTTTTTGCCCTAGAATTAGATATTATTGATGACTAAAAAGACCTATCAACCACCTTTCAAAGAAAAAAAGATCAAAATATGTGGTAAATATAATTTATCATATCTTAGACTTCTTTAATATATGATGACCATTCCTTGTTAAACTTGTCTCTAAAAAGAAGGAATAATATAATAAACATATATATTTATATAGATAAGAAGTGTTAGATAGTAGATAAACATACATAGAATTGATGTTATCTTGTGGTGAAGCTTTTTAGAAGCTTTATAGATGTGCATTTGACTTTATACATGTTTATAGTTGATTGGTAGGTTAAAAACTTGGCCAAAAAATTAGCCATATATTGTATGTATAAATAGCTTATGGTACAAGGTAACAATATGGTATATATATAGAAAACTTATTTTGCAAATTAAGATACATGTCTTGCAAACTAGACACATATTGGAAGTCCTATAAGTTGTCGCAACATAGCTCTTAGTTGGATTATATATATAGAGGTAGAAGTGAAGCTGTCTTCATTCTTTTTAATGACTTTTTAGTCTTTAGTCTTTTTTGAAGATTTTTTAGTCTAATTGTTTTTGGCAATAGTTATTTTAATTCAATATATTATTATCTTTGAGTGATTTTTTAGTCTATTCAAGTGATATAAGATTGTATTGAGAAATTTATTTTTTTAAATTCATGCCCTTAACATGAAGTTGGACATGTGGTGGATGACTTATAAAATATTATTATATTTTTTTTAGTTAAATAATATACATAGAAGAAAAAATAAGGTCTTTCTTATTCTTGTCATCTTTCTTATGTTCTCTTCTTAGCTCAAGAATCTCTAATATCTTTTTATTTGGCAATAGCCATTGTAGTTCTATCTTATATTTATCTTTGATTTGTCTACTTCTTCTTTTTAAGTGTTACAAGAGTGTATTTATTTTTTAAAATTTTTGTTATGATTTAAGTCTTTAAAAAAATTAAGATTTTTTTATATATTAAAAAAAATAAAAAAGACTTGATAAATTTCTTTGAGAATTGATCTTTGAAAGTTGAAGGATTTGAATAGATAATAACTATGTGAGAATTTTGCAAAGTCAAGGTTATTTAGACATATATATATATATATATATATATATATATATATATATATATATATATATATATATATATATATATGTATATATATATATATATATTTTATAGAATAAAAAAAATGATCACATGTTGATAAATTATATAGATTTATAATTATATTTTTTAAAATAATTATTATAAAATTAAGCTCAATTAGAAGACCAAATCAAAAATTAATAGAAATTAAAATAAGTTAGAATATTAGAAATTAGATTTTGAAGATTAATAAGGATTTATACAATTTTGAATAATCTATCTATTTTTTTATTGATTTTTATTTTTATTTTTATTTTTTTGTATTGAAAGTTTATTTTGAGAAAAAGTGAATTATAAAAAGTTGAGCTATTAATGTTGAAAAGTCAAAATTAAAGTTGAAGTAAAATATTTTCAATAATTAAGCAAATTAGAAGCCTTTTCTATCAATTTTTAAGTTTTATTATCATCCAATTTTGTGTAAATATTATTAATTAGTAGATTAAAAAATATAAAAAATTTAAATAAAAATTAATGATTAAATTAAAATTATCGAGATTCAAAATTTTATTTAGAATTTAGAATTTATTTAGGATTTAATTAAGATTTTCTAAGTTTTTTTTAATATTTAGTTGGAATTTATTTAAAATTTTATTAATATTTAATTATATTTTTAAGAGGATTTCATTAAATTTTACTTAAAATTCTTTTAGAGTCGGCTAAGATATAATTAGGATTTTTTTTTAAATTATTTTATGATTTTTTAAGATTTCATTAGGATTCTTTGATATTTAATTAAAACTATTAATGATTTTTTAGATTTATTTAAAATTTAGTAGAATGTGATATTTATTTTTTAAGATTTTTTTATGATTAATAAGAGATATTTAGCATAATTAAAAGTTTATTTAATTTTTAAGATTTCTAAGATTTTTTTTTTAAATATCTTAAATATATTTACATTGAAAATTTAATAATAATAAAGATAATTATTAATACTACATCTCTAATTGATATTTTTAAAAGCCATGTCACCTCCACATAACTTAAATTGACTAAAAAGTATGCTTCTATGCTTAAAGCATGCATAGTACACTAATATTTAACCTTCATATTGATTCAAAAATAAAATAAATTTAAAAAATATATATACTATTTTTTTTTTGCAGTAAGATAAAAAAATCTATAATAAAATATAAAGTTATACTTATTGAAGAAGAAGTACTATGAAATCACAATTCTTAGCACTAGCAAGATTGTACACAAAGAGAGTGTAGAATAAGATGTGTCTTACTTCCAATATTCAATACTTATAGGTGGTAGTAGCTACCCTAGAAGACAACTTCTATTCTTTGACTTTTACACACATGGTCCTAGGATCCTTTGGCATATAACTTATTTCAAGGGTATACTATGGTCTTAAAATCCTTTGGCATCTTATTAATCATGAAAATAACCTATTTCAAATATTAATTATTTTTATTTAATCTTTGAATATTTCCTAGTTCATACTTTATCTTCTTGATTTTGACTCTTGGTCCTTGACTTTATCTCATATCCATAAGATGCCCTTTTTAACTACCAAGAATCAATCCTTTGACTATTAACAATTTATTTAAAGTAATATCTTCTATAAGATAATTTATTCTACTTTCACTTTTATTTACTTACTTTAATACTCTCACTTTTATTTACTTACTTTAATACTCTCACTTTGATATTGATGAATAGGCTTTTAATCCTAATGTCTTTGTCAACATATGATGTCTATTCTTTACTAATGCCTTTGTCAATAAATTAGCAAGCATGTCTTTTATTGTACAATACTTCATATTAATTACTCTCATTTCAATCTTCTTTTTTATGATGTGATGTTGAATGTCAATGTATTTGGTCCTTAAATGATACTTTGGATTCTTTAGAAATTCAAGACATCCTTAATTGTGATACTCTATTAGAGTTTCTTTTATTTGTAATACTCCAATGTCCTCTAAAAGTTGTCTTAGCTATATTGCCTCCATTGCACTATAGCTTGTTGCTATGTACTCTGCCTCCATTGTTGATCTTAAAATTGTTGGTTGTTTCTTACAATTCTATGAAATACCTCCCAATCCAACAAAAAATACATATCCCATTGTTGATCTTTTATTATTTACATCTTTAGCCCAATTCACATCATAATAACTATATAAATTAATGTTATTACTTCCAAGATAAAATTTGAAATCTAAAGTTTCTTTTAAATATTTCATGATTCTTTTGATGATTGTCCAATAAATTGATTCAATCTTTGATATGTGTTTGCTCACAACACTCACTACATATACAAGATCCACCCTTGTGCCAACTATTATATATATAAGTGAGTCCATTCCTGTCTTATATAGAACACCTTACATTTGATCTTCAACTTCAGCATATTTTTCATCTGTGAGCTTCATCAACTACAAATTGGCCTCCAAAGATATTATAATAGACTTACATTCTTGTATGTTGAATTGTTTCAACTTTTCTTCAATGTACTTGTTTTGGCTCATTGTAATGGTCTTTTTTGCATGATCTCTCACAAATTCCACTCCTAAATAATAGTAAAGTTCTTTCAAATCACTCATCACATATTTCTTTTTTAATTTTGCTTTCAATCAATCTATCATCTTCATAGTATTAGTTAAGTTGATCAAGTCATTGATATAGAAGATGATAATTAATATGAACTCACTTGATTGCATCTCATATAAAGAATAATTAGATTCATTCCTTCCAAATCCTTCATTCACAAAGAATGTATCAATATATTGGTATCATATCCTTGGAGATTTCTTAAGTCCATACAAGATTTTCTTCAATTTAGAAATAAGATATTATTTGCCTTCTTCTAAAAATCTTTAAGGTTAATCTATATAAATATCTTTTTTTAGATTTTTATTCAAGAAAGTCATTTTTACATCTATTTGATGCATCTCAAAGTCCATTGCTACCTCTATTACAACAATGGTTCTAATAGTGGTAAATTTTGCCATGAGAATAAATTTTTCATTGAAATCAATACCAACAACTTGTGAGTAGCTTTTAGCAACTAATCTAGACTTGTATCTTATAACATTATCTATTACATCCCTTTTAGTTCTCAACATCTACTTACAATCAATTGAAGATTGATTTGATGGAAGTTGAGTCAATTACCATGTTTCATTCTCTATGAGTGATTTTTACTCTTCTTTCGTGGTATTCTTCTATCATGTACCAAGTTGTTTTTTATCTATCAAAGAATATTTCTTTTTATTTGATAAAGCTTCACCTTCTTTTACTTCAAGATTTTTTATAAGTTTTTTCTCTTTTAAAACTTATTTCTTCACATTCAGAGGTTAGTACTCCTTATCATCATTAATATCTTCAACATCCCCATTGTCTTCATTGTTGATTCTAGCAATTGTAGATACATTGTGGTCTACCTTCTTTAATTCTTCATTTTTATTTGAATTTCTACCATCATCAACATCATCATCTTGTTCTTCTTTTTTTGCTGAAATTGAAGATGTGTCTAGAAACATATCATTACTTCCACTTAGATACATCTCCAAGAGCTCATAAGTATTTTTATGATCTAAAAATTCTATATCACAACTTTTGATGATTTTCTTGGTTTCTAAACACATAAGCCTATATGCCTTAGTACATTCACAATATCCAATAAATACACATTTTTTACCTTTTGCATCAAATTCGAACCTCATACAATTTTGTACCTTTGCATAGGTGATGCATTCAAAAATCCTCATGTATATAATATTAAGTTTTTTGCTATTCCAAGCTTCTTGTAGAGTCATTAATGTGAGTGCATTTGTTGGGCACCTATTCTTTCTATACACTACATTTACCACTACTTTTGTACAATACTCATGTCCAAGATTTTGTGTATGAAGTATATTTCTTGTCATCTCTTTAATGGTGGAATTTATTCTTTCAGCAATTCCATTTTGTTGTAGAATGTACAAAGTAGAAGATTATCTTGCAACACCTTGAATCTTTAAGAATTCATCAAAATATTTTGACATGTACTCACTTCCATTATCTATATGGAATGATTTCAATTTCCACTCATATTGTTTTTTTATAGAGCTTTAAATTCCTTTAATTTTGAAAAATACTAGCTCATAGCTTTAATGATATAAATCCATACTTTTCTTAAAAAATCATTAATAAATATCACAAATTATCTTGCTCCTTCAATTGATTGTGTCTTCATTGGTCTACAAACATAAGAATGCACAATCTCTAATAATTTTCTTACACATATTGCAACCTTTTTTAAAAATGAAGCCTTTTGTTGTTTACCTTATATACAACCTTCATTAACAAGCGTCAATGCATTGTACTTGAATTGACTAAGTTCAAAGCCACTTACCATAGATTGGAGTTCCTTCATACCTTTGACATTGAAATTGTTGATGCCAAATTCCAAACTTGTATTGATCTTGTGGAAAATCAGCTAATTCTACAATTTCTACTCTATTCATCTTCTTACAATTGATGAAGTAGAGGTTACCATCTTTAAGGCCTTTGGTAATATGTTGTCCATCTAATGTCTTCACAAAATATCTATTCTTATCAAATTAATTCTTACAACCATGTAATATAAGTTTACTTACCAAAAAGAGGTTCTTCTTCATCTTAGGCACATGTAAGACTTTCTTCAATCTGATTTTCTTAATTTGGTCCTTTACAAAAATTTCCACAAGAATGGATCCAATTCCAATGGCTTATACCATGCTATTGTCTCCCAACCAAACTTAGGTCACTAGAATTTCTTCATAAATTTTAAATAAATACTTATATAATGTCATGTGCTTAGTAATATCCAAATCTATAATCCACTTAAACATAGCAGCCATGGAGGTTTGTTTACTTACCATGAAAGCATAGTCATCTCCATCAAACTTATTACTAGCATTGTTTGTATTCTTTCTATCTCTTTTCTTAGCTTTGTAGTAATTTCTAATAAAGTGACATGATTTTTTATAAATATAGTAATTTTTTTTGTTGTTTTTTGAATTATCATGTTTGTGAGAATAGCTATCTTTGCCTTGTCTTGAAAATAGAGCCGAATCATCACTTTAAATCTTCTTTTCTTTCTTCTTGGTCACTTCATGGGCAAGCTTTGATATGACATAATTTATAGTAAGTTCCTTCATGTTGATAGACTCCAATGCCATAATAAAGTAGTTTTAGGACTCGAAAAGGCTCATAAGCAATGTCAATATTCTTATGATCAATTAACTTGTTAATAACTGTTAGTTGATTTGCAAGTGCTTTTACTTTGTTGACATGAGCCATGAGGTCATATCCTTCTTCCATCTTTACCGTTAAGAACTTCTTTCTTGTCTATAAAATATTGACAAGGTTTCTACGTTCATAGATATTACAAAGAGTCTTTCATGCTTCCGCTGATCCATTGTAAGCAATTATATGTGAAAAATTGGCATCATCCAAATTTAATATAATCTTCCTAAAAGCCTTCTTTTGACAATATTTATACTCTTTTATCACCTTGACATCAATATTGTCACTTAGAGGCTCTTCACTTTTATCCACAATGTCCCAAAGGTCCAATAAAGCCAAAAAAAGTTCAATTTTTTTCTTCCAATAGTAGAAGTTATCACTCCTAAACTTCTCAATCATTTTCAAACCGTCACCTTCACTTAAAGCCATGTCTAAGAAGGAATGTATTAAAAAAAAAAAAAAAAAAAAAAAAAAAAAAACTCTCAAAATCAATAAGAAGGTGTTGCTGCCTTAAAAATCTAAAATATCCTTTTTGTGAGTAAACTAGTAATATCACTCTTTAAATACTCTCAACTTCACTTATAAGACTTCTCACAAGTCTTATATTCTATCTAAATCTCTTGTATAAGCTTTGTTACTCTATAATTGTCCTTCTTCTTTCATGAAATACTTCTAATCTCACAAAACACTTCTTATCACTATAAGAGGATTTCAAAAGAAGTTTATTACATAAAACCATAATGTTAGATCACAAATGATGTAAATGAGTAAAGAAATATAATACTAGTATTTTAAAACATCATTCTAAGGTATCAAACAATCTCCACGATTATTAATGCATTTAATAACAAGAAAGACCAAAGTTATACCAACAATAAGATACAACAATGGAATAAGATGATACCAAACTCTAACATTAGCAAAAATAAAAGATCTACTTTTTACAACAAATAAGACTTCAAAGAACATCAAAATTCATAACTAAAGCTGAATAGGCCCATAATCTATTGAAGAAGAAGCATTATGAAGTCACAACTCTTAGCATTAGCAAGATTGCACATAAAAAGAGTATAGAATAAGATGTTTCTTACTTCCAACATCAAATACTTATATATAATGGTTGATACCCTACAAGAAAACTTCCACTCTTTGACTTTTACATACATGGTCCTAGAATCCTTTGGCATCTTTTTAACCACAAGAGTATCTTATGGCAAATATTAATTACTTTTACTTAGTCTTTGGATATTTTCTAATTCATACTTTATCCTCTTGAATTTGACTTTTGATCCTTGACCTCATCCTATATCCATAGGATGTCCCTTTAAACTAATAAGAATCAATCTTTTGATCATTAGCAACTTATCTTAGGTAATATCTTCTACAAGGTAATTTATTCTACTTTTATTTTTACTTACTTACTTTAATAATACTTTTATAAATTTAAGATAAGAAATTAAAAAATAAAATATAAAAACTTAATTTTATAGATGTAAGATATATTAAAAAATTATAAAGTATAAATAAATATAAATATTTAGTAGATAATATATATATATATATATATATATATATATATATATATATATATATATTAATTTATTTAATTTGATAATATATTTTTGAATTAATCAATAATGACTAAAATATACATAGGTTCTATGATTTATATAAATCTACTTTAATTCTATTAATATATAATTCTATCTTCTATATTATCTATTTTATTTTATTTTATAAAATTATAAATTTAATAGAAAATAAAATTTTAAAAATATATTATTTTGTATTTTTAAAAAAATAACATTAATAAAATATAATTTTAATAAATAATTTTAAAATGATTATTTTTATTATTTTTATATCTTATTAGTTTTTAATATAAAATTAAAATTAATTTGTATAAAAATAAAAGATTTAAATTAAAATTTATTAATTTAATTATTATTAAATTTTAATTAAAAATTTAAATTTATTTTAATATTTCTTATTAATATTAGGAAATTATCAACTTTTGAAAAGTCAAAAGTATCAAATTTTGGATAAAAATTATATCTAGTACAAAAAAATAATTTTTGAATAGAAGAATGAACTTTTTTATTATAAAAAAAATTTACCAATGACAAAATAATTGTCTAATCATTATAGAAATTGATATTATATTTCAAATACTATTCTAATACTTAATTCATGTGCTGTATTTGTCTTTTAGTTTGAGGATAGAATGCCAAATATAATTTTATGTCCACTTTTAATACCTTAAATAAAATTTTAAAATCTATATATAAATTAAATATTTTTATCTAATATAATATTTTTTTGAAATCCATAATAAAAATAACTATTATAAAAAAGTCTAATTGTTTCTTCATATTTGAATGTTTTTGTATATAATACAAGGTGTGTTATTTTAATGAAATAACCTACTATTACAAGTATAGAGTCATTAAAGCTCAAGATTAAAATATCTTTAATAAATTTCATAGAAAAAAATAATTATGGTTATTTTGGTATAGATAGTAGTTGGAAAAATTTATAAAGTCAATAATAAGGAATTTTTGATCTTAAATAATATAAAGGTAAAATTCATCTATTAATCCAAATGACCAGATGGACTCAATTAAGAATTACTTATAATTGATGGAATAAATTGAGACAAGAAAATAACAAGAGAAAAAGAAGAGCAAATATAAAATAAGTGAAAAATATGTATTCAAGCAATTACACACTCTAAAACTTAGTCACAATCTATTTATTAGATTTTTATTCAATAAAAAATGAAATAAATAAAATAAAATCTGTATTTTAATATAAATAATTTTATTATATTTATAATGATGTAAAAAATATAAATACAATTTATTATAAATAAATTATAAAATTTTAAAGATAATAAATAAATAATTAAAAAATTAAATGAAATAAATTTTACTTCAAAAATAACTTGTTTATAGATCAAGGATTTGAGTCTCACCAAATCTCATAAGTAATGTATACAAGTATCCTAGAGAGGCCTTAAGAACTTAGTCTTATCTTCCTACTTTCATTCAAGGTACTATAATCTATATGAGACTTGTGTACCTCTCTTTGTACAAGGACTATACTTGAAACATTGTTGTGTTGTGGTTTGGCTACTTTGTAAAAATAATGCACATAAATATTTAATGTACAATTTATTATAAAATGTGATAAGAGTCACATTATTAGATTTTAGTTAGTCAAAAAATATGATTAGATTACTACTTTGAAGTGATTAATTTAAAAGAGATATTATTAAGATTGATTTTATATTCATAATAGTTTTATATATTTAGAGCTATCTTTATTAGATATTGGTGACTCTTGAAATCTTGTTTAGTTTCTTTTATTTAGTGTTTAGAGCATATATTATATAAATCTTATAAAAAAAGAATTGAAAAGGGATTTTAGTAGCAAAAAAAATAGTTAGGGCATTCATATAGATGAATGTAGATGGATGATAAAAATTTCCATTGCTATTGGCCAAAAGGCATGCTTAATAGGCTTAAAGGAGGCTATCTGAGAACTTATTAGAGATTAGGGTTATTCTTTCAAGATCATTCAAACTTATGAGGCTAAGGTGAAAGAATTTAGTTTTTTGGCTATAGTTTTGGTACAAATTTTGGACGATTTGGAGTTTTTATGAAAAAATATAGGCACTCAAAGTTATGATGTGGATTTTGTACCTATTGCCACTCTTTTAGACATAATGCATATGTTCAAAAAGCAATGAAAGTTCAGTGACTAGGATTGAAGAAAGAATTTTTTTGGCTATACTTTTTATATATTTTTTAATGAATTCTAAGCTAGAATAAAGGAATAATAGGAAGTTGAAGTCAACACTTGCAATCTAATGGTAGTGATCCAATTTATTAATGTTTTTATTTTGAGCCATATCTTGAACAATTTGATAAGATTTTGGCCAAAAATTTCTAAAAATATGTGTTATTATGTAATTAAACTTTATACATAAGTTTTTTAAAATTTTAAGTTTGGATTTTTGAGATATAGAGAAAATAGTATTCAAATGCTTGTAAATTAGAGTTTAAAGCACCTGCTAGGATTTTTAAGGTGCTAGACAATTTATAGTAGATTCATGGTTTATTTTTTTTATAGTAAAGATTAAGGATATAGTATAAATTATTCAGAAAATTTTTAAATATTAAAAAATTGGATCAAGAATTATGAATTTTTAAAATTCAATGAAAAAAAAATCTTTTATGGAAGATAGATGTTTTAAAGGATTTTTGCTATAATTTGGATATTTTATGCAAATCAAAGGGATTTTTGAGAGTCAAGACTTTTTATATATGTTAAAAATGGAGATATAGAGTTATGAAAAAATTATGATACAAAGATGGATATTTATAAGAGAATTATAGATTTTCTTTAAACTTACAGAAAATCAAACTTACCAGCAAATAGTTAATTATGATTTGGCATAGCAAAGGATGTTAGGATATTTTTTAATACTTTAAAAAGCTTTATGTATAAAGCTTCTTAAATATAGAAGAAATTTATGAATAAAATAACTTAAATATTATTGTATTTTTTTTTGCCTTTATAATAAAAAAACATTACTTATTGGAACTTGTCTAATAAATTAAAGATAAATATTTTATATCTAAGTAATCAATGTATTTTTAAATAAAAAATCAAGCCACATAACAATGTGACTAAATTCTCTCTAAGATCTAAAAACCCTTTTAATTTATAGGATTATAAATCCTATCACAATGTAAGATAGAATAGACCAAAAATAAATTGAAAAAAATTAAATAGAATGGAACATGAAAGACAAAGTAGAGCAATAAAAAAAATAGAATATAATAAAAATAATAAAAAATAAAAATAAATAAAAATAAAATAAAAAATTATAAATCAAATTTCATTGAGAGAAAAAGACCAAAATTGTACTTAATCAAATATCCAAATGGCCATGGTGAGGCCTATTTATATTTTATCCAACCATCTTAGAACTTTTTAGAATGATTCTAATAGTGGACTCTACTAAGATAACTGATCCTTCTAAAAGGTTGTAGAAGTAGGCCTACCTACATAACTGCCCTTCTAAGATGTAAAATTACCAAATTACTTTCGTTATGATGTCAAGCTTGAACACTCTCACATCTATAACGTACTTAAAGATATGGGATTACCTAATTCACTTGGTAATGATGTCAAGCTTAATCACCATCTTATATTAAAGGTAGTAAAAGATGTGAGGTTGCCAAAATTATTTAGTAATAATATCAAGCTTCACAACTTAGATATTCTTAAGGTAGTCAAAGATGTGATGTTGCCCATTCATTTGGCTTTGATATTAAGCTTGAGTATTTTAACATTTTTTAGGTTTTCAATGATGTAAAGTTGTCCAATATATTAAACAATGATATCTAATTTGAGCACTCCCATATTTCTAAAGTAGTCAAAAATGTGAGGTTTCCTAATTCATTTGGTAATAATGTCAAGTTTGAGTACTTAGATATTCTCAAGGTAGTAAAAAATATGAGGTTGCTTAATTCATTTGGTAATAATGTTAAGCTTGATTACCCTCTTGTGTTGAAGGTAGTGAAAGATGTGAAGTATCAAAGACATAAACCTCAAAGAAAGGGAATCCTCAATACACTCTTCTATCACTAAAGAGAACTAGAAAGTCACTCAAAAGATGATGTAATATTAACTAGAATGGCCATTGCCAAAAACAAGAAGACTAGAAAGTCTTGAAACAAGACCAAGATTAGAAAGGCATTGATAAGAGTGAAGAAGGCTTCATTCTTGCCTCCATATATACTATCTAACTAAGAGCCACGTGGCGATGTCTTATAAGACCTCCAACATGTGTTGACTTTGCTAGCCACATGTCTTATCTTGCAAGGTAAGTTATCTATGTATGTGCCACATAGTTGGCTTGTTCCACAAGCTATTACACGGAGATAACTTGTTCCACAAGCTACCAATACATGGCTAGCTTTTTGGCCAAGTTTCTAACCTACGAACACATCTAAAATCAAAACCGCATCTATACAGCTTCTAGGAAGCTTCTCTAGAAGGTTTTATGAAATTATTCTATTTTACCTACTTCTACTTAATCATATAAGTAACTATTGAGGTAAATATATATATCTGTGACATGAAGTTGCTTAATTTCTTTGATAATGATGTCAAGCTTGAATACTTTCGCATTTGAAAGGTAGTCAAAGATGTAAAGTTGCCTAATTTATTTGGCAATAATATTAAGCTTAAATGTCCCTATATTTCAAAAGTAGTCAAAGATATGAGATTCTCTAATTCTTTTAGCAATAACATCAAGTTTGAATACTTTTTCATATAAAAGATAGTTAAAGATATAAAATTACCAAATTGCTTTGATAATAACATTAAGTTTAGAAATATAAGATTTCTTTGATAATGATATTAAGGTAATCAAAGATGTGAAGTTTTTCAATTTATTTAACAATAATATCAAGCTTAAATAGGCTCCTATATCAAAGATAGTCAACCATGTGACGTTGCCCAATTTATTTGGCAATGATATTAAGCTTTAGTACTTCCATATTTCTAAAGTAGTTAATAATATGAGATTGCCTAATTTATTTTATAATGATATTAAGCTTCAGTACTTCCATATTTCTAAGGTAGTCAAAGATCTAAGATTTTTTAATTTATTTGGTAATAATGTTAAGTTTGAGCACACTCCTATATTAAAAGTAGTAAAAAATGTGAGGTTACTCAATTCATTTGGCAATGATATCAAGCTTGAACACATTCATATTTTTAAGGTAGTTAAAGATGTGATGTTCTTGAAATCATTTGATAATGACATCAAACTTGAGTACCCTGTTATATTAAAGGTAGTCAAAGATGTGAGATTGCCTAATTCATTTAGTAATGATATTATACTTAGACACTTCTATATTTTTAAGATAGTCAATGATGTGAAGTTGCTTAATTCATTTGGCAATGATGTCAAACTTCAACATTCAGCATTCAGATATTATCAAGGTAATAAAAGATGTGAGGTTGTCTAATTTATTTGATAATGGTTTTAAGCTTGAATAAATACTTATATTAAAGATAATCAAAGATATGAAGTTGCTTAATTCATTTGAAAATGATATCATGCTATTGTATAGCATGATTTTCTATCTAAGAATATACTTAGTACCTAGCTATAGAAAGTTTAGCTTTAACTTATTGGCCAAGTTCCAATAAATGATATATCTTCATTATAGAAGATAAATAAATATAATAACATTTAAAAATATTTTATTATTAATACTTCTTTTGTATTTAAGAAGTTTTATATATAAGGTTTTTTAAAGTATCTAAAAATGATTTAAAATTCTTTGCTATACCAAATCATAACTAACTATTTGACAATAAATTAGATTTCTAATAAACTCAAAGAAAATCCATAATCTCTTTTCAAAAATTCATGTTCATATCATAATTTTGTCATAGCTTTATATCTCCATCTTTCACATATATATATATATATATATATATATATATATATATATATATATATATTATCTTAGCTCTTAAAGATTCCTTTATTTTGCATAAAATTTCTAAATTGTAGCAAAATCTTTATAAAATATTTTTTTCTTACAAAATTTTTTCTTTCCTTGAAATTTAGAAATTTATATTTTTTGTGTCAATTTTTTAATTTTTCTCAAACTTTTAGATAATATAGAATTTATCCTTAAGCTTTATTTTTTAAAAAATAAACTATAAATCTACAATAGATCATTTGGCATCTTAGAAATTCTAGCAAGTACTCTAAATTCTAATTTACAAGCACCTGAGTATTATTTTTCTTATATTTCAAAAATCTAAATTCCAAATGCTACAAAATGTTTGTATAAAGTCTAGTAATATAATAATATATATTTAAAAAAAAATTGAGCTAAAATATTCTCAAATTGCTTAAGATATAGCTTTAAATACAATCGCTAATAAATTGGGTGACTTATTGCCCTCAGATTACAAGCATTAAGTTCAACTTCTTATATCTCCTTCATTATAATTTAGATATTATTAAAAAAATATGTAAAAAGTGTAACTAAAAAGTTATTCTCTATAATTCTAATTTCCAATCTTTTACTGCTTTCCGTATGCATGCATTATATCCAAAACATGATAGTAGGTACAAAACCAACATAATTTGGAGTAGTATTGAAATAATTTTTTGAATGTGGTGTCTAATTTTTAGATTCTATCAATTACTCAATATTACAATATTTTATCATCATCAAATTTACTATGACAATATTATTACTAATCTAATGACATCATTAATGCTTACTAGCAGCTATAAAAGCACCATTCTTAATCACAATTCATAGCATGGACATATTCTAAATTACCACATTCTAAGACCTAGAATCTTTTGTAAATTTTTAGAACCTTATAGATACTTATAAAATCTTTTAAAATCTTTTAAAAAATTCTATAGGCTTTTCAAAGTTTCTTTAGACTTCTAAAAGCTTCTTTAGACTTCTAAAAGCTTCTTTAGACTTCTAAAAACTTCCATAGAAAGTACCATAGAATTTTGTAACCTTCATTATAGTATAAATAGGAGACTTTAGAACCACTTTTGCTATAATTCGTATTTTATTTATTTAATCTTGACATATTTCTTTGTCAGATTCTTGTATCATTGATAATTCCTTGAACAACTATAAGATCCATACCTCGCTCTCTCTAAGACAACATTACCTTTGCTCTTCTTTATTGTCAAAAATCTTATAGCCAAATTTCTTTTGAACTTAGATGCAGTAAAGCTATTATCTCTAGACTAGCAAAAAAAATCACCTTTAATAGAAATAACTTTAAATTAGGCAAATCAAAGAATATTATTGTAATAGATAAAATAGCAATCATTTGCCAAACCAATACTAGAAAGGCTGAAAATGCTATTGACGTTACTAAAAATCTTAGCAATATTATGAGTAATTCTATGTCAATCCAAATCGTTTGAAATGTTTTCAAGAAATGGAATATGAAAGTCGTGGTGAAGAAAAATAAGCCACTACTATCTATCTCCCATCAAAAATAATGCTTAGATTTTGCTTTAAAGTACAAAGAATAGATTGTGGAGGATTGGAAGATGATTATTTGGTCAGATGAGACAAACATCAATACATTTGGATCAAATGGCAAAAAATGGGTGTAGAAACAAAAAGATCAGCCCTTGATCAACAAGAAGATCCAAGAAATAATTAAGCATGGAAGTAGAAATATCATGATATGAAATTGTATGGGATAGAATGGGATTGAAAAGATGGTAGAGGTTGATGGAAGGATGGATGCCAAGTAATTTATGGAAATTCTTAAAAAATAACTACTTCCTAGCATTGAAAAATCTAGCATTTATGAGGAGGAAGTGATTTTTCAATAAGATAATGACCTCAAGCATAATTCTAAACTAATATGGAAGAAATTTGATCATCATGAAATTAAAGTAATAGATTGGCATCTTCAATCTCTTGATCTTAATTCCATTGAATATCTTTGGGAGCACCTCAAACTCCAACTTAATACTTAGAAGATAAAATCAGAAGAAGTTTGAGAATTATGGAAAAAATAGTTACAGAATACAATAATATTGTAGCAGTTTTGTACCAAAAATTAATAGAAAGTATGCCTAAAAGATTAGAAGCAATTATCAAGGCCAAAAGAGGTCCTACAAAGTATTGATATGTAATTGGATACCATACTCAAAAAATATTTCAATATTATTTTAAATTGAATTAGTCATAGCTTTATAATTATTTAATAGATTCTTTTCAATTTGAGCTCATTTAATAGCTGTAAAAGAATAATTTATTTGTTATAAAAATCATGTGTCATTATTTACTACAATTCATCTATAATATACCATTCTTATTAAAATATATCAACATTGAAATAGTTTTTTCAGTCATTGTATATCTCTTTCATAAAAGTACCAAGTTACATAAAATTTACACCAAAACTATGGCCAAAAACCTAAATTTTTTTATCTTAGTCTCTCAAGTTTGAATGGCCTCAAAAGAGTAATCTTAATTCCTAACAAGGCCTCAATCCATGATAGTAATAGATGTTGTTAGGAAAAAGCTTAGCTATTTCTTTTCTTGTGATAGATTTTATACATGGTACAAATATGCTATTTTTGTAAAATAATCTACTACCACAAATTTTGAATTATAAAAACTTGAGATTGGAAGATCTGTGATAAAATCCATAGAAATAAAAGACCACATTTGTTCTAGAATAGGTAAAGACTAAAGAAGTCTATAAGATTGATGGCGAGGAGTTTTGGATCTTGAACAAAAATCACATGATTGTACAAAGTCTATGATTGCCTTTCACATTTAAAGCCATCAATTTTTTTTTGATATTAGTTCTAAAGTTTTCTTGTATCAAAAATTTCCAATTGTTAAAAAGTCATGAGAAGTTTGAAGAACACGTAATTATACCCAACATTGTAGAATATGTAAACATTCTTTGAAATAGAATAGATTCTTCATTAACTCAAACTTAAAAGTATCATGAGAATTAAAAGAATTATTCTTGATATTATAAAGAAGAGGATCAAAGGACATACTTCATTGAATTTTCTTGACAAATGTTGAATCAACGGCTAATGTTGATTTTGTTGCTCAAAGGTGAAAATATTTTGGCTTAAAAAGAATTATTCTTGATTGATCAAAAGATGCATTTTTTTCTTTTGGTATAAGATAAGAATGTCTAGAAAGGTTGTCCAACAAACCTTATTGTTTTTCAAATCGATAAGTGACCTTGAAATCAAATCTTGATAACAATATGTTCCAACAAGCTTGGCAACAATTTAAAATACATATTGACATGAAATACTTGAAGTTCTTGCAATCTATATATATTGTGATTGGACTTGAGGTGCTTTCTAAATAATGACACCATTCTTAAAATGAATCCACAATTGCAAGAAACTTTTTGTTGTAGATTTTATAATTAATCTCGGCTTCTAAAATTTTTTTCAAATAAAAAGCTACTAGATGGAGTTTGTTGTCTCCTCCCATTTGTAATAATATTACACCTAAGGTAAAGTTTGATGCATTTTTTTCCATAAAAAATGCCTTAGAGAAGTTGACACAATATAAGATTGATACAAAAATAAACTCCTTTTTTAAAACATCAAATAATACTTTGGCTTCTTTACTCCATTCAAGTTGGTCTTTATAAGTCAAACGAATAAGTGGAGCTACAACTTGAAAAAAAATCTTAATGAAGATCTGATAGTTATTGCTAAAGCCTAAAAAATATTACATGTCTTTTATTATTTTTAGAATCTTAAAATCCATGATAATCTGAACCTTTTTTAGATCCATTATTAGTTCTTCATTTGAAATAATATATCTTAGGAAATTAACTTGCATAGTGTGGAATACATACTTTTCTAATTTAGCATATAATCTTGCATCTCTAAGTTTTTGTAACACGCAATGAACATGAAATTCATATTTTTCTACGTTTTTAGAATAGATTAAGATGTCATCTAAATAATAGATGATAAAATCATCAAAAAACTCATGAATGACATCATTCATTAAATGTTGAAAAGAAATTGTTACAATTGTGAATCCAAAAGACATGACATTTTATTCAAAATACTCATATCTAATTTGAAATTCAATTCTCTATTCATCTCCTTCTTTAATACATACCAGATTACATTCTCTTTATAGATCTATTTTTGTACAAATCTTTGCTTGATTTATTTGATCAAGAAGTCCTGAAATCAAAGGTAGTTGATACTTTTTTTTGATGGTGATCTTGTTGAGTCTTCAATAGACTATTTATATTTGCAAAGATCCATCTTTTTTTTTCACAAATAAGATAAGAACTTTGTTTGGAGATTTAAAATGATATATAAAATTTTTAGTCAAGTTTTCATCAACATACTCTTTAAGTGCAACTAACTCGTTTTGTAATAGGGTATAGATTGGTTCAAATAGAGGTTGAGCTTCTTTATAAAGATCAATCGAACAATCATAAGATCAATTCTCTAGAAGAATATCTGTGTTTTTTTTTTCAAAAACATCCTAGAAATCTTAATACTAGCTAGGAATACTACTTGACATCTTCTTGTTGTCAAAAATAAGCATGGCATGTAAAACAAAAGATAATCTTTTTTTTGGGGCATGCATAAAAGCTTTTGCACTTGTCAGTATGAGTTTGGGCATACTAGACTTATTTATTTCTACTTGACTAATGAAATTTTGGGTTAAACTATCAAAAAAATTAAGGTTACCAGAAATCCAAACTATTTGAGGATTATAATTTTTTAATCAAGATAATCTTAAAATAATCAAATTGGACAGGGATCTTATTATATTAAATATTACTATGCTATTATGATCTTTAATTACTACATCTATAGAAATAGTCTCGTGTGTAATATCTCTAAAAGATACCAAATGACCATCTATGACTTCTACATGTACAGGTTTAGTTTTTTTGACTAATGATAACTCTTATTTATTGACAAAATCTTCATCTATAAAACACTCTAAGGCTCATGAATCTAAAAAACCTAAAAATTTGTGATTTTTTTGTCCTAAATAAACTTCTATTATAAAATAAAGAGAGATATTTGAGGAGAGAATATGACCTTAAGTAGAAGTTATATAAGATTCTAGCAACACAATTTCTATTGTAGCTAAAAAAAACTTGTTTTTCAACAAATTGTCTTCTTTGGCAACCATGCTTTTCATTTTGTTGTTGCATTGTTTTTTTTGACAATGTTAAGTAGTATGTTTAGCTTCTCCATAATATAAGAATAAGCCTTCTTAATGTCGTCAAGTCTTTTTCTACTTTGTAAGGAATTTAAAACATACCATATCAATTTGTATTGATTTTAGCCTTGATGAATTAGTTTCTGAAAACTTGGGAGCTACCATCATTATTTGATTTGTTTCTCTCTAGTCAAATCTTTATTTTTGATATCTTTCAAATAATCAATTTTTGTATGCAATGGCTTAAGTAATAAATTGTTCAAAAGATTCTACCTTTAGCATTATCAAAAATAAATCTTTGACATTATCTTTTAATCTATATCGTAATTGATTAATAAGGGCTTTGTCATTTTAGTCCACATCGTAAGCAAGGTTTTGGAATTCAGCAGCATATATGGTGGTTGATTGTAATCCTTGCCGTAAAGATAAGAGCTTAGTCTCTCATATTCTTTTTTGATCACTTTTTCAAAATGTGGCTATGAATACTTCTACAAATGAATTCAAATTATAAAGGAGTTGCAAATCATTTTTCATTAAAGGTGTAAACTAAGAAAGAACATTTCTTAATAGAAGTGTGCCTATGAATCCAACTTGAGTAAATCCATCGAGGTGTTGGAAATGATGCAATTTTAGATAGAGCTTGACTTGTTGCAAAAATCTTTAAAATTTTGATCTTATTCCATCAAACTTCTCAAGCATACTAATCCTTATCCTCGCCATACTTGTAAAAATAAAAACTCCCTAGATTTGGTTGCAAGGTCAATCTACTTGCTTCTTTTAACTACACAACTTCTTGCCATAGATTTTGAACTTCTTTTATAGGTATAGGTATAGTACTTCCATGATTCACATTGAAAATTCATTAGATTTCTATTCTTAGAGTGTTGAAAAGCTCATAAAGATCTGCAATAGTTGCAAATCTATTTCACTTCCACTGAGAATAGCATCTATAATCTTTCTTTCTATAAATAATTCAAATAAAATCAAAAAATTAAATTAGAAAAGAATAATCCACAATCTCTAATATAAAATGAAAATTTTCACAAAGAGGGATAATCCACTATCTTTAAAGAAAAAATCAGTATCAGAAAATAAGATTTTTTGTTTAAAGGTGGATAGTCTATAACCTTCAAAATATAATAATAGAAATAAAATAATCCACTCACTTCTAAAACAAGACAAAAACAAAAATTTAGCACTCTTATCAAACTATCAAGGACATGAATCTTAAAGAAAGAAATCTTCAATAAACTCTTGTGATACTAAAAAGAACTAGAAAGTCATTCAAAGATGATATATTATTGAACTAGAATGACTATTTTTAAAGACAAGAAGACTAAAAAGTCTTGAAATAAGACTAAAGACTAAAAAAGCATTGACAAGAGTGAAGAAGGCTTCACTCTTTCCTCTATATATACTTTAAACTAAGAGCTACGTGGCGATGCCCTATAGGATCTCTAAAACATGTTGACTAAGCAAGACATGTATCATAAATTTTAAGGCAAGTTTCCTACATGTGTACCACATAATTAGCATATTCTACAAGCTATCAATATGTGATTAATTTTTTGACCAAGTTTCTAACTTATCAATCAATTACAAACATATGTAAAGTCAAAGAAGTGTCAATAGAGCTTTTACAAAGCTTCTCCAAAAGATATTATGAAATTTTTTCTAATTTTATCTACTTCTATTTAATCATATAAGTATTTTTTAGGAATATGAACATATAAAGGAAGAAGTCAAGAGTTGATTGGAATAAAAATTAACTCAAAAGGGTAAAATTTGATACCCAAAGAGGACTTCTTATCAATTTGGATTGAAATCAGATTCCAAGGCACAAAACTAGATACAAATGTCAACTAAGGGATTTTTCGGCAGATTAGAGAGTGGAATTTGAGAGCAAACTTGATATGATTTCTTTGAACATTGATTTTAATAGAATTGAGCATGCAATAGCTTTGCAAAGTCACAATTGTTTTAGGTGACTCTAGAATTTATGAAATAAAAAGAGTATTATATTTTGGAAAATTTTGTGAGTTTGGTTGTAGATGTATAATTCAAAATTTGGTGAATTATGAAAATAATTATCTAAAGTATATACTGAAAGTTTGAGCTTGATCAAATAGTTAAATTGAAGGCTATTGAATTTCAAGTAGATTGAAGTCTCTGAAATTAGACTTTAAAAGGCAATTAGGGTTTCTAAGATCTTCAATAATCTTCTACTTGGATTGAAATAAAATTTTTGTTTGAGGATAATAGACTTAATTTGCTATATGCAATTGAAATTTGAAGACAATTTAATGGTTTAATAAGGAGATATTGATGCTAGGAGTTCAACATTTAGATTAAAGTAGGAGGCCGGCCAACACCTAAGCAAATTTTAGGATTTTTCTTCCATTTGATAGGTGCAATTATGTTCAAAATTTGTGTGCATATTGTCAACTTAGTTGTTGAAAGTTATGAAAAATTTTAAACAAGATTAATAATTCAATTGATAGATATGGAAGTTTTAATCTATACTAGGATTAGATTGAGTAGGATTAAAATTTAGTTTAGGATCTAGGATTTGATCTAAGATTTGATTTAGGTTTTAGGATTTGTTTAGGATTTGATTTAGGATTTGGTTTAGAGTCTAAGATTTAATCTAGGATTTTATTAATAATTTAGGATTTATCTAGGATTTGATTTAGGATTTGATTTAGGATTTAGGATTTGTCTAGGATTTAATTTAAGATTTGATTTAGGATCTAAGAATTTGGGAGCATTAAGCTTTATAAGCTAAGCTTTAAAAGGCACAAGTTTCGCTGGATTTGAAGACAATTTGGATTTTTAGCAAAGTTTTAAGTGAAAGAGGTTGATCACCACAGTAGTTTAAATCACTCATCTTCAAAGGAGCAATTCTCACAACTGGATCACTAGGTCACAACAAAATTTGTTGAAGTAAGAGCATCTTTAAGTTAATCTTGTAACAAACTAAGCATCATTCAATTTAAAACTAGTTACAATTTTTGGTGTCTTAATGGAAGTATTGGAAGAATTATTCTCTATAATACACTTGTCTTGTATATAGAATATTTTTTATTCTTATTGACCTTACACCAAGAATTGTGACTCTTTGTATCATTCTTGTATACATAATATATAAAATGAGAATTGATCATATTAATAATAATAATATTTTCAACAATAATAGTCTAAAAAACTTTATAAAAATACAAGAACTAGATGTCTTGTTGCATAAAAAATTAGAATTATAAACTAGACCATCTCGAACCATTTCCAAACAAGGAAATAAGATCCAAGCCAAGCACATCAATATAGTGACAATAAAGTGCTGTCATATAGAATGGCAATGTGGCAAGAAGCATCAATCTCGTCTTAATGCTATGCCCACAGTTTTGCTCGTGTTTTAGCAAGGGTAGTATGGAACACATTATAAGTTTCTATTTGTGGGAGTACTATTACCTAATCTCAATTAGGTTAAGAAATCGGTTCCATGATTCTTTCCATGTACCTTGCTAATTGTAGATGCATGGTTTCAATGGTGTTAATTTGAAAGCAACTAATCAATGATGCCAATATTTTGCTCTCTTTCTCTTTCCAATCACTATAGCTCATTGGATTTGATTCGCTATCCATCTGCAAGGATGGCTATAGACTATAGTTCTTTATTGTTTATCCAAAATGCATCCATTGTTTTAGTCCTCATTGAAGATGTGATATAGTTAAGTAAAATAGAAATTGTTAAAGGTATTCTTTGGGATTATTGAGTTATTTAAGAAGTTTTCTTTTTATTTTTTATTTAAAAATTCCTATCATCTTTGAATGGACTATAAGAGCATCATGCTTGTACTTATTGGAAGAAAGAAAAAGAAAAAGAATAAAAGTAACAATAATACTAGTGTCTTCTAGGTACAGAAAACTCTTCATACTACATTCACAACGATAAAATTCATCCCCCTTTGCAAACCAATCAGCCAATCTTACTTTACTGATATACCTTGGTTTCCAAAATAATCATTAACCCTACAAATACGCAGATTAACACATAGATTCCAGTCCTCAAATTATATGAGAAATAATTGCTGTCAAATTGTATGCTCCAGTCATGCTCCAGTCTTTACATATCGTCACACATCGAGTTCTACCATAATTTCTACTCAGCCCCACATGGCCAAAAACACCAATAACACCTTCAGCAGAAAGCTCTTCTCGGCTCCAATTTCACCACCACTAAGACAGAAGACTGTACAAAAAATCAGGTGAAGCTTGAGACCCTGATTTGTGGCCCGGCAGTGCAGGACCATTGGCATAACATCCAAGTCTTAGGAGGAGGAATAGCCGTTCCGAAGATTTCATGAACTGTCAACTCGGTTGTGATCCAGAATCACAAGAGTGTATCAAATGACGAGATGTTTTGTGGTGGTTTCATGAAGCTTTTCACGAATTGGCAGGGAGCAACCAGAGGTGCAGGTGAATGTTAATCGACGAATGTGGGTACCTCGGGCGATCTACCGAGGCTCCAAAGCACTAACAATACTAGTGTTGTTGTTACTACTTGATGAATGTGCCCCCATGGAAGGGTATCACCAAATCACCAAATCAATAGACCTTTATGACACAAGTTAGGATCTTCAAACCATGAACCGCTAGACTGACCTGAATTGCTGCAAAATTAGAGTAGAAGACATGAACTGGTACTGACTCGTTGAATACGACAGTTGCTGTACAATGTGGTAAATGGCCATGTTAAGCTTACGTTGTTCTAGCCACATGAGTGCTGACGTGCGTGTTGTTCTCGGAGAAGATGTGAGGCAACCCAAAGTCGGTCTACTTTAGGATTGATGTCTTAATCCAAAAGAATGTTGTTGGCTTTGATATCGCAATGCACAATCCAGGTGTGATATCCTTCGTGCAAGTACGCCATACCATGCACCGTTCCTTCCAAAATCTTGAGAATTGTTTTCCAATCTAAGGTAGTCTTTGGCGTATTTGCAAGGGATGGGCGGTAAAGCTCCCAGACTAGGGTATCCTATCCGCAAGCAAAGACTTTCTAGACTTGAAGACAAATACAAACTGGACTGAAATGTGGATCCTCTAACCTTAGGAACTGCTCGATCAAGTGCGTCATATCAGATATTTATTGCAAAGGTAGTTCTCAATGACAAACGCAATCGCTTAGAGTTTATCTATAAACACGTTTGTGTTGCCCTAAATTGTACTGCTTATGCGTTACATTTCTGACCGTAGAAAACCAGCCATTTCTATGAACAACCTATAGTTACTGTGCACACATGCCCCAAGTCCTAAGCCAATTACAGTTTGTTACCCACCAAATATGGCATGGTGAAGGCTCTGGTTTTCCAGGTAATCGTAGACAAGTAGCCCCAATTCGCCTTTGAGGCAACATCTCCAAAGGTGGACAAGATTTTGGTGCTGCATGCTAGTAATCATCGTCACTTCGTTGAGAAATTTGTCGATTTTTTGTTGAAACTTAGCTGACAGCTGCTTCATTACCATCTGGTAATACTCTCTGATGCCATTCCGACTAGAAAATCTTGAGAAAAGATAAGGAAATAATCACAAAATAAATGACAACATTCTGGGGCCATTGTGTCACCTACACAAAACTTCAGTTCGTCTTACAAAAAACAAAAAGCCCTTAGTGTTCAGGGCCCAAAACTGTCATATTTCTAGAAGGCTCCATGTACCTTAAAGACGGAGCCAAACCACCTCTCTCCAAGCTTATTTTCCGGATTGAAATTCTGCGTGGCTTGTCGTAGAACATGGTACGGATATGGTGTAGGCTTACCTTCCATATTTCTAATATCTGCAAATGACATTCACGAGTTCATGTTAGAGGAAGGTGAATTTACAGAAACATGCGAGGTTTGCAATCCACACCTTTCAAAAACTCTGACAACACAAAACGGAGGGTAATTCTTCAGATCCATTCATAAATTTTGCACATGTTTTGAGGTCTGCGAACGACAATGTGTTAGCACATGGGTCTGTGCTGGGTGCCAATAGCCTGTTAATGTTAGCATTGCAAGTATAATCCAGAAGGAGTGCGGGTATGGGAGCTTGAGCATAGACTACAACCAAAAATGCTAGAGCTAATGCCATCATCGTACTGAACCCATCGTCTGCATGTTGTTTCAAAATCCATTATAACCCAGTGTAGTGCTCAACAACAACAATGTTTGTCGCTAACTTTGGAATCTAGTAACTCTTGACAAAGGCTCCTTCAAATCCAAGGCTCACTTCATTTGTTTTGTTAGACTATGCACTACGAGATGGCCCACCCAACCAACAGCATGCGGTCTTCTCTAGAGGTATCAATCAGAACTGCGTGCTTCATGTTGTAAGCTGTCGCTAACATTTATGCTTTTCATATTATCTACACGAGCATAGGTATATCAAAATTTAAATTAGAAAGACACAAATAAATATATTGAAAAAAATCTTAGTTCAATAGAGTTTGAATATTATAAATTTGTAAAAAATAATAATAATAATATAAAGAAATATCAAATTTTTATCAAATGCTAAAATTTTACTTTAAATACACATTATCAGTTATTGTGATTTATCACTGATTTATGTTTAAAAATCGAGTTAAAAAAATATTTAAGAAACTAAAGTAAAGTAAATGTAAAGACGTTTTTTAAATTGTAATATTTTATAACAAAATTCGCCTCAAGAACTTCTACATTAAATTGGCCTCAAAAACTCCTAGATTGTCATTAGTCTTGCTTCTGTGTTAAAATTTTCAATAAATATTATGTGGGAAGTTTATAATTGTCTTCTAGTCATTTTTATTTTCTTTGCTGAATAAATAAAGTAATTACAACAATAAATTTGGAAGTTTATAATAATAATAATAATAAAATAAAATAAACTAAATACTTTAGATTATAAAATTCACAATTTACAAAAGTAGTGTAGAAATATTTTATCTTTAATTTTTTTATTTATGAAATAAATATCAATTATATTTAAAGAGTAAAAAAAATAGTATAAAAACACTTGAATGATGTGATATGACCTTGGAAAGAAAAATATAGAAAATGATATTTTGAACCATTTGAATTTATTAAAATCAGTATTATAAAAATATTATGGAGAATTAGCAATGATTATATATATATATATATATACATGCATATATACTTAAAAAATATATTTATCAATAATCATTGTTTTATTACTATCATTACCTAACAATTCTATAACTCAACAAGCAATGTTCTATTGATGTCATTACCATCAAATGTAATGTTTAATAAACTAATTACAGATGAAACTAAATTTCCAACAAGTTTTGTTCTCTTACAAATGTTATCTCAAACCCTTTTGACATTCGCAACAATAAATACAAACCATATGTATTTTTTTTATTTATTATTTCATTTAGTCAATTAGATGATATATAAAAAAGAAAAAAGAAAAAAGAAAACCTATACAGAGCACAGCAGCACCTTTTTCCTGCAAAAGTATGTAACCCCACGTCATTCAACCATATAATCACACACTTTGGTTATCATGTCTCATTTTTACTTTAATGTTTTGTTTTGTATGTTGGATTAACAGCGGAAACTGAATGCACTGACCTCATGAACGAACGATGCACTAACGAGAAACTGTCATCCAATAGAAAAGCCACACACCTATCCATAGGCATATTCATCCATAACAGCATTCATCCACATAGCTGTCCATCTGATCATCCATTCATCTACCTCATCCACCGCGGGCTTACTTTTTCATCGTGGATCGAGATTCGAGCGGATGCGGTGTGAACGGAGAGCGGGGAGCATTCCGCTGCAGTGCGAGGCAGAGGCAGGGTGGAAGGGAGAGATGGAGGGAGAGGGGGAGCATGAAGCAGTGAGTGGGAAGCATGGGGGATGGCGTCATGGAGGAATGCTGGAAGAATCTAGATGCTTTGTGAGGGAGGCCCTGCCAGTGCTCGCACTGCTTCTTCACATGGCTCTTCAAGCTTTTGGGTCCAGAGAAGAGGGATGAAGGAAGGGCTTCAGTTGGCGCTCTGACACCCCGAATGACCTGGCTTGATCATCTTCTTCATCTGCTTCACATGATGACGCCGTTTCTTTCTCGTCTTCTTCTTCTTCTTCTTCTTCATTCCATCATTTCTGTTACTCATACCTGGATCATGGTTGGGCGTACATTTACTTGAGATGCACATGAGGAAATAAAAAAACAGTAAGGTGAGGAAGGGTATTTTACCTCACAGGAGTAGTAAGTGCAGCGTGACTGTAGGTGCTAGGCGTTGATCATCCCGACCATGATTAGTCAGGAATCCTGTATTGATAGGTTTCACATTCCATTTCGGAAGATTTTATAATTTTTATTGAGGCTGAAGGAATGGGGCACAAAATGTCCAACAGTTGTCGTCACTGGAAGTGCCCCCACAGGTTTGGTCTAGCTGGTACCGGGCGGCGTTCAGAGCAAAATTGAGGTAGAAATCTAGTGGGAACTGGGGCACCAATCACTTTCTACCTCCGTGTTCTCACGTGTCACATGTCACTCTTTAGACATCAAGAAAATCTGGTAGTTGTCAAGGTCAGAAAATCTGTCGGTTGTAGGAAATGCTGCGTTCATTAATCTGATGTGGATAAATTTTGAGAATCTTGACCTTTGAAGAATAGCAGCGGATTCAAATCATTCTAGGTTTGCATATTCCAAAATTTAGCATGGATAATCCAAGCTTGGTTAAACAACTCAGGGGATTTACTCGAAAAGGACCACACGAAGCTCAGAGATCGGAAAGAATGAGAAGATGGAGAATTAAGTGCTGATGTCACCAAGTTTTTGGTCATTTTATCTATTACATATTATTATAAAAATGATGTGGTGCTTGTATGTTAGAAGTAGGTAGGAGGGGGTCTATAATAATCTCAGTACTAGGATCCAGGTTAACGCTCCAGTACAGTTTAGCTTTTCTCTTTATGTCTGCGCAGAATATGTCAGGGAGCTGCACTGAAGGCCCCCCATGCTCCTTGGTGTTCATCGCACCAACACCGTAGGGTCTAGAGTATTCAGTTTGTCAGGGATAGTTTTCTTCTATGGATATGGGTAAATTGCGATTACAGCCACTGAATTTGCGTATGGGGAGTAGAACTTCACCGAAGCGTTTCCTCTACGAAGACTACAGTTGATGCTTGCCACAGAGGGTGATCAAGCTGTGCCCATTTAGGTTCATGTACTGAAACGGAGACAACGGTGCTTTCGCCTGATCGCTGCTTAGTGCCGTAAACATCCAGGCCTTCGCTATGAGGGCACTTGCAGGTGGTTTCCACAGCATTGATTGATAGGAGTCATTCCGAAGGATCCTTCAATTTATCTCTCTCTCGACTGCTTTGACTGCTCATAGGGAGCTGCTGGCTTTCCAAGCTGTCACCGTACGTATTGTTGTTGCCCAGCTCGATTCTATTCCTAATTGCTGTCTGAGGTCCCCACTCATTCTGACTAGTCACACTCATTCACGATGTCAGGGGGGAATAAGGTTTTTGAGATCACAGTGATGGGTAGTGGTGGCAGCAAGAGATGTTCTTAGTGACGGCATTACCTTCCTGCGAGACTCCTGCCCTTCGTCTAGTTTCTCAGCTGTATTGAGCACACTCTGTTGGGATTTTGATTTGGGTACAAGGCATAGTGTGAGAATAATTCCTTGAAGGAGCTGGATATTTTCTCATCACCTGCATGCTCAAGAGTACTTTCGTTGTAGAGTAGTTCAGGAGAACTGTCTATTTGAGCGAGAGATACTAGGTAGCTAGAATGATGACGGAAGTCCGGCAATGGCCGGCATTGATGAAGCTTCTCCCCCAGGTTACGATGATATTCGTGCTCTGCTCTTGGGGCGTACCGATTTTAGCAATCTCATTGCCTGACGAAGGTGAGTGAATTCACTTGCGTACGCTGCATCGATTCTATTGTGACCTTAAGTTTCTACTCAGTATTTTTGTTTCTTGAAGGGATGACGGATGGCTAAGGTACAAGAATACCATGTAAGTGGTGGTGTTGAGTACCCAATCGATCACTCATGTTTTTAGATTCCGGCTTCGAAGATGTTGACGTTCCTACAGTTCCACGACTTCTTATTTTTTTCATAATGCTTGAAAGTGATACTTTAAAGCATTGTTTATACATCCCTGAAATCACTTGCACCGCCTTGAAACTTTTATGAGTGATCTTGCAGCATTGCTACAGAAGCTGGACTAACAGCTTTGTCAGCACAACTTTAACACGCAATGAATCTTCAGGGTTCGAGATTCACAACTACCAAGGTTTTGCAACTGTTTAAAGGAATACGTTAGAGTACGTTTCAAAGTGTGCCTGATGTTCCTAAACGTACTAATCTTCGTAACAGTAACTTAGTTCCCCTGAAATTTCTACAATCAGCTCATGTCACAAACTGTGTTGTTGCTTGCAGTGCACATTCTTGTGAACATTAAGGCGACATTTGTGAATGGTGAGAAGGAGCTGGAAGACTGGAGCGTGGGAAGCCAATCTCCGTGTGAATGGACGGGTGTGACCTGCAACAACGTTACTTTCGAAGTGACAGCACTGTAAGTTGATTTTGCAGATTACACGGTGTCTCACCTCTTGGGGTTTAGCGTTTGTGCGCTCCAGAATGAAATGGTGCTTGTTTGCTAAGGCTACACTATGTACAAGTTCTGTTCAAGCTTTTCAGCTCAGTGTATCACTCTAAAAGGAACATTTAAACTCCAAAGCTTTGCTTAAAATGACACTTTCTAAGTCTCGTTAGTTGTTTTCTCTTACCTTTGAGTGCGCAGAAATTTGTCGGCACTAGCCCTTGGAGGAGAGATCTCTCCGTTGATTGGACTCTTGGAAAGCCTTCAAGTCTTGTGAGATCCTCTCAACACTGACTTTTACACCCCCACGCTTCAGAATTTTGATAAAGTCTGAATTTAAAGGTTCAGAACGTCGTAAGTAGGATGCCATATACCAAGCGCTTCATAGAGGAAAATGTTGAATTGTGCCAGTTCATCATTAAACCAAGTGAAGAGCTACTGACTCAAGCTAATCCATGCCGGAACAATTTATCTAGTGCAGCGAAGCGAAAATTCCTCACGGAGCACTCAAATCTGTGCTTTCAATTCTGGCAGGGACCTCAGCGGTAACAATATATCTGGACAAATTCCGGTTGGAATCTGCAACTGCACGAACTTGATCCATTTGTAAGTACCAATTTTGGAGAGTTGCCCAACAGCAAGAACAATGTGGTCATCAAGCAGCACAATCGCCTACCTTGTCTATGGCTTTGGTGTCCGTATCATATGGTGAACCGTTAATGCGACACCTCACAGTTTGCATTGCAGGATTTTCAGTTGCATATTTGAAAAACGGAGGAAGGAAAATATTTTTTCTACGTTTCTGGTTGTCTGTAAATCAATATGAGTCGTCCTAGCGAGTTTCCCAGATATCAACTGCGTTCCAATTTCAGTGACGAGTTGTTTTTTGAGCTTTCTTGGTGTGTGGCATAGGACCCACTAGTCAATGGTGTTCGCTTTGGTTGCAGAGATTTGTCTTCGAATAAACTCGTTGGCGAGATTCCATATCTTTTATCGCAATTGCAGCTGCTTGAGTTCTTGTAAGTTAACCGTAACATCTTTTGTATCTCATTATGTGCTGAATTTTTGCTCCAGCTGTACAAGTACGTTCTTGGTTTTGTTGCATCAATTCTCTTCTATGTCTTCGAAGTCAAGGCACTTAGAGTTTAGCGTCTGAATTGTTGATAGTTGCGGTGTAGGAATCTGAGGAGTAACAAGCTTTCGGGTTCCATTCCTTCCTCGTTTGCTGGCCTGCCAAATCTGCGACACTTGTAAGCAGAACTTCTGTCCTCACTAACCTTATAATGTTTTGAATGCAGCTCGGTTTGTTACCGTAATACATTTACTTTTCCTAGGATGTTTGACGTGCCAGCAAACAGTTTTACATCATTGACTGACGTCAAAGCTTTCCTATGCGCAGGGATATGCAGTTTAATATTTTGTCGGGTCCCATACCTCCCTTACTCTTCTGGAGTGAAACTTTACAGTACTTGTAAATTCCAAACCCGGACACTTGTTTACATGCTCATAATCGTTTCCTTTCCCGAACTCTTCTGGTGATGTGTGTAGATGGGTTCCACCTTTTCACGTATCTCTAAAATATATCCTGCAAGAGTGTTGCTTATGAATTTTGTTTTGCAGAATGTTGAAGTCAAACCAGCTCACAGGAGGTTTGTCTGATGACATGTGCAAATTAACGCAGCTTGCCTATTTGTAAGTTCCATTAACCCTCATTCTGTGACTAGATCTTAGTATTCGTCCTTGCTGCGCACGGATGTCGTCTCCAGCAGCAATATACGGAGGGTTGTATTAGCAACAAGGAAGATTGTGGTCGAATGGCACCTCCCCCAAGAAAAATTAAGTGTTGCTCTTCTACAAAAGTCATTCAAGGAAGGGACGTCTTATCTCTGATAAAAATCCTTAGTCGAAGTTCTTCTTCTTTCATTACAGCAATGTCCGCGAAAACAAACTTTCGGGACCACTACCGGCTGGCATTGGAAACTGCACATCCTTTCAAATTTTGTAAGCAGCTAGTCAGACTCCATCACTCATTAATTCTCGTCAAAATTTTGCTGCCTCTTTTAGGTCCTGATATAACAGCATTTTAAAGTCTGGTTCCGTTATGTTCGCCGCAGAGACTTGAGCTATAACAACTTTTCTGGGGAGATACCGTATAACATTGGCTACTTGCAAGTCAGCACCCTGTAATATCTCCCTTCGCAACAACACCTTCGCATTTACAATGCTGCTTTTCATCTGCCAAGCAAAGTTTGAACGTGAAATGTGTGCAAATGACTACGTATCATTGGGTTGATAAAAATTAATAAAACTTTGCAGGTCGTTGGAATCAAACAATCTTACTGGAGTGATTCCTGATGTGTTAGGCCTGATGCAAGCCCTGGTGATACTGTAAGTTAGGCTGCTTAAATTGTTGCCTTGTGTTGTCCACAGCAAATCAAACGACCTGATCTATTTTTTTATAGTTCTTTTACACGTCACATGTATAACATACGGTATAAGGATTCAGTGAATATATATCATTTGAGAAACAGAAATTTTCGTGCTATCTTTAGTGAAATTAATATTGAGTTGTCGTGTCTCATGGTGTAGTGACCTAAGCAACAACAAGCTTGAAGGTCAGATTCCTCGATCACTAGGAAATTTGACTTCTCTTACGAAACTGTAAGTTGAATTCATTGCCGTCTTAGTCCCTCAATGATCCAAGCTAATGTCACCTGGAAGCCATGTATTCGAAAACTGTTGTTGAGCTGTTGCGAGTTCATGAATTTCACTTACATCTTTGAGTCGAAACGAAGAGGTCCCACGTTCTGAAAGAGTTTCTACAAACTTGATAATCTCTTGCAGATATCTGTACAATAATAACATCTCGGGACCCATACCGAAAGAATTTGGAAACATGTCGCGACTGAATTACCTGTAAGAATCTCCTCAGCTGATAAGTATGAAATCGTTATCTTCATTTGCTCCTCTGAGGACAATTCATTGTATATCTTGCAATAATTAGAAAATTGATTAGCTTTGACTTCACACATTTTCATTCTATGCAGAGAACTGAGCGCTAATAGTCTAATAGGGGAAATACCATCCGAAATATGCTACCTCACTGGTCTGTTCGAATTGTAAGTCTTCTCTGCCTTTTTTTGGTAATCTGGAAGTAAGATGCTTATTCAAAAGGTCACCATCTTCATCTTTAAGTCACTCCTACGAAACTTTCGAAGAGCTAATAGCTTTCATACTACATCTCCTTTTTGCAGGGATTTGTCTAATAATCAACTGAAGGGTTCTATTCCAGAGAACATCAGCTCACTTGCAGCTCTAAATCTTCTGTGAGTTTGCACATTATACTTTGTTGAAAGGCTCAATCACATACTTTCACAAATTTTTGACACGTTTAGAAGATGCTGCATTTTGGTGAATGCTCTCAGTACATGAAGCGCATCGTTGTTATGATCAGGAACCTGCACGGTAACCAGCTAACTGGAAGCATTTCTCCAGCATTGCAGCAGCTTACCAACCTTACCTTACTGTGAGCATACTTTCAGATTTTATGAATGTTATTTCAAATGCAACGTGTCCCCATATATTGGCTGTTACATGAAGATTCAAGGTGCAGTACTCACCAGATAATCGTTGTTTTGACTAGAAATCTGGCCTTCAACAACTTCACCGGAAGTGTGCCAGAGGAGATTGGCATGATTGTGAACCTGGATATACTGTGAGTTGACGCTCTCCCCTTTGCTACTCTGAAAATACGGCTTCTCTTACACCTGAGATGTATTGGAAGAAAATCATATCTGTCGAATTCTTGCATTGCATTTCTTCATTTCTTAGCTTCATGTCGTATGCATTTGAGTTTTAATTCTATTAATGTGAGTTTTGTCGACTGCCACTTGAGGTGAAGCTTTGAAGCAGTTCATTGCATCGGATTGCTGATATCAGTTTCTGTGCAGAAATTTGTCGAAGAACAGTCTAACTGGACAAATACCTCCTTCAATTTCGAATCTCGAGCATCTGCTTGAAATGTAAGATAATAAACAGACGAATGTACGGAAGTTCTAATTGTTGCTTAATTTTGACAAACAGTGTCTTCCAATTGTGAGTGTAAAACTGGTTCACTAGCATTAACAAACTTTACTTGTGAAACCAGAGATCTACAGAACAATAAGTTGAGTGGAACTATACCAATTGCGCTTGGCAACCTGAAGAGTCTTGGCTCCCTGTAAGTTCCATGCTCCTCACTAGATCGAGTAGATCCAACCGCTTAATTGAAACCTCTTTTAAAAACTACGTAGAAGTGGATTAAGACTATGAATTGATCCTAAATATTGGATTATTTTGTTTGTTTACTTCATTTAAAGGCTTAAATTTTTAGGGATAAACATGTTGTATGTTTCTAATTGTGTTGGTGGCAGTGATTTGTCGCAAAACCAACTCCAAGGACCTATCCCTCCCGAGCTTGGCAAACTGCTGGAACTATCCTACTTGTGAGAGCTTGATACATCTGTTCTTTCTCATCTCTTATAATTGTATTGTAGTCCATTGACAGTATTGAGTACAAACAGTCATACGTCTCAACATGTTCATCAGTAGGTTTGGCTAACTATCAGATTCGTACTGATGTAATTTTCAAGTGGCTAAGGTTTAGCTTGGAATATATTTGTGAACCATTTTGAGATGGTTGATTGTTCTAAGCTTTCGCGCTTATTGAGACAAGTATTCACGTGAAATATCATCTGCTTCAGAATTCTTCAATAGTTGAGCGTTGTGAGAGTGCAGTACTGGTATTCAGAATGTAAATCCTGTTTATTAATATTTCAATACATTATTACAAGTCGCGTCTTAGTGGAGAGTGTGTGGTCATTTAGCTCACTATCACCTTCTCAAAATATGTTTTGCAGGAACCTATCTAACAATCATCTCTCGGGCACTATTCCTCGAGATCAAGTCTTTTCCAGATTTCCAACCAGCAGGTAAGGTGTTCAAAAGTAATGCTTGTCTCGTAGGAATTGCAGAGGTCCTCGCAACTAGAAAGTTATACTGAAATATTGTCTCATCTCTCTCATTCTGGCTACTTCTCGTTGTGCAAGTTACATTACACCTGAACAAGTTGTGTGACGGTTATCAGCTACTTTGGGAACCCCTTGCTGTGCTTAAACTCCACATCACCTTGTGGACTAAACTCTCAGCAGCCCGGAGAAATCGCATCACAACGCCCAGGTATGCGACACCTTCATGCTTGATATTAGTCAGAGATCCCATTAACTTTTCAATGGTGTTTTAATGATGAAGCCAGTTAAAACAAATTTCAAATCCTGCGCAGGAGCCCTTGGGCCATCCGCTACATGGGGAATTACGATATCAGCACTTATCCTGCTCGCTCTCCTTACTGTTGTGGCTATTCGATATTCACAGCCACATGGATTCAAAATATCTTCGAATAAAACAGCCCAAGGTATGTGATTCTCTGAACTGAAGAACTCGTGTGAGTATGCATTTATTTTTTAGGTGTTGGACTGTGAGACGCCTCAGGTCTGTGTTTATTGGTTGTAACACCTTAGAACCTTATTCGGAAATTGGAGAGTTCACTGTACTAATTAGAACTGAGAGATTGGTTGTAAGCAGGTCCACCAAGTTTTGTGATATTTCACCTAGGAATGGCTCCTCAATCTTACGAGGAGATGATGCAGATTACGGAAAATCTTAGTGAAAAATATGTGATTGCGAGAGGAGGTTCAAGCACGGTTTACAGGTGTAGCCTTAGAAACGGCCATCCTATTGCAATTAAGAAGCTTTACAACCAGTTCTCACAGAATGTGAACGAATTTGAGACAGAATTGATAACATTGGGAAACATCAAGCATCGAAATCTTGTGACTCTGCGAGGATTCTCAATGTCCTCCATCGGGAACTTTCTCTTCTATGATTGCATGGATAATGGAAGCCTTTATGATAACCTACACGGTGAACTATTTTACCAAATCCTTGCTTTGGGACTCACTTGCGTGGGATATTCTACGTTCCACCTGTAAGCAGTTTTCACTTGACGTGTATGTTGTGTATGAGTTATGTTTATTTTGATGCATTTTGGTGACTTGAATTCAGTAACTTGGTGATGTAGGTCGTGTGAAAAACAAGCTCGACTGGAACACGAGGCTCAAAATCGCATCAGGAGCAGCACAAGGACTGGCGTATCTTCACAAAGACTGCAAACCCCAAGTTGTGCATCGTGACGTGAAATCATGCAACATTCTCCTGGACGCAGACATGGAGCCACATGTGGCCGATTTTGGCATAGCAAAGAACATCCAGCCAGCTAGGACCCACACATCCACTCATGTTATGGGCACGATTGGATATATAGATCCCGAGTATGCCCAGACGTCTCGCTTGAATGAGAAGTCAGACGTCTACAGCTTCGGCATTTTACTTTTGGAGATTCTCACCAACAAAAAAGCAGTCGACGATGAAGTGAATCTCCTTAACTGGGTACCCTAACTTCATAACCTTCATGAGGAATCAAATTGTTGCACTGAAATTTGCACAAAAGATCGTTTTGCGTTTGGAAACTAAGATTAGGTTTTGTCTCATTTTTAGGTCATGTCCCGATTAGAAGGCAAAACAATGCAGAATGTGATTGACCCCTACGTCACAGCCACTTGCCAAGACCTGGACTCGCTGGAGAAGACTCTCAAGCTGGCCCTTCTTTGCTCCAAGGATAACCCCTCGCATCGTCCATCAATGTACGATGTGTCTCAAGTGCTGCTCTCTCTGCTACCACCACAGTACTCAGATGATTTTCACACTTCGAATTCGTTTCCTTCGACTCAACGACGCTACGTTGACATGTACAGCACCAAGCACACCGAATCGTTTTCTCTGAGTAAGACCTCATCTGGGGACACACTTTTGTACCAGTTCAAAGAAGCGATTTCCGGAGAATTTCCTCAGCCTCAGGACCAGAATCTGCAGCGACATGATTGACGAGGAATGGATAATCCGAAAACATAGAAGGGTTGGATATGGATAGTAATTAGATCGGCATGCCGCATCACGATCTGCAGCAGGCTGAACTTCTGGTGGTCTTCCGAAACAATTCGATGACGTGCTAGTCCTCACAATGACGAGCATTTCATAGAACGAGAACGCAATGCCTGTTGAAGGATGCTCTCCATCCAGACATCGAGCGGCAATGAGCGTCAGGCTCGATCTCAAGCCTTGAAAGCGGTGGAGTGAGCCTGCAAGGTTCTGATCCAGAACACATGGAGCACATCTTGTGGCAAAGTTTTGACAGAGGATTGCTAGAGGGATAGATCTATACAGAGGCGATTCTCAGAGATAATCGTCCAAAGAGGATCTCATCATAGAATTGAGAACATGTGAGGTCCATGCTCAGTTGTAATTATACCACCCTGTTGCTACCATATGCACTCTCAGTTTTCAACATTGAAGTGCAGTTGTACCAATACTTAATGTTCCTTTAAAGTCTAGATTACGGTAGCTTCTCATGCAGGCTATTACATTAATCTCTTAGACTTGTTCATGTGGTAATTAACTAGATAACTGCGCTGGTTATGAAGCTTTAGAAAGGAGAAAATGGAGTTCTAATAAGCAAGACCCTCCGTAGCTTGCAGACTATTGTTACAGCAAATGCATTCTATAGTATGTATTGTATCCAGTGTTTTCAGTAATGAGAATGTCGGTTCACTTGTAGAAAATCAAACTAGTCCACATCCATGTGACTAGGGTTAAACCGCTCAAGTGCACATGGTTCAGTAGAATATGCAAAGCAACGAAGAGCTAGTCTTCGTGTGTTCATCCATCCAAGCGTGAACTCCTGCATTACCTCCCCTCTATAATGAACTTCTGGACTGTTCTGCTGGGCTTAAGTATCAGAAACAGGAAACTCACTCGGCGCCACTTCATTGGCTCCGTCTCCTTCCAAGATGTAGCAATTTAAACCACCCCTGAAAATGGGTTTGCGGTCTGGATGTATCTCGACGAGGTGCTTGGTGGGTCGTGAGTGAGTAGTTAGGGTAGGAGCAGGGATAGAGATCCAACTTGCTGATCTAAGTGAGAGGTTGTGAATTATAGTGCCGCGGAAGAAAGATCATGACGTGGGTTTTTTCGAGGTGATGGTGGGAATTTTAAGGATGAGGTGATATTGACATGGGTGATTTGAGGTGATTGTGGAGGATTCTGTATGGAGGGAGTTGTTTAGGTTTTTAGGGGATCGGGAGGTTTAGGAAGATGGTGAGTAGTGAAACGAAGATCAGTGGGTTTAGGATGGGGCTATCACGGTGGCGTGGGGGTGGCATTATTCTGCTCGCAGTGGCGTTGATTGTTGTGTTGTCGCTCCCTGCTCTTTGCACCGCAGCAGCTAATTCTCCTAAGAAAGATGGCTCAACCATCTTGTTGTTTTTGGGTTCAGACTCGGATGATAATAGAGACGATGGTAGTCTTCCAGATGGCGAGGATGGGCCATCTGATAGCTTGCAGGGGAAGGCTGAGGATGCCCCTCCCGAATGGGATGAGTTTAGTGACTCTCAAGATTCGCCACGGACTGACGAGGACTTGGATTCGGGATCGTGGAGCCAGGTCCTTGAGGAGCCATCTATTTGGGATTCACGTAATACAAAGGTACGATGCATGCGCTCATTGCCCGTGGTTCACATTCTGTATCGCAAAACTTGATTCTCGGTTCAATCTGATCTGCTGTGTTAACTTTATAGATTATACGTAATACATTTTAAGGTGGTTTATTATTATTTTAATTATGTTTTTACCGGTTGTACGGTCGCTTTCTAAATTTTGCGCTTATTTCCTGATTTCTTTGCTTATATTCTGTGTTGATCTGGGAATGATATGAATTTGTGTATTTACTTTGGTGGTCATTTTTCACTTTTTGTCAGCTAGGAATTCTCTACTGTTAAGAACAATATTGTTATTGCTCAGATTTGATTGGATTATTTTCATTTTCTAACTCTTGTCTTTTCTTGTCTTTCTCTTCTTTCTATATTATCTCTCAAACACTAACTATTTTTGAGCTTTCTGTTTGAGTCAATGTGCTGCTCTATTTCAGTTTGCTTTGGGGATTCGGAAGATGGTTGAGGCGGTGGATGAGGAAGACCCCCGCATGCTGAACAATGCAATTGAAATTTTGCGGTCAGAGGCAGTTGATGGAAATGCTCATGCTCAGTCAACTCTTGGTTTTTTGCACTGGATGGCAATCGGTGTACCTTATAGTGACGCGAAGGCTTATCTCTACCATGAGTTCGCTAAAGAAGGCGGAAATCCTCAGTCTAAAATGGCACTGGCGTATCGCCACTATCGCAACCAGGTATGAGTTTTGCTTCACATCTGGATTAATGCGAGATGACTGAGTGACGGCAAAGATGGCAGAAGGAATGCAATTTCCTATTCAATTCAACACCTTGGACCGCTTTTCTCCGCTGAAAGGGCTTTCAAATCACTATACATGGTTGTATATTTGTGACGTTATCTACTGTGAGATTGTGCAGGAATATGAAAAAGCTGTGAAGCTTTATTCTGAGCTCGCTGTCATTACCATGACAAGTTTTGTAAGTTCCCGAGAGGGTCCTCTTTTAGAGTACGTGCGGTTGAATTATGGATTAGAGGAGAGCAAGGATGTGCGGAAAAGGTTCAGAGGGGAAGACGACGATGACTTCCAGTTTTTGGAGTATCAGGCTCGCAAGGGACATCCAGATTTTATGTTTCAGCTTGGGGTATTTTACTACTATGGCTTGCGAGGGGTTCGACGTGATCACAGTAAAGCACTCTTCTGGTTGCTGAAGGCAGTGGAGAAGGGCGAGTCTCGCGCTTTCGAATTGATTGGGGAGATTTATGCTCGGGGATATGGTGTAGAGAGGAATTATACGAAAGCCCTGGAGTGCTTTAAGGCTGCTGCTGACCGGAAGCAACACTCTGCCCTCAATGGAATAGGTTTTCTTTATATTAAAGGGCAAGGTGTGGAAGGCAAGAACTATACGAAGGTATTTGTCTTGTGACAAATGTGAACTGCTTGGGATGTCACTTAATAGGTTGTTTGCGTTCGTAATTTTCGCCGCTCGTCTTGGTTTTCGGATAAATTACTTGTAGTATCTTTCAGGTTAAACTGGCAGCTAATTTGTCAGATTGGTATACAGAATGTTGTTGATGTGGTTGTTCTGACTTTCGTTTGTGATCATGGATGCCAGGCAAGGGAGTATTTCCAACGCGCTGCAGAATCTAGCAATGTGGATGGATTCTACAATCTTGGCATCCTCTACTTGAAGGGTCTGGGAGTTGAGAAGGATTATGCACGTGCTAGGGATCTCTTGGTGGACGCTGCCAATAAAGGGCATTCTAAAGCTCGGTACTATCTTGCAATTATGTTGCACAAGGGCTCGGCGGGCATGAAGAAAGATCTTACGCACGTACGTCTAGTTACATTGGCTCTTATTGTTAACGTTGTTGTTATCAGTTGAACCATCTTGTATGCGCTACTCAGGTATTGTGAAGGTTCCTTGATACTGGATTTAATTGCATGAATTAAAATTTTACAGGCTGCTGCATTATATAAGCTCGTAGCAGAGAGGGGGCCTTGGGGAAGATTGATGCGTCAAGCCTTGGAGTTTTACATTAAAGGCAATGTTGGCAAAGCACTGTTACTTTACTCTCGTACTGCAGAGCTTGGCTATGAAGTGGGTCAAAGCAATGCAGCTTGGCTGCTTGAGAAGTACCGGGGTAGGATCTGTATTGGAAGTTCTGGCATTTGCACAACAGAAGAACGTCACGAGCGAGCTCACAATCTGTGGCGACATTCTTCCGAGCAGGGCAACGAGCATGCGTCGTTGCTATTAGGAGACGCTTACTATTATGGCCGAGTATGTTTTCAGCTGAATTTCTCCCAAATATGCATGTCTATCAATGTCTTGATCTTCGATTCGAATTTAATTTGAGCAGCTGTTCTTATATAAGTTGTGCAAGGAACAAGGTTGCATGCTTGAGAGAATGCACCTTTACCTGACCGTTGTTTTTAAGTTATTGCAATTGGATAAACCGAGCTATAGAACGAATTCAAAACTTTAGAACTTACGCATGTGATCTGATGGTTTTTGGACCGGTCAACGGCACTTCTGCTGTGATTCGGTGGGACTTATTTTTGCATCTCTGTTTTTTGTTTTTAGGGAGCAGCGAAAGATCTGGAGAGAGCAGGAGAGGCTTACATTAGAGCAAAGGAGAAGCATAGTTCACAAGCAATGTTCAATCTGGGCTACATGCACGAACGAGGCTTGGGTTTACCATTGGATCTCCATCTTGCGAAGCGGTACTATGATGAAGCACTTGAGGAGGAGCCAGCAGCATTTGTGCCTGTCACTCTTGCTCTCACCAGCCTCTGGTTACGCCAGCATTACAGCGGGAGCTTTCTGGTACAGTGAATCATTTGATTTGCACTAGACTGAATGACAGTACTTTTAGGTGCTCCTGTAACTGGTTTCCATGATTAACATATTGTAGGATGATATCAGTTTCAACAGCTTAGTGTCGCATGCGCCGTCTCATGGATTAGTGTTGTGCCATTCAGCTCTAGTTTAATGAACGATAATCTCATGCGCCTCATTAAAAAATACAAACAAACAAACAAACAAACAGAACAAATCTATGCAAAGTTTACTATAGATATATATATTGGGAAGGAATTGTTTTGTGTGACGATGTTCTCAATGGTGATTTGTTAATTATTGCAGGTGAAAGTCATCGATTCCTTGCCAGACTTGCAAACGAACCTTGAGGAGTGGTGGAACAAAATGACCGTGGATGAACTTGATGCACTGTTAGTCACTTTACTCATGAGCTTACTATTTGTTGTGTACGTCAGACAAAGACATCGGCAGGAGTATGCAGCAGCAGCTGCTGCTGCTGCTGCCCCAATTCCCATGGTGCCCCCGCAGTGATCCCTCTTCCTAGCTCTACCTGGCTTTTGTAGTAGTTCGCTTGGTTGCTGAATCATCAACTAACTTCAAGTTTCGGTTGGTGGTTCTCACGTATTTGAGGATTAGAACCGGGTGCACCATGTGGTGAGAGCACTTGCTTTTCCTGTTGCCCTCCTTGCATGGGTGCGCCCTTGAGCTCCGCTTCAAACACTGAAGTGTCATGTACAGTTTATACGCTTCTCGACTGAGAATCGTGCCTCGACAGGCCATCATCTGTAGAGTAATGCTTTCATTTAGAAATCCTCGAGCTGAACTTAAGGTTCGGAGATGATTGTCGCTGGTCTGACGAGAAGCTATCATTCATGAAGAGCACAAAGATTAACATTGTTTTTTTATAGAATTATTCCCCCTTGTATAGTGGCCATCTTAAGTTCGGTATGAACTGTTGAGAACAAAACCCCAAGTACGCAACCACTTAGAAGATGCTTATAAACAAATCATTGCATTGGGAAAAATGACACAGTAGATCCAACCGAATAATGAACTGTTATGAATTGTTACCGCACCTTCGATTGTAACAATTTTGAAAAATTTGATTGTTGTGTGGTTCAGTTTTCTACAATGCAAATATACATTGTTGTTTTTACGTATGTTGTGTGGATAATTGATGTTGAGCTGTAACATTTGCATGAGTTTGAAGAATACCTAAGAATTTATTATTGTTGGGACGTATGTAGGATAAGATATTTATGATTTTCATCGAACACAATTCTTCTTACAAGTTTTATTAAATTTTGATAAATATAAATTAAATTGTAGTAATTTTACCAACAAAAAAAATAATTTGCAAAAATGTGTGTTGATTAGACTTTTATACTAATAATACAATAGTTTTTAAAATGTATAATTCTTGTAGATACTATTTAAAGTAGAAGTATCTAAAATTTAATTGGACGACTTCATCTTAATTTCAAATTTTCTGTTTGTATATATATATATATATATATATATACTATTGAAGGCATTTGTTTTTCATTTTAATAAAATAGTTGATTGTATACACAAAAAATTAACATAATTAGAATAAGCTTAAAAAAACTCAAAATATTGTTACATGATCCTTAGAAACATTAAAGAACTATGAGATGGTTATTAAATTTAGGCAAACAAACAAATAAGATAAAGAAAATTTTAACTGAAAAGTAGAAAGACTAAAACTTACTTGTAAACAAAATTATCGAAGCCATAAATTGTAAAAGATTATCAAACTAAAAATTAATAGAAAGGGTTTCCGCATGAGGTGTGGCTTTGTCCGCCTCTGCAATCTGGAATTTTGTTTTCAGTTCTAATCACCCACTGAATCTGAAGATATTTGTGCACACAAAAGGCTGGACCAAGGTTCTAAAAGGCACTGAAACCAGCTGTGCTACCCCCAATCGACCCTGGGAAGAGTCTTGGCGATTCGAAACTCGCCATGTGGACGGCAATTACAGAGCTTTTGTGCACAACCATGCAAAATGGATGGTATCTACGAGGGACTGGAAAGGAAGATACGTAACCTACGATCCCCCTTGAAGACATGTCACACAAGTCCTGAGTCTAGCGTGGACACCCTCCGCACACCATAGCCACTCAAACGTTTGCAATACCGGTCACATTCATCATGCGTCAGTAAAGGCTTGCAATCGGCTTGGACGAAACGCAAGTTACATGAATCGATGGTTTGAATCGCTGGATGGTTGGAATATTCACTTTATCGAGAAGTATATTGAAGGAAACGAGAAATGAAGAGGAGTTATTCGCAAACCCCGAAGTGAATTGTATTATTTGAACAACACATTGTCCAGAAGGGGCTGAGCGACGTTGAGCTTTAGAACCACATGGCGTCGAGCGGGACAGACTCTCGGACGGAAGAAATATTCAAACCGATTGAGCCGCAGGTGAGACGATTCTACAGTGAATTAGTTTTATAAGGCTGTCTTGCGAACTTTGTGCCCATTAAATGTTTAGTACCGCACAATTACTTTCCCAAAATTGTAAACTTCTCGAATTTTCAAAGTTTCGTCTATTTAGTCATACTCTTTAAAAATGCATGCCTAAGTAATAGAAGCAGAGAGAGGTCAATGTCCTCCATCATCTCTTCATGAAAAGAACTCAAGCAATGAAACGAAATTGTGGCACTGATATGTAAAGGGCTGGGTGGAGGTAGAGTGCAGATGACACAACAGAATCCCACGGCAGAAGGGAGGATCTGACAGCAGACATGGACGTGAAAGCTCCTGGCATCATGCAACGAATGGCCGAGGAGGTGCAAGCTATTGCAGTGGAACTGTGGCCAGATTTCCTATCAACGAAAAAGTAAGGGTTGCAGTCGCCGCTGCCCAATGCATCGAAGAGTTAATAGAGCAGACTTGGACCTCTCTGGCATGATAATGTCACGCTAGCAATAGAAGGACGGTGGCTTCTGTTCACCAATAGTTGTGAACACATTCCTTCACATAACCTTTCATTGTAAATTTTGAGTCACACTTTGAAAGCCATGTAAAGACGCAACCGTTGTATTCAACTTCTAAGGTGATCATTTTGGAATTCCCATTGCACACTAACTGGGTGGATAAACGTTCGCCGTCTTGACTGAGAAATGTGGTTTCCTGCAGGTGAGTAGAAGCAGTTTGAAGATGGTGCTAATTAGAGCTAGGAAGCCATCAATAGTGACGCGAGTGCTCCTTGTAATTGCACTAACCATACCAGTCTTGGTGGCTCATCGGTGACTGCGTGACCAAACCACTTGTTTTCGTCAATGACAATTCAGAACCTCGTCTTCGTCATCACTTAGAGGAAAAAATCCAGTGGAAATTAGGACAGAAGGAGGAGGGAATGAGAGAATGAGGGAGGGAGGGACGGGGGAGTAGAGAAGAGTGGCAGCGGCAATAGGGAAGTGTTGTCCTGTTTCTTCATCAAACCATTAACAAAACAAAAAGGCGGACAACGAGAGTGTCCCAGTCAGTCAAAGGCCCATCTTGCGACCAGGAGGGAGGTTTAGGGCTGCACTTAGCTGGGCTGGGCTGGGCTGCTGGGTGCAGGAAGAGGGACGAGAGTCTCGCCTTTCTTTTCAATGCGTGGACAAATTCATCGACTTCTATACACATGTAATATCTTGCTAGAATTGAATTATTCTGCAGGAATACCTCAGTTGGGGGGGAGGGGGTGTGGCTCCGTGAATCGCGGAAGGCGCAGCCCCGGCAGATCCGATATTATCGGAATCCCTCAAATGTGATCGCAACTCGAAGACTGATTCAATATGATTGCCAGCATTGCATTCTACGTCTCTTGGAGTGTATAGTAAACTAGATTCTGTGAATTTTTAGTTAAAGTGGAGCAGTTTCAAGTAGTTGGCGGGTTAGAGCGCAGGATAGTAGTGACAACGTAGTTGTCCGCAAATCTGATGCGAGACCAAACAATCATAGTGTAGAAAATTTAGCAAACAGAGAAGATACCACTTCACCAAGATTTTTTTAACGTAGCCTCACTGCAGTACCAACCAAGCAAGGGAACGACGGGGAGTAAGAAATTGAAACACACAAGAGCCGCCGTACAAACCTAGAACTTGGCGAATACCACCAAACACGGAGCAAAAATCTCACAGGCGAGCACGGAGCAAGTTACATCCCAAGACCAGGTAACATCTAAATCAACTCGTGTGCCTGAAACAGATACCGAAGTCGACCCAGTGTCTCCGACACCGGACAACAGCTTTATACCAACAATCAACACAACCTAGGACAAGCAGGCTCACATAACCTTCGAACCCAAAGGCCAGAACACCATCATATACATCACAGAATCAGACTCTTTCCCCGATGGTGGGGAGTCAGATTGGGATATCTTTCAATTACTCCAGAAACAGGTACAAGGAAGACAAAAGAAAGCAGAAGATGTTTTCCAGACATATCCCTCACTAGGTCTCACACACAAGGTAACTGAAAGGGAGGACGTCGCCATGCTCATAAAGCGATTCGAGTGCTTAGATTCGGGTGGTGTTGGCTCAGGTGGTGGCATATGGTGAACTGGATCTACTGGATGGATCTGTAGCAAGGTACATTCCTCGTGTTCCTGGGTTGCTATGGGTTCAGCATAGCAATCCGGGAGGTATCTAAGCACTCGACTTGCCACCATGTATGTTGCTAAATCCTATCTTTTAATTCACAAATGCTTACTTTGAAGTCACCAAAACCCTTGTTAAGATTGCAAGCAGCCTCCTCAAAGCTCATTGGATATGGTATTCGACCAATAGAGATGAAGTTCTCCATTTTTTGCCTTCATTAGACCATGCATTGCTTTCATCCCTTCCAATTAGCTTCCTAATAGTTTAGATTTTTATCCTTAGGCTTCCACCTTCTCTCAAGGCTTCATGCTAAACATTTAAGTCTTATTTTTATTCTTTTTAATACCAAAATCAAAATAAGTAAAAAAAAACAAAGTAAAGTTTCTTATACCAACTCTTTTTAATTTAATCTACTAACCACTCTATTACACATCTAGATTTATTAACATATAATATATTTTAACTAATTTTTACATACTATAAGCATTTATAATATGATAACGTTATTACAATTCAATAACAATAGTAATGATTTTTCGATCTAAAAATTTGGAAGTAGAAGACATGCAAATTGATGAGGTATGTTATAAACCTCTTACTGAACAAAAAAAGACTGTTCATTATCAAGAAGGATTATATTTATATTATAAAGAAGCTAAGTACATTGCTCAATATTATCCAAAGAAATGACACAACTACAAAATGAAGAGTACAATTGTCAAAGTTGAAAAACAGTCAAAAAACAAAGTTGTCTAGCTACAATAGAGACCATTGTCGTATAGCATGATTTGCTATCTGAGAATACACTACATATCTAGCTATAGAGATTTTAGCTTAAAACTTTATATGAATCTTTTCTTAGCTTCCAAAATTCTTTTAATTTGCATAAAACTCAAAATATAACAAAATCCCTTCAAAACATATTTTTTCCATAAAGGATTTTCTCATCTTAAACTTTAGAAATTCATAACTATTGATCTAGCCATTTAGTTTGTTTCAAATTTATAGGATAGGTAGAATTTATCCTTAAATTTTACCACAAAAAAAACCAATTGCAAATTCACTTCCGATCTTCAGGCATGTAAGAAACCCTAGCAGATGCTCTAAATCCTAATTTATAAGTACTTGAGCACTATTTTCTTAATATCTTAAGAATCCAATACTCAAATGCCATCAAACTTAAGCAAAAAGTTTATTAACATGAATATATACATTTTCTGAAATTTTGAGCCAAAACCTTATCAAATTTCTCAAGATATAGCTCAAGACACAACCACTAGTAAATCGGGTCACTTACTACTCTTAGATTGCATGCACTAACTTTAAAATCCAATATCTCTTTCATCTCAATTTGGAATCCAGCAAGAAGTATTCAAAAATTATATTTGCAAAAGTATTCTCTCCAATCACAGTTATCAATCCTCAATTGCTTTTTGTATGCATGTATTATGTCAAAAAGAGTGACGGTAGCTCCCAAATCAACACCTTAATTTTGAGTGCCTATATCTCTTTCATATAAATTCCAAATCATACAAGATTTGTACCAAAACTGTTGCCAAAACCATGAGCTTTCTAACCTTAGTCTTCAAAATTTGAATTGCCTCGAAAATCTAACTCTAATTTCTAATATGGCCTTGGGCAGCCTCCTCAAAGCCTATTGATTATGATTTTTCACCAATAGGAATGGAGATTTTCATCATCCATCTCCATTCATCTATATGGATGCCCTAAACTCTCTTTGCTACTAAAACCCTTCTTCAATCCTTTTTCTTATAAGTTTTACATAATTTATGTTCTAAATACCAAATAAGAGAATCAAAATAAGTTTTCAAAGGTCACCAATGTCTAGCAAAGGTGACTCTAAATATTTAGAAGTTACTAATAATCAAAACCAAACTTAAAAACTACTATCAAAAGAAAATAAAGTTATACAAATTTTATAGTAATCTTTTTAAACAATCTCTTTTCAAGGTAATAATCAAATTATATTCTACAACCAACTAAAATCTATTAACATGGCTCTCACCATGTTGTTAAGTAAATTATACATTAAATACATAATCACATTATTTTCACTTAGTAGCCGAACTACAACATGTCACCATGCAATTGAAATCTTGCATAAGTAAAGGTCTTATCCTCTCTTCAAAACCTTCTCTTTATTTTATAATAGATGTGGATTTAGGACCTAATAATCACAAAGCCTCTACCTTAATAGATTTAGAAGCTTCAACTTGTTTTTTAAATGAAAAGTTTCTTTAAAGCCATAGAATATCATTGGTACAAAAAACTAAACCCGTACATGTAGAAGTCATAAATAGTCATTTGTTATCTTTTAGAGATATTATTCATGAGACACTTCTTATAGATATAGCAATAAATGGTCATAATAATTGTGTGATTTTTAATATAATTAGGTCTCCTTCTAATCCAATCATTTTAGATTTATTGTGGTTAAAAAAATATAATCTTTTAATAGATTAGATATTTTATAAACTTAAATTTTTTCAGAGCATTATTAAAAGTTTTGTACAAAGTCATGAATCTAGTATACTCAAATCCATACTCGTAGATGCAAAAGCTTTCTTGCATATTACAAAAGAATGATTGACTTTTGTTATTTATGGTATACCTATTTTTAATGATAGAAAGATTTTAAGTGGCATACTAAGTCAATATTAAGATTTTCAAGATATTTTTGAAAAAAAGAATGTAGATATTTTTTCAGAGCATTGTCTATATGATTGCTCAATCAACCTTAAAGAGAGAAGTCAGCTACTATTTGGTCTAATCTATAGTTTTACACAAAATGAGTTGGCTGAACTTAAAAAGTACATTGATAAGAATTTAGCTAAGAATTTCATATGTCATTTGAAATCTTTTGATGAAGCTCCTATCTTATTTATAAAGAAAAAAGATAGATCACTACAAATGTGCATAGATTATTTAAGACTCAACAAGATTACTATCAAGAATATGTACTTTTTATTCTTGATATATGGACTTCTTGATATACTAAATCAAGCTAAGATCTATACAAAAATAGATCTATAAAGAACATATAATTTGATTTGCATGAAAAAAAGAGATGAATGGAAGACAACATTTCGAATAAGGTATGGGCACTTTGAATATAATGTCATGCCTTTTGTACAAACAAATGCACTAGCTGCTTTTCAACATCTTATTAATAATGTTTTTTGTGAGTTTTTAGATGATTTTGTTATGTGTTTCTTAGACCATATTTTAATCTATTCTAAAAATATAAAGTAGCATGAAATTCATATTTTTTGTATATTATAAAAATTTAGAAATACGAGATTATATGCTAAGTTGAAAAAATATGTATTTCACATTACATGTTAGAGACCATATATAAGACAAGGATTCAAGACCAAAAAATGAAATTAGCTCGACATTAGAACAATAACTAGATACAAGGTAAGGTCTTGGCTAGACTACAAGAAGTGAGTTGTCAAGATTGAAGATTTCCTTGGCCTTCACTTGTATATATAAGTCAGTATATGTGCAAGAAGTTAAAGATCTATTGTATGATGTCTAGAATATATTCCAGTTTTTTTTTACGAGGCAAATAATTCGTAGGCCCCTATAGCCATTGATAGTGCCCCAAGCCTTCTACTTGTCACCAAGCATAAACTTTGATATCTTTGTTATGGAATTGTCATACAAACACTCCTTCTTGGTGTCCTTTATAGGCAGATTCTATCTCAAATACAATTATCAGTGACCTATTACTCGTTATCCTTCAATGTCTTTGTGGTTTAAGCGGCTCTTTATCTCGAGGTCATCTTTACGAGCTACTTAGTTGATATGGTATGATCAACAGGGTATCAATTTCTTGACTATTCATATCACATAAAGTAGACAAGATCAAAAGAATATAAATAGGCTATGGTCATGAATTCAAACTATTGATTTACACTATTTTAAACATTTGAAAAAAATTTCTCTTCACAAGCTGCCTCCTCCCCTTCTTTATGACGTCAAGAACTAAGAATCTTCATGGTGAAGCTATCTTACCAAGCTAGTATTCTTTATTTTGCCACTTTTGGTTTAGATGGATGTCGTTGATAGAACTTTTAAACCTTTATTTGTACATTTGTAAGGTTGGTAGTTAGTTTTCACATGCAATTGTTGATAACATATCTGTACTAATAGACCAATTATTAAAGCCTTTCATATCTTATCCTTGAATCTAATACCTCTTTTAAATCAAATTCAACATGATCATTGATTTCAACCAGAGGAGGTGGTGATTGTCTTTGATCTAGTATGTTTGATTCTTTATACCTTTTCAAAAGTGAAACATGAAAGACTAGATGAATCTTCATAGATGAAGGTAATTTCAAGGGATATTAATTTGTTTTTGAATCAAAAATGGTCCCAACCTTCAGTAATCCAACTTATCACATAGCTTATTGGTTTTTATATTGCACCAAAGAAGCCACACTTTGTCACCAACTTCAAATGAAGGATGTTCTTTTTCAATTCATCCACTACTAACTTATAAAGTTATTGAAACTTTTCTAGGTAAGTCTTCATGGTTGCTTGAAGTTCGGCCATCTTCATAGCAAACTCCTCTGTTGCTAGATTTGCTGACTTTGAAGGCTCTATCATATCCAATTTTAGATGATGACCATAGTTTGAGTAGGATGGTGTTTGTTGCATAGATACATGAATTGTGTTATTACATGCAAATTCTACCAACAACAAGTAGGAAGTCTAGTCATTTTGTTAATAATTGATGGTGCATCTCAAATATTGCTCAAGAATTTAGTTGACTCCCTCCATTTGGCCATAAATTTGAGCGTAGAAGGCAAAAAAAAGATTGATGTCAACCTTAAGAATCTTAAAGAATGTTGTCCAAAACCTTAATACAAATTGTGGCCCATGATCCAATATAATGTCAATTGGTAACCCGTACTAACAATAGATATTGTCAATAAAGATTCTTGTCATCTCTTCACTAGAAATTGACTTCTTGTAAGGTATAAAATGTGCCATCTTGATGAATCAATCAACAACTATAAAAATAGTATAAAATAAGCTTGATGGTAGAAGATCTGTAATAAAATCTATGGAGATAGATGACTATGTGTCATAGGTAATTATATTTATTTCAATAATTACTTATATGATTAGATAAAAAATAGGTAAATATAGATTAATTTCATAAAGTCTTTTAGTAAAGCTTTTTAGAAGCTTCACAAATACGATTTTGACTTTAAATGTGTTTGTAGGTTGAAAACTTAGCCAACAAGTTAATCACGTGTTGGTAGCTTGTAGAACAATTTAACTTTCTATAATAGCTTGTCGAATAAGCTAACCATATGGCACATACATAGATAACTTGCCTTGCAAGTTAAGACATGTGCCTAACAAAGTCAACATGTTTTGGAGGTCCATTACAACATTGCCACATAGCTCCTAGTTAAGAGTATATATAGAGACAAGAATGAAGCCTTCTTCTCTCTTGTCAATATCGTTCTAGTCCTTAGTCTTGTTTAAAGACTTTTTAGTCTTCTTGTTTTCAGCAATAGCCATTTTAGTTAATATTACATTATCTTTGGAGTGACTTTCTAGTTCTTTTCAATGACAAAAGAGTGTATAAAAGATTTTCTTTCTTTGAGATTCATGTCTTTGATACCATGGTTGTTTTAAAATAGAAAGAGGTTGAAAAAGTCCATATCGCAAGTATCAAGGATTTTTTGACCTTGAATAAGTATCACATGATAGTACGAATACTTTAACTTTATTCCATATTTTAGGCCACCAAAAGTCTCTAGATAGAAGTTCTAAGGTCTTATTGAAATTAAAATATTGGGCTTCAGAGAAGTCATGGCATGTATGAAGAATGCATACGTAAGTTGGCTCTTTAAGAATAAACAAATGTTCTTTAAGCTTGAATTTAGAAGACTCTTTAAAATGGTTATTAGTAAGATACTTGATATTAAAAATAAGAGAGTCCATGATTGAGGCTTTATAAACTTGATCAAGAAATGATAAATCTACAAGCATTTCTATATTCGTTGCTGTCAAGGACAAGAACTTAATAAAAACAAATAAACAAGTGAGACTTCTTTCAAAGAAATATGACAAAATAGAAATAACTAAATATGTATATTAAGAAATAAATTGGAAAGGCTATTACCAAAAGACAAGAAAACTAGAGACCCTTGAAACTAGAGTAGAAACAAGAAAGGAGGTGACAAAAGTAAAGAGGGCTTCATTCTTGTCTCTATATATACTATCTAACTAGGGGCTACATGGCGATGTTCTATAGGACCTCCAATAAGTGTTGACTTTGTAGGACACATGCCTTGACTTACAAGGCAAGTTTTTCTACATGTGGACCACATAGTTAGCTTGGTCTTCAAACTAACAATATGTGTGGTACATGGCCAAGTTGTTGACTATGTTTCTAATCCAAGAAGTCAATTAAAGACACCTATAAAGTCAAAGCAAAGTCTATAAAGCTTCTAAGAAGCTTTCATAGCAAATATTATAGAATTAACTTACTTTTATCTATTTTTACTTACTTCTATCTATGTATACATGTAATTACTGGCTTACATGCGTATGTCCGTGACATTACCCCTCCCTTCTAAGTACAAGTTCCATGAGGAGCGATCATCATATGTTGACAAAATCTATGATGTGACAAATTGTATTTGCCACATACTCAAAGATTTGTTCTCTTCAAAGATGATTGATAGGACCTTTCAACCATCAAGAGTTGTTCCTACTTCTAGTAAAATCACCAAATATTGGAAGTCCCTTCCAAGGTAGTGATATCAAACGCATTATATCTCGCCATCTATTTGAGGAAGAACATGTCGTTCTTGAAGATCCTCATCTCGATTGCATCATATTGAAGGTTGTGATAATCGTAATGTCTCGTCCGGTAGGTCAGCAAACAAAGACTTTTGAGTCGAATCTGTTGGTTGTTGGTTCTCCATCGCTTCAGCATCACAACTACAAAGAAGCTACAAACAAGGATTGAAAGTAGAATGTTATCTTGCCTAGATCTTGTTTCTTTTATAAAGAAGATTTTCATCTTGACTTTGATGGATGTCATCGATGAAATGCTTCCATCACCTATGCTAAATTTATAAGATTCTTTACTGGCTCCCATGTATATTCACTAATATCATATCTGCTCCGATGGACAAAATATTCTAATTTATTTCGGCACCGCCTTGAATCTAAGACTTCTTCTACTTCGAACTCTTCATTATTGTCTACTTCTATAGAAAGAGGTGGAGCTTGTGTTCTTCTTGATATGTCCATTGTCTTGTATGGTACAAGAAGATATATGTGGAATATAAGATGGATTTTTATTGACACTGGTAGGAGTAAATGATATGTAGTTCGATTGATTTGTGCAGAAATAGAAAATGGTCCAAGCCTTTGATAGTCCAACTTGTTTTAAGTACGAGTGGTCTTGATATTGCGATGAAGTAATCATACCTTACCACCCATATGGAATGGTGGTTGTTCTTTTTAATAGACATCCGCATTGACCTTTTGTTATTCTTGAGCTTCTTCTAATTGTATCTTCATTATTGCATGTACCTCTAACAAATGAATTGCCAAATCTTTTGCCGTAGGATTATCAACTTTTAAAAAGTCAAAAGTATGAAGTCATGGATGATAATCATAATTGACAAAGAAAGATATTTATTTTGTAGAAGAATGTATGGTGTTATTGTAAGCAAACTCTGCCAATGGCAAAAGAATTGTCCAATCAACTTGTTGGTAGTTGATGGTATATCTTAAATACTACTCCAAAACTTGATTAATATGCTTTGTTTGTCCATTAGTTTGAGGATGGAATATCGAAGATAATTTTATATCCACTTTTAGAATCTTGAAAAGAGTCCACCAAAATCTTGATACAAACTGAGTTCTCTTATCTGATATAATATCCTTGTATAATCCATGATAGCGATAGATATTGTCAAAAAAGAGCTTAGCTATTTTTTCACTTCTGATGGATTTTGTATATGGTACAAAATATGCTATCTCGGTAAAATGATCTACCATCTCAAATATAGAGTCATAAGAACCTAAAATTAGAAGATTCGTGATGAAATCCATAGAAACAAAAGACCATGGTTGTTCAAGAATGAGTAATGGTTGGAAAAGTCTGTAAGATCGATGATGAGGAGTTTTTGATTTTGAGCAAATATCACAAGATTGTACAAAATCTTTGACTGCTTTCTACATTTAGGACCACCAAAAGTCCCTGGTTATTAGTTCGAAAGTTTTATTGTACCCAAAATGTCCTACTGCTGAAAAGTTATGACGAGCTTGAAGAATATATAATCGAGTTTCATCTTCTGGATCATATAGGCATCTCTCAAAATATAGTAGATTGTTCTTGAATTCAAACTTGGAAGTATCATGAGACTTTGAAGGATTTTTCTTAATATCACGAATGAGAGGATCAGAAGACATACTTGACTAAATTTGCTTAATAAAAGTTGAATCAACAGTTAGTATTGATTTCATTGCTTAAAGATGAAGATGCTCTAACTTCAAGAGAATTTTCTGTTGCTATTCAAAAGTACCATCTCTTTCTTTTGGTACAAGGTAAGATCATCTATAGAATGCATTTGACAAACCTTATTGTTTTCTTGGTCGATAAGTGATCTTGAATTTGAATCTTGACAAAGATAACTCCAATGGACTTGGTGACAATTCAAAACATGTGCTGACATAAAATATTCAAGATTCTTGTGATCTCTATATTTGATAATTGAGCTAGAAGCACCTTCTAGATAATGGTGCCATTTTTGAACAAATCAATGATTCCAAGAAGTTCTTTGTTGTAGATCTCGTAATTGATCTCAAGTACTAAAAATTTTTTGGAATGAAAAGCTATTAGATGAAGTTTATCATCTGTTCCCATTTTTGACAATACGACACCCAAAGCAAAATCTGATGTATCTTTTTTCATAAAAAATGGCTTAGAAAAATCAATGCAATATAAAATTGGTGTAGAAACAAAGGTTGTCTTTAAAGCTTCAAATGCTACTTCCACTTCCTCATTTCATTGAAGTTTGTCTTTACAAGTCAAACGTGTAAGTGGAGTTGTAATTTAAGAGAAGTCTTTGATGAAGATCCGATAGTAATTGGCAAATCCCAAAAAGTATTGGACATCTCTTACCGTTTTTGAGATCTTTCAATTCATAATAGTTTGAACTTTCATAAGTCCATCATTTGAAATGATGTATCCTAAGAAGTCAACTTGAGTAGTATGAAATATATAATTTTTTTTATTTTGGCATAGAGTCTTGCATCTTTTAGTTTTTATAATACACGACAAATATGAAGTTTATGTTCTTTTTTGTTCTTAGAATAGATTAAGATGTTGTCTAGGTAACAGATAACAATATCATCTAAAAACTCCCAAAAGACATCATTCATTAGATGTTGGAATGCTGCTGGTGCATTTGTAAGTCCAAAAGGCATGATGTTGTATTCAAAATGTCCATACCTTGTTCAAAACATAGTCTTCCATTCATCTCCTTCTTTGATGCATACCAAATTGTATGCTCTTTCTAGATCTATTTTTGTATAGATCTTAGCTTGATTCAAGTGATCTTTTTCATATTCTTTGTCTACATATTAGTATTCTTCTTCATCAAGTTTAATTAAATAAATAGATTGTTTATTTTTTAATTTTTTAGCTACTTCTTGAATAATTATTGTCAATTTAGTAAACTTAGGTGATTCTTCTAAAGTAACTACAAACATTTTATCTTTTTAAAGTTATATCAAATCTATTGGTCTTTTATTATTTATACTTCTGGTTACAACTATAGAGGGTAATATCCATTATTTAGAGGCATCTTCTTACTATGTAATTATACAAAGTTAAATTGAAAAAATAATAAATTAAATATAAAAGATATTTTAAGCTGAGCCATTATAAATCTAACATCTTGAGAAGTTTATAGTTGTTGGTTTTAGTTTTGATTTGGTTATATGCAAACGATATTTGTAATATCTTTTGATTATTGTGAGTCACTAAATTGACTCACTAATTATTTTAGAATAAAAAGATACATTTGGAGTACTTAAAATCACAATATATGATAAGTAGTATAAAAATCTTTAAACAAATAGAAAATTAGAATGTTAATTGTAGAAATAGAATCTTAGTAAGACTTAGAAGCAATTATCTTAGTTGATTAAGTATTTTTACTTATTATTGAGTATCAAGGATTATTTATTAAAATTAATATTTACATTGGCTTCATATCTATATGTATTAATTATAAAAATGTTTTACTTATTCTACAATTCTTTTAAGAATAAACCTATATAGGGGAATTCGAACACAGGGAAAGACTAAGTACATGAATTTTACTTGTTAGGATCACACAATTAACTGTATTCCGAACCACTAAAACACTAAGAAACACTACGATGCTCTCTTTCAGTAACAATATTCTTTCATCAACTGATAACCACAATGTACAATCCTACATTCTTAAAATACCATTCAAAACACAATAATCTCTATCCAACACTAGCAATAATAGACTTCACTCCAACAATCTGAATTCACATAATTTCTGTAATCACCAACTTTTTTTGTCCAAAACACACATAACTCTCAATATACAACAATCATAATCTTCCAATAACTCCTCATATAATTCAATCACTTAGTACTCCAATTACATAATCAATAACTCATAAATCAATCTTTGATTTATTCCACAGACTCACTTCTCAGTATTCAGAAACCATTCATTATTCTTCAATAACAAAGAAACAAAGAGGTAGCACCAAGCTTACCCCGGCTCATGACTATCATAGTCTGGCCTCCCAACAAACTTCTACAACTCCTATATACTTACTCTTGATTTCCAGATTCTATCCGTAATCCTATAATTAACTGCTTTTAATAACTAAATCAATCATTTGTCCTCCTGAACTGACTATTCTATGGACTATTGGTCTATTTTACTAATATCTTTCAAAAACGAACTAATATCTATTCTACAAATCATATCCAATAATGATAAGCAATTAATCTCTAATACTACATTAGTTCTAATTAAGTAATTTTTGTTTGTTTTCATAGCTATAAGTACTTTCAAAAGCTCATTATTTATTTATAGATATATTTTTGATCTATCCATAATAATGATTATTCCAAAATTGATGGCGAATCTTTCATCTTCTAAATCATCTTGACTAATAGTCTATTCAATAGAAATTGGAACTATATCAATAATAAAAATAATTGATTTGCTATAATCATAGTCAACTTGCTTCTAGATAGGTGGTGACTTCAAAATCTCTTTTAGACAATCCATGGCTAGTCTTTGCTTTTGCTTTTATCTAAAATTAGTCATTTTTTTTAAGAAACTATATAATGGCTTAGTTTTGTTAGAAAAATGAAGAACCTAAATTTAATAGAAGATACAAGCTTCTAAAAACCTTCTTATTTCAATGATGATACTACATGCTTTTATCCTAGTAATGGCATTAATTTTTTTTAGGTTAGATTTTTTATCATATCTCTTATATAAATATTCAACCACCATAATTTTATAAACTTTAAACTTGGACTTGTTAATGGATAAGATTAGATCCATCTCTTTAAGCCTCTTCAAAATCTTCTCTACATCTTTAATGTAATCTTTTACAAATCTTTTGCATCTATTAACATCTAATGTCAAATCTCTAGCCTCTTCTTTGCAATCTTTGATAGATATATCATCTATAAAAGAAATAATTTTTTCAAGCACAAAATTCTTTAGGATTTGATTCATGGCATTTTATATATGAGCTACTGAGTTAGTAGTACCTTGAGGCAAAGTGCACATCTTCATAAGTTCTAATAAAGTCTTCATGGTTGTTAGATTTCTACTTTCTGATGTAAGTTGAAACTAATCATAACTAGAATAAAATTCTTTAATAAAATAGATGGCATGTCTTGCAAAAGCCTTAGCAACTTCATCCACAATAGATCCTAATTTCTTATTATTTATTGATACTTTGTTGATTGGTTGCATGTCTTAAATGAATCTCAAAGCTCTAAATTTCTTTGACATTCCAAATTATTGATTAGAATATAGAACCATAGATGGTTCAAATATATCCATTTGTATCTTTTTTTTAATAGATTCATCAACTTAGGTAGTAAAGCCATTGGTACAAGAATTCACTTTAAATTCCAAGGTACATGTAGAATAATAAAAATGACCATTAATATAATAACTCTTAGAATAACACATCCAATCTCATCTGGTAAAGAAGCAAAAGCCTTGCCATTTTTAGAAATTATTTTTTAAAATATTTTTTTTCAAGTTCTTTCAAGAAGTCACCTCTTCCTATCTTTAATTTACTCAATGTTCCCATTGTGAAATTATGTGCAATCCTTCTTATCTCCCTTAGTCTAAGCTTTTTTTCAACTTTCTTGATTTGATCTTCAGATTCTAGTAGCAATTGTATTGCCACTGGCTTTGCCTTCATTGTCATTATTTTATACTTAGTATTCACTATTGCTTCAATCTCCATGCCATTACTCTCAATCAACCTTGCATTAATAGCTATTTTCAATATTTCTTTATATAATCTCTTTGAATGAATTTCTACCAATATATCAATAGATGAAATATCTTCTCTTTACAAAATATCTAAAACTTATAAAATATCTTTTAAAAATCCTTCTTCTTTAATATCTCCAAAAATAAATTCATTATTTGAAATCACACTAGCTCTTTTAAATATTTTTTCTATCTTTTTAATTGATCCTCTATACATAGAATCTAAATCTTTAATCTTTTAAAAACTTACAAATCCATCCTTTATAAAATTCCAAATCTTACAACCTCTTCTATGTACATTGAAATTTGCAATTGCAAATGATTTCTTTAAATCCATGGCACCTCATGTTCTATGAGTGTAGTCTAAAAATCCAAAAAATCATCATGCTCATGGTCCATAGGAGTTTCTCTAAGTTGATTCCTATACCTTTTATAATCTGGACTTATTAAGAAAAATTGGATTGATTTCTTATTCCTTTAAAGAAGGACGTTTTTTGCAATTGGACAAAGAAACAAATGTGTGGAGATTATCATTCAGTTAATTATAAGACAAAATTTGATTGATATTTAATGCCAATTCCAAAAGAATTATTTGATGCAATAAGATTGTTCCAAATATTCAACACTTTGGATTTAAGATCTGATTGTGATCAATTATCATTACTTGTTGAAAATCAGGTAAAGACAACATTTTAGGGAGTTGTTTAAGATTACAAAGATCAAGTCTATCACTGGTAGTTCTTTTTATTTAATCTTAAGAATGCACCAACTGAGTTTCAAGGAGTGATGGATCAAATTTTATCTAGCTTGTCATTTATTAGATGCTACATTTATGATATTATTATTTTTAGTAGTACCTCATAAGATCATGTAAGATATTTATAAGTAATATTTGAGCAACTACAACAATGGAGATTATACTTGTATCATGAAAAGTATAAATTCTCCTATAAATAATTATTATACTTAAGATACATGATTATTCCAAAAAGACTTAGTATAAAACAAGAAAAATTAGATACCTTATATAAAATCTTAACACCAAGTGATGTTTCATGACTTTGAACTTTTTTAAGATTGACAAACTACTATCAAAGATATGTTAAAAATTTTAGCATCATTACCAAGTCTTTTACTATTCTCATGGATAAAGATCAATTATGGACTTAAGATCAAGAAAAATAACATGCATTCAATACATTAAAGCAAAACTTAGATTCAATTCTAATGCTTCAATGTTTAGATGCCAATAGATCTTTCTAACAAAAAACAAATTACAGTGCAGTAGGATTGAAAGCAGTCTTGATACAAAAAGATGATATAAGATATGAATTTATTATCATATTTACTTCTAAAAGTAATAACAATGCAGAGTTAAATTACTCATCTTATGAAGGAAAAGCTTTGGCAACAGTTTGGGCCATTGCTCACTTTTGACCTTACTTGCATAGTTAATGTTTCATATTGGTAACTGACCATCAACCTCTAAAGTAGCTTATAGAGTTAAATAAGCTTACTAGCAAGCATGCAAGATGGACTTTGTTGCTTCAAGAATATAACTTTGAGGTTAAACATTAGACAGACACTACCAATTTGGATATCGATGGACTTTTTCATAATCCATGTCCTTCACAAAAAAGACTTAACTAGAGCTTGGTGGCATGGAAATTATATTTGAGAAGTAGTTCTTAAATGACATATAGCTATATACTTGACTTTAATGTCATGTTTTGCAACCATGATTCTTGACCACAATTCAAATGAGGAATTGAACAAGAATCAAGTAATTAATAATATGTGAAAAGTTCTTGTAGTCTTGCACAAGCTTCAATAAAGAACATTTCCTTCAGCTATCTCTAACATGAAAAGAGATAAGATTAACAACCAAATAATAAGATGTTGGTGATAGGATAATTTGTTATTTTGTTTGTGGTTTGATAGAGCCAAGCACATAGTTCTATGGCCAAATCAAAGAGTCTCTTTAATATGCGAAGTACATAAAGAACTTAGACATTTTAAGATGCACATGACACATTTTATGTTGTGTAATTAATATTAGTAAAGTAGTATGTATCAACAAGTGGCCATATATGTTACTTGTTGTGAAGTATGTGATCAAGTTAAATCAAGCTTTAATACCTTATTATTTTAATTGAAGCCATTATCTATTATGAGCTTAGATTATTGTTGGTCTTTGGACTTTTTTGGATCACTTTTTATCACTTCACATCGAGCTAAATATGTATTAGTGATGATAGAATATTTTAATAAATGAATTGAACTTATTGCTTTATCACAATTTTTTTCAGAATTGGTAGTTATGGCTTTTCTTGGTCAAGTATTGGCATACTTTGGAGCACTTGCTGAAATCTTAACAAATCAAGGAAAGAAGTTTTTTTTGTAGATTTTGAAGCTTTATGTACTAAAACTTTGATAGATCATTGTACTACGTGTAGAAATCATCGTAAAATAGATAGCCTAGCTGAAAGGATTGTTCAAACTATCAAACATGGATTTATAAAAGTATAGATTACTTTATAGAAACCATCATGGTTGAAACTTGATGTTGCAATAGATTATAATAGATTACCGCTTTAGTGGATAAGCATCTTTGACATCTTATAGTCCTTAATAATTGTAATATAGATGAGAGCCAATTCTATTTACCTCAGTATGTGAAAGCTAGCTCCAATTGTAGATCTAGATAATCTTGATGTTTGGACTCAATGTCTATATGCATAGTGTCAAAGTAAAAAGAATTTGCCTTAAGAAAGCATTGGGCTTCTAACTATCACTAATTTCTCAACCAAGCCTTAATATAAAAAATAAAATATCAAGATTAAATATAAAATTATTTATATAGGAGCAATCACATCAATATATAAGCTTTGAATACCAAAGATCATTAAAAATGTGATAAAAATATTATAAAACCTTGTATATCCTTCAAGTGAAATTTTTTCAAACTTCAAAAACTTATATCTTTCAATTGGACTATTCAAACAAATCCAAATTTTACAAGAAGTATTGATATACTTTTAACAACTACCATAATAAATTTCAATTGCAAATTCATTATGGATCTCAAGATATTTCAAAATCCTAAAAGTAGCTTCAAACCCTTGCTTACATACACCTATATACAAATTTAGTCATATCTCACAAAATAAGTATTCAAACACCATAAAATTTTGATATATAACTTTTTAACCTAAAAATATATAATTTTAGAAATTTTCAAAAAAAACTTCAACTAGAAACTTAAGATATAGTTCCAACTATTACTATCAATAAAAAAATTCACTTATTGTCTTTGAATTATATAAACTATCTTTAATACTCTATAAATTCTTCATACAAACTCCAAATGTAGAAATTTTATTATAAAAGATATATATTTTAAAATAACTCTTATCATTATTTCTCTTGACCTCCAAAATCTATCATAAAACTCCTTGTATCTTCAAAATAGCAACAATATGTCTTGAAAAAACACCTTAATTTCAACGACTACAATTTCATCATCTTAACTCCAAATTTTCTAAAATTTATATAAAAATTATAGTCTAAATTCTAAACCTTATAATTCTTGCTTTTGATTCTTAAATTTTCCTTTAGAATTTACCAAAATCCGTGTTATGGTCACATAAAACTTGCTAAATGCCTATTAAGCATAGCCTTTGACTAATAGAAATAAAGATCTTTATTTTTAGCCTTCATCCATCTATATCTTGCTTTCATCCCTTCAAATAAGCTTCTTAGAAGTTTGGATCTTCATCTTTAAGCTCCAATCTTCTTATTTATCATAATATTAAATATTTAAGTCCTATATATTTTAAATACTATAATCAACATAAGTAAACCTCAAAATAAATTTTCTTACATAACCACTCTTTAAATTAATCTACTAACCTTTTTAAAAAATATTAACACTTATAATTATATTATATATTATAATTAATTTTTACATACTATAAATAATTATGATATAACATCAAGTAGAGTTTTTTTAAATAAACCATGCCTATGGCTATGGAAAACTTATCTATTGCTCACCATTGTGATACTTTGCAATATGCTTGTATTTAAAGTGGAGATTATCGACCTCAGTTGCAAAGATTTTCTAAAAGAGATTATATATATTTGTAATGTGATGTTCCAACAAATCTTGATGTTAAGGCAAAGCAAACAATTCTATGAATAAAGAATGTATTGCTTAGTAGTATTTTGTTATTAGAATACAAAGATGGATAAGAGTGTGGAAAGCATTTAAAAAATTGTGCTCCTTGTCATCTTCTAATTGGTGACTCTATACATCTAGAATTGGTAGTTGTATGAATTGATCTTTTTTATTTTATATGTAGTAAAAAAGAAAGTGGTTGCTACCATGCTTTTATGTGTTCAATGGTAATATGGATGGCATATGGCATGTTTGATACCACCTCTTTTGACTCTCCCATCAAGAGATTGGATTTGTATTTGTTATAAGAAGTTTTCTAGCCATGTTTCATTTCTTGATAAGGATTGAAGATTTCTTCTATTATATATGTTACACACTTTGGTGATCTAATTATTACAATACTAAATTTGAAGAAATATAGTTCAACATTCATATCATGGTGGTGCTCATCTTTAAGAATGTGTGTTCGTAGTTCTAGTTAAATGGAGGGACTCTTAATCAATTATGTAGGACACTTGAGAATGTGTTGGATGTACATTTATATTTTATTTTGAATTACATACTTTATAATTATTTGGTGGTATTCAATGTGTTGTGTGTAATGACCATTATTTACATGACATTGCAAAAGTATAGAAGATTCTTTGCAATATTTATGAAAGTAGAAATCTTGCCAAAATTCTATAAAAAAAGAAGAAGTTCTTAATGATAAAGATAGAAGAAGGAGATGACTTCATGGCTCATATCAATAAGATAAAAGTACTTGCAAACCAACTAATAGTTCTTGACAAGATAATTGATGATAAGGATATTGTGTTGACATTGCTAATGAGCCTTTCACAGTCCTATAACTACCTCATTGTGGCATTAAAGTCTATTAACATGAAAGAGCTTACCATAAATTAGACAATATGTTGCCAAAGGCCTTAGAGATAGTAGCCTCTATTTCATCAATTGTAAGAAGGTAAATGAAATTGAAGTGGCATCATTTGCTTATTTTCTACAAGATCAAGACATCTTTGGAATTTGACATCAACAACTTGGTCATTTAAATGACAAAAGCATGAAAGAGCTCCAATCTATGGTAAGTAATTTGGATCTTAGTCATTTCAACCACAATGCCTTGACATTTGCTTGTGAAGGTTGCATACAAAACAAACAACAAAAGGCTTCATTTCCAAGAGGAATTACAATACATACAAGTAAATTGTTGAAGATTGTATATTTTGATGTTTGTGGACCAATAAAGACACCATCAATTGGAAGAACAAGGTACTTTGTCACATTTATTGATGATTTTTTAAGAAAAATATGAATTTACATCATTATAGCCAAAAGTAAATGTTTTTCAAAGTTTAAGTAATTTAAGGCTCTTGTAGAGAAATAATTTGAGTACAAGCTTAAAGTATTTTGTAGGGATAATAGAAGTGAGTACATATCAAAATATTTTGATGAATTCTTGAAGATTCAAGGTATTGTAAGGTAATTCCTTCTTTCCTATACTTTACAACAAAATAGAATTGCTAAAAGATAAAATTGCACCATTGTGGAGATGGCAAGGAGTATGCATCATGCACAAAACCTTGGGCATGAATATTGGGCAGAAGCAGTGATAAATGCAATGTATACAAGGAATAGATACTCAATAAGTATACTCACATCAATGACTCCATAAGAAGCTTAGAGTGGTAAAAAACCTTGTACTTTAAACATGATGATTTTTGAATGCATTGCCTATACAAAAGTGCCAAATTGTATGAGGTTCCAACTTGATGCAAAAGATATAAAATATAAATTTATTAGATATTGTGAAAGTACCAAGGTATATAAATTAATGTGTTAAGAAACCATAAAGATCATCAAGAGTCATGATATAGAATTTTTGAAGCATAAGAGTAATTATAAGTATTTGGAGATGTATCAAAATAGAATTAATGGTGTATTTGTGGACACATCTTTAAATTCAATAAAAAAAGAAGAAAAAGATGATGGCTTTGATGATGGTAGAAATTAAAATCAAGATGAAGAGTTAAAGAAAAAAGACCATAGTGTGCCTACAATTATTAGAACCAAGAATAAAAATAATGAAAATATTGAAGATGATGATAATAAAGAGGAGTATTAATCTTTAAATGTGAAGAAACAAGTTTTAAGAGAGAAAAAGCCTACAAGAAATCTTGGAGTGAAAGAAAGTTAAGCTTCATTAAGTGAAAGGAAATATCTTTTGAGAGCTAGAAAACAACTTGGTGTATGGTAGAAGAACCACATTTTTTTTCAAGTAAGTGAAGAATATGCCAATATTGCACTCTTTGCTAATCCATTGAGTTTATATGATGCAATAATATCCATAGATGCCATGAAGTAAGAGAATGTTATAGAAGAAGAATAAAAATCATTCATGGACAATGAAACATGGAAATTGATTCAACTTCTACTAAATCAATCTTTAATTGGTTGTAAATCGATGTTTAAAACCAAAAAAGATGCAATAGATAGTATTGTGAGATATAAGTCTAAATTGGTTGCCAAAGGCTACTCACAAGTTGCTAGTATTGATTTCAATGAGAAATTTGCTCTTGTGGCCAAATTTACCACTATTAGAACCATTGCTACAATTAGAGCACCAATGGACTTTGAAATGCATCAAATAAATGTAAAGACGGCTTTTTTGAATAGAAATCTAAAAGAAGTTATTTACATGGATTAACTTCAAGGATTTATAGAAGAAGGGAAATAACATCTCGTTTATAAGTTGAAAAAAGCCTTGTATAGATTCAAGCAATTTCTAAAGACATGGTACCAATGCATTGATATATTCTTTGTGAATGAAGAATTTGGAAGGAGTGAATTTGATCATTTTTTGTATGTGATGCAATCAAGTGAATTCATATTGATTGTTATCCTCTATATTGATGATTTGATTATCTTAACTAATACTATTAAGATGATGGATTGATTGAAGGCAAAGTTAAAAAATGAGTATAAGATGAGTAATTTGGAAGAGCTTCACTATTATTTAGAAATGGAGTTTGTAAAAAATTGTACTAAGAAGACCATTATAATGAACCAAAGTAAGTACATTGAAGAAGTATTGAAATGATTCAACATGCAAGAGTGTAAGCCTATTGGAACATCTTTGGAGGCCAATTTGAATTTGATGAAGCTCTCAGATGAAGAATTTGCTGAAATTGAAGATAAAATACAAGGTGCTCTATACAAAGCATCAGTGGATTTATTTATGTATGCAATGCTTGGCTTAAGGATGGATCTTACATATGCAGTGAATGTTGTGGGCCAACACATGTCAAAGGCTAAATCAATCCATTAGACAACCATCAAAAGGATTATGAGATACTTAAAAGGTACTTTGCTTCTCAAATTAAGCCTTGGAGGTAATACATTAGTTTGCATGGCTATTATAATACAAATTAGGTTGGAAATATAAATGATAGAAGATCAAAAATAAAATATGTATTTTTTTGTTGAAATAGGAGCTATTTTGTGGAACTTTAAGAGACAACCGACAATTGTAAAATTAACAATAGTAGCAAGCTATGGTCTTCAAGCTAATAACATGTGTGGCATATGGCCAACTTGTTGACTATCTTTCTAATTCAAAAAGTCAATTAAAGACACCTATAAAGTCGAAGCAACATTTATAAAGCTTCTAAAAAGCTTTTATAGCAAATATTATAGAATTAACTTACTTTTATCTACTTTTACTTACTTTACCTACTTTTACTTATTTCTATCTATTTATACATATAATTAGTGGCTTACATGTATATGTCAGTGATACTTGTTCATATATATATATATATATATATATATGATGCAAAAGTCAAATCGTGATAAAGATATACTCCAACGTACTTGGCAACAATTTAAGACTCAAATTGATATGAAATATTTATGATTCTTATGATTTATATATATAGTCATCTAATGAGAGGCACCTTCAAGAAAGTGGCACTATTATTGGAAAGAATCTATGATGGCAAGCAACTATTTATCATAGATTTTGTAGTTGATTTTTTCCACTGAGAATTTTTTAGAATGGAATGGAATTGGGTGAAATTTTCCATCTTCTCTATATTGCAACAAGACTACTCTCAATGCAAGGTCTGAGGCATTGATCTTCATAAAGTAGAGCTTGTTGAAATCTGGATGTATCAAAATTGGAGCTATTGTAAAAGCATGTTTTAAGCTTTGAAAAGCTTTCTTTACTTTGAGGTTCTAATCCAGCTTATCTTTGCATATCAATCGCATAAGTAAAGCAGCAATCTTAGAATAAATCTTAACAAAAATCCTATAGAAGTTTACAAATCTAAAAAAGTATTGGACATCATATACAATTTTTGTCTTTACTTGATTGATGATTGCTTGTACTTTCTTTGGTTCCATAAAAAGGTCTTTGTTGGAAATAATATGTCCAACAAATTTGACTTGAGGTACAAGAAATATACACTTCTCCAGTTTTGCATATAGTCCAATACTTTGTAGCTTTTTTAATATAAGGCAGACATATTTTTTGTGGTCTTCTGGATTCTTGGAAAAGATTAGAATATCATCCAAATAGATCACAACAAAATCATCGAGATACTTGCAAAATATGTCATCCATTAAATATTGGAATATGGCTTGTGCATTAATAAATCGAAAAGACATGTATTCAAAATATCAGTATCTTGTGCAAAATGTTGTCTTCCATTCATCTCCCTTTTTAATGTATATCAAGTTATATGCGCCCTGTAGATCAATTTTTGTAAAGATCTTTGCTTGACTAAGTTGATCCAAAAGTCCGAATATCAATGGCAATGGATATTAATTTTTTACCATGATTTTATTAAGACCGTGATAATCGACATACATCTATAAAGATTCATCTTTCTTCTTCACAAATAATATCAAAGCACCAAGTAGCAACTTGGAATGTCAAATAAAATTCTTAGCTAGATTTTCATCAATGTACTCCTTTAAAGTCACAAGCTCATTCTAGGATAAATTATAGATGGGTCTAAATGGAAGTTGAGCAACTTCTTGAAGGTCATTTGCACAATTATAAGGGCGATGCTTTGCCAAAACGTTCACATTTTTTTTTTCAAATATATCTATAAAATCTTTATACGCCTTTGTAATTATTGTTGTAGCAACTATAGGTTTCAATCATAGATTTGCATAGACAGCAAATATAATGCCATATTTGGTCACCCTCACAAATGCTCTAGCTTCAATAAATAAACGTTCTTTAAGTTTTAGCTTGTCAAGTATTAAAAGCTTTTTCATAGATTTGGGATTTCTATATTCTATTAAAAGAAATTCTAACTTTTGGGATATCCGATCTATCAATGGATTGTATTTTTTAAGCTATAAAAGTCCTAAAATGATTGAACTTGATGGTGATCTAATGATGTTGTCAGGGTAGAGAGAGTTTGCCACAAGAAAGTACTAGGCTCCTAGTTGTCTTTAATTACTTAATCAAGTCTTGAGATAAGAAAGAGTATATATATATATATATATATATATATATATATATATATATATATATATGTATGTCATTTTTAGAAGCAATTACATCAAACATATAGTCTTAAGTTTCCAAAAACATCTAAAGTATGATAAAAAATCCTCAATCCTTATATATCCGTATGGGATATTATTCTTGAATTTCAACAGCTCATATCTTCCAATCAGATCGTTCAATTACACTCAAATTTTATATGAAGTATTGATATTTTTCTAAAAACTACTACAAAAAATTTTAATTACAAATTCATTGCGGATCTTAAGATATTACAAAAATCCTAAGAATAGCTTAAAAATCCTAGTTTTTATACACTTACGTGCAATTTTATTCATATCTCACAAATTAAGCATTCAAATGCTACAAATTTATATATATATATATAGAATTTTAAGACATTAATATATCTTTTATAAAAGGTTTGAGCCAAAAGTTCATCTGGAAACTCAAGATATGGCTCCAACTATTACTATGAATAAAATCACTTACTTACTGCTTTTGATTTGGATGCATTAACTTCAACTCTCTATAACTTCTTCATCCAAAGTTTAAATATAATAATTCTTTCATAAAAGATGTAAGTCATGAAATCGTTGTTTTAGTCACATATTTTGATTTCCAAAAGCTATCGTGAAACTCCTCGTATGCTCAAAAGAATAACAGTATTTCTTAAAATGATATCCTAACTTCAAATGGCTATAAGTTCTTCACTCTTATTTCAAACTCACTAATTTTTGTATTCAAATTGTAGATTAAATCCTAAATCTTATAATTTTAGCCTTTGATTCTCAAATCCCTTTGTGAAATTGCCAAAAACTCTTCTTATGGTTACAAACCACTGCCTCTTAAAAGCCTATTAGGCATGGCCTTCGACCAATAGGGATGAAGATTTCCATTCCTTACCTTCATCCAACCATATCTTTCTTTCATCCCTTCCAATAAGCCTCCTATTAATTTAGATTTTCATCTTTAGGCTCTAATCTCCTCTCAAGGCTTCATACTTAAGATTTAGGTCTTATAATTTTTTAAATGTCATAATTAAAATAGATAAAATTTAAAATAGAGTTTCTTATATCCACTCTCTTTAAATTAATCTATTAACCATTCTAAAATATATTAGGACTTATGAACATATTATATGTTCTAACTAATTTTTAGATACTATAAGCAATTATAATATAACAACGTTGAATACTACTTGGTTCTTATGATTATCAAAGGTTATTTCTAATAGAATTGTCTCATAAGTGATGTCTCTAGGGATAAAGATCAACCATCCATTACTTCTATATGTACGGCTTTGGATTTTTTGACCGTACAAATTTTGTGTGATCTAGTAAATTCTTTATCAATAAAACATGTAGCGGCTCTTGAATCAAGTAATGCATGACACTCTAGTTTTATAACTCTTAGCTGTACATGTATAGTAAAAATACAGGAAGGGCTAGTAGAGAGAATAAGAATTTTTTTAGTTTTAAAATAGTGAAGAATGTAGGCACACGGTCCTTAATGTGGCTGGATGCCCTTATTTTCCTGCAAAGCTTTTGATGTTGTGGCCACACTCCTCATTTAATATATATGCTGGTATTTCTCTAAACAATTATCAATCTTGTGACTAGATTTTTTATAATATAAGTATAGGCCAAATTCCCTTCGACACTTTTTTTCTTGCTCAGATGAAAGTTTGAAGCAAATTGCATCAATCTGTATATCTTTTGCTTCTAAATGCTCATTAGAATTGGATGGCAAAGAAGTTACAAAATAATTGATATATATATATATATATATATATATATATGTAGTATAATTGAAGAACGTTTATTTCATCATCATTAAAATAAACAGTTATTGCACTTCACAACTTGACTAACAGCTTCATTGAGTGTTTGAAGATCTAGCATAGACAACAATAAGTCCTTGACATTGTCTGTTAATCTCCAATGAATTGGCTCATCAATAGATCTTCTTCCCAATTTATATCACATACTAATTGTCAATAATTTGAGGCATATATTGATGCAAAATATATTCTTTGTCAAAGGCTTCAAATTTTATTTATTGAAGACCAAACCTTATCGTATTCATAAAACGTTTCTACAAATGCTACCAAAAATGATTCAAAATTATGTAATATATGAGAATTCTTTTCAAATAATAGAGCAAATAAAGATAAAGCTTGATTTGAGAATAAGGTTTTAACCAATCCAACATGAGATACTTTAGTAGAATATTGTTGAGGTTGAAATAAGGTGATTAGTCATACTTAATTTATAAAGCCACAAATTTTTGAACAAGTGCTATCGAACTTTTTTGGAATGCTAATTCTTAGTTCTTTTGTTGTTATTGTTGTCAGATCATTGCCTTGGATAAATGTACCTCTCATGTTTGTTGAAGCAAATATAATCGTTTGAAAATTTAGAACCTCTTTTGCTATTTGATGTGGGGATTGAGGCACTCCAGCTCCTTGACCATTATGTATGATCATATATATTTCTTTATTTTGCTTTAACAAAGTCTTTGTCTTGATCTTCAATGCTTCAAGAATATTAATAATAGAATATAACTTGATCTCTTTAGAATTTTTCATATTAACTTTTTCACCTTCTACCAAAGAAAATCAGAGAAATACACACATTCAAAGAAAAAAAAAAAAAAAAAAAAAAAAAAAAAAACTTGATCTATGATATAAAGAAAAAAATCAAAAGAATATTAAGAAAAGAACAATATTAGTCTATAGGAAGATAATCCACAACTTGTAGAATGCTATAGTACTTCCAAGAAGAGGAATAATCCACTCTTGTCAAAAAAGACCAAAATTCTAATATTATTTTATGGCAATGTCAACAAACTATTAAAAATCATATAAAAAACAAGGATTCAAGACTAAGAAATGGAATTAGCTTGACATTAGAATAATAACTAAATATAAAGCAAAAAGGTCTTTGCTAGATCACAAGAAGTGAGTTGTCAAGATTGAAGATCTCTTTAGCCTCGATTCCTATATATACTAGGTCCTAAAAAGCTTCTTAAAAAATTTTCATGAAGCTTGGGAACAAAGCAAGCCTAAGATCCTTCTTCGATAACTTCTTAAATCATCTAAAGCCTTCTAAAACCTTCCAGGATCTCTTATGGCCTTCTAGAACTTTCTTAGAATCTATTGGAACCTTTTAGAACGTTCATAGAATCTACTGGAACCTTCTAGAATCTTTTAGGATCTAATAGAACCTTATAGAATCTCTTAGAACCTTCCCAAGCCTTCTTTGGTTGTATATCCATGATACTACTCAAGTTGACTTCTTTAGATATATCATTTTTAACAAAAAACTTGTGATCGATCCAAAGAAGATTCAAACTATTATAAATTGGAAGATTCCAAAAGTAATAAGAGATGTGTAATATATTTTGGACTTTGCCAATTACTATCACATCTTCATCAAAAAAAATTCATAAGGTTGCAGCTCTTCTTATACATCTTCCATGCAAAGACAAACTTGATTAGAGCAAAGAAGCTAAAGTATCTTTTGAAGCCTTGAAGTTGGCATTTATTTCTGCATCAATCTTATATTGCATTGACTTTTTGAAGATATTTTTTATGAAAATAGATGCATCAAATTTTGCTATGAGTACTATTTGGTCATAAATAAGAGAAGATGATAAGCTCCACTAAGTAATTTTCTATTCTAAAAAATTCTCAACAATCAAAATTAATTATGAGATCTATGACAAAGAACTTCTTACAATTATAGATTTTTTTTAAGAATGGCATCATTGTCTAGAAGGCTCTTCTAATCTAGTCACTGTATATATGGATCATAAGAACCTTGAGTATTTCATATCAACACATGTTTTGAAACATTACTAGGCTTGTTGGAGCATGTTTTTGTGAAGATTCAAGTTTAATATCACTTATTGTCTAGGTAAATAACAAGATTTTTTGATACTCTTCCTAGACATTCTTATCTTGTATCTAAAAAAGGAGATGTAACTTTTGATCAACAAAAAATAATTTTATTGAAGCAAGAAAAATTTCATTTTTGAGCATTGAAATCAACATTGGCTATTGATTCAACTTTTCTCAAACAAATTCAATCAAGTATATCCTCTAATCCTCTTGTTCATAATATCAAAAATACTTCTTCTAAGTCTTATAATACTTCCAAATTTGAGTTCAAGAACAACCTACTTTATTTTGAAGGATGCTTATATGTTCTAGAAAGAGAAGTATGTTTATGTATTTTTCAAGCATGTCATGACTTTCCAACAGCAAAGCATTTTGGATACAACAAGACTTTAAAGCTAATATTAAGAGATTTTTTATGGCTACAAATATAGAAAGCTATAAAAGAATTAGTTCAATCATGGGACATTTCTTTAAAGTCAAAAACTCCTCATCATTGACCTTATGGACTTCTTTAGCCATTACCCATTCTAGAACAACCAAGGTCTTTTATTTTTATGGATTTTATTATAGATCTTCTAATCTTAGATTTATATGATTCTATATTTATGATAGTTGATTATTTTATCAAAATGGCATATTTTATAATATGTACAAAATCTATTATAGGTGAAGAAATTTCCAAGTTTTTCTTTGAAAATATCTATCAATATCGTGGATTGTCAAAAGATATTATATCGGATAAGAAGAGTCAATTAATATTAAGATTTTAGAGAATCTTTTTTAAGATTCTAAAGGTGGACATAAAGCTTTCTTTGGCCTTTCATCCTCAAATTGATGGATAGATAGAGTGCATAAACTAAGTTTTGAAGTAATACTTAAAATATATCATCAATTATCAACAAGATAATTAGACAATCCTCTTGCTATTAGAAGAGTTTGCTTATAATAATATGATACATTCTTCTATGTAAAAAATATCTTTCTTTATCAATTATGGTTACCATCCATGATTTGATATTTTTGACTTTTTAAAAGTTGATAATCCTACAACGAAAGATTTGGTAAATTATTTATCAAAGCTATGTGTTACAATGAAGGTGCAATTAAAAGAAGCTCAAAAATGAAAAAATATCAACTCAGATGCTTATTGAAAAGAAAAACCATAATTCAATGTAGATAACAAGGTATGTTTACTTCATTATAATATCAATACTATTCATCCTTGTGACAAGTTGGACTACCACAAGCTTGAACCTTTTCCTATTTGTGGACAAATCAATCTTGTTGCTTATTGATTACATCTACTAGAGTCAATGAAGATTCATCCTATATTCCACATGTCTCTTCTTGAACCATACAAGACTGTGAATATACCAAGAAAAAGACAAGTCCCACCTCTTCCTATGAAAGTCAAGAATAATGAAGAGTTTGAAATACAAGAAGTTCTAAACTCAAGGCAATGCTGAAATAAGTTAGAATATCTTATCTATTAGCATGGATATGATATTAGTGAATGCACATGAGAGCCAACAAAAAATCTTACAAATGCAATAAAGATAGTGGAGGCTTTTTATCAATGACATGCATCAAAACCAAGATAAAAGATAACATACCTTTGCTATAAAAAAAATATAATTTAAGAAAGATTACATTCTATCTTTTATTCTTCTTTGTAGTTTTTGAATAATAGTGGCGTTAGGGAGATTAAAAACCAACTGTTGACAAATTCAACTCAAGAGCCATCATTTGCTGACTTATCAGATAAGACATTATAATTATCACAGTCTTCAAGATGACGTAATAGAAATGAAAACCTTCAAGAATGATATTTTCTTCTTTGAATAGATGGCGAGATACAATGCATTTGATATCACGACCTAGAAAAAGATTCTCAATGTTTGGTGATTTCATTGGAAGTAGATACAACTCTTGATGGTATTACAAATATTTTGTTTGAAGGAAGTTACAAAGATTTTAACAATAATCAAATCATAGGTTGATCTTTCTACCTTAGAATAGGACATTATCAATGATTCAAAGGACCTATTAACTACCTTCAAAAAGAATAAAGATCAGAGTACATGGAAAATACAATTTGCCGCATCTTAGACTTCCTCAACATATGATCACTACTCCTTGTTGAACTCGTCCCTAGAAAGGGAGGTAATGTTACGGATATATACCTATTGTAATTGTTACTTAAATAATATGAATAGGTAGAATCAAATAAAAGTAGATTAATTTCATAATACCTTTTAAAGAAGCTTCTTAGAGGCTTTTTAGATGCTATTTTGACTTTACATATGTGTATAGTTGATTGATAGGTTAGAAACTTAGTCAACAAGCTACCCATGTGCCACATATCTTAGTAGCTTGCGAAACAAGCTAACTATGTGGCATCCATATAAAAAACTTACCTTGGAAGTCAAGATACGTGTCATGCAAAGTTAACTTATTTATAGAGGTCCTATAGAATGTCGCCACATAGATCCTAAATAGATAATATATATAGAGGTAAGAATGAAGCCTTCTTCACTCTTATCAACTCTTTTCTTGCTTCTAGTTTAGATTCAAGAATTTCTAATTTCTTTGTCTTTTGGCAATAGTCTTTTCAGTTTTCTTTTAATATATATACTTCTTTATTTTTATTTTGACACTTGAGTTTTTAAGTTTATGCATCTTCTTTCCATTCATGTACTTGATAGAAGGCGTGGTAGTTTAAATATTTGTGGTAGATGTCATATAGAATTTGTATATTTGGGATTCACGTGCAATGATAGACAATCAATTTAGTATTTATATGTGAAATTGTTTTATTTTTCTTAAATTAGAGAATACAGTTGTTTGATAATTGATACAAAGATGCAAAGTTTTGTAAGAAGAAGGTTTGAAGGAAGTGCCAATTTTCAATCAGGTGATAGTTTTTTTATTTTATTTTATTTTGAAATTTGTTTCGTGGGATGGAAAAGTAAAAGATAATTTTTAGTGTAAGAGTTACCAAATCGACTTCGAAGGGTCGAAAGTCCGATCTTGTAGTTGGTAGCCGCACGCTCTACTCATCAAAGGTATTCCTGCAGAATAATTCAATTCTAGCAAGATATTACATGTGTATAGAAGTCGATGAATTTGTCCACGCATTGAAAAGAAAGGCGAGACTCTCGTCCCTCTTCCTGCACCCAGCAGCCCAGCCCAGCCCAGCTAAGTGCAGCCCTAAACCTCCCTCCTGGTCGCAAGATGGGCCTTTGACTGACTGGGACACTCTCGTTGTCCGCCTTTTTGTTTTGTTAATGGTTTGATGAAGAAACAGGACAACACTTCCCTATTGCCGCTGCCACTCTTCTCTACTCCCCCGTCCCTCCCTCCCTCATTCTCTCTCATTCCCTCCTCCTTCTGTCCTAATTTCCACTGGATTTTTTCCTCTGATGGATAGATCTGTTTGTGTCAGGAGTGATGCTAGGGGATGCCAATTATTGAGTTTAGGTCGCTTAGGTTGTCAGGTGTCCCAGTGAGTATTGATGCATGTTTTTTCTAGGAGCTAGTGAGGGTATCATTGATATGGGTCTGGTCGTCTCTTTTGTTGCATCTTGTTTTGCTGTGTCAATGACTGCAATTCAGATTCAATTCAGCGGTGTGGTTCTGTTTTTCATGCATGTGTTCCTAGTTGCATTTATTGAATGTCAGTTTACTTTTCCTGAATCAACTTTATTGTTTCAATGAATACATCTCAATGAGAGATCAATGAATAATTCAAAAGCTTTAAACTTGGTTTGTTTTTTAGGAGCTGTATTGTTACGAATGGCAGTGCTAGGATATGAATGATATTTAACTATGTGTAAATACATACGGGAACTTGTGCATCTGGCAACGCCACAAAAGCGATGGAGAACGCTCGTATTGAAACAGGGGAAATGTTCTCCGTCACCACGGGATCCAGGTTCGGTAGGTCTCCAAGGGGGGTCAACTCCAGAGGCGTTCCGTTAAGCAAAGATGTCTGGCTGTGAGGGTCGCCGTTTGAAGCAGACAAGTGGTATTCATGTCTAAGTGTTACCTTGGACTTGTTGGGGATAAGCCCAGACATCTTATTTTTAGACGATACTGGTTCACCCACGAAAGGCGATTTGATATCAACCACAACGCTCAGCGTTGCATTTGAAAGATTGATCAGGAGAACGGTAAGTCCTCCAGTTTTGCTTCCTGCTTGGCAATGTGTATACGATCTTAATTGTGGATATGCGTCCTTGAGTTTTGTGGCTAAGACGATTCTCCCCATTAATCTCTTCCATAGGATGGCACTGCATTGAATAGTACTTCACATCTTTAGATACACGTTCACATTTTCTGATGCTAAGAATTTCAGAGAAGTCATGTAGTGATGGACAACCTGGGACCTCACCTGTACAAATCTGGATTTGGTCTAAAGGTGGTGGAGTTGAGCAGTCCGTAGTTGCCGCCTATAAGTGTCTGGCGACAGTACGCTTTGGTGTTGAATGTTGCGGCCAATCCTAATTGATCCAAGTACCTACATAGAAAGATCTCGTGTTATTGGCGTGCTTAAATTCTTTTTGGAAGTGTTGTGCGATTGAGTTATAATTCTTTTCATTTGTAAATATCTGATTTGAAAAATGTGGAAGAGGGTTGCTGACCAGAAGCTGTTAACAAAAGCATTGCTGACGAGATTCTTGCCGCTATTGTAAGCTCCACCTGCTTCTCCCACCCAGGCAGTTGCCCACGGTCCATATGTTTGGATTAACCTCTGGACTGCGCGGTAGTTGTCAAGGTCGTTGTCTAAGATAGTATAGTTGAGTATCTTCTCCACTAAATCAAGACTGTTCCCTGCGTTTTGGGGAAATGAAAAAAGAAGGAAAGAGATAACATCAGCACTATGATAGCAATTTGCAAACCAACTCGAATTGAGTGATCACAAGCCAGCATAAATGAGGGTTAGCATGTAAGTGTTCGACCTGGTCCAAGGTTGTATATATGGCGACTGATACCGTCGAGGACACCGGGGCCGGATTCATTGAGAAACGTGATATACCAGTCGTACTCATTGCCTGCAACGTTTCCGGTTGAATCAGGAGCCACTAGCAATGGCTGTTGCGAATGACCTTTGTAGAGGGTGGTTATGATAGAGCGCAGTTGTTTGACGTCCTGTGCGTATTGCTTTGCAGGAATACTTGTCACCACATGATTCATAGTCAGCTCATTACCAAGCTCCCAAGCCTCCACAAAGATGCCGTGGTCCACAGTAAATTTGATGAAATCGTGTGCGTTGGAAGGATCCCAAGGACCCCACACACCGTCCGCTGATCGATTGCGGTTGTAAAGAGCATTCAGTCCAAACGCGGGCAGAGTGCTGCAAAAAAAAACTCCATGGATTTAGTTCTCAATCGCTGGCATTGTTGTCTACAACAGCATCCGATACTCTAGGGTCAGAAAAGATCAAAGTTCTCGTACCCTGTTCTCGCAAACAAGTTGGTGAGCGCAATCCACCGTTCCATGGACAAGCATCCGCCCCGATAATCCGAGATAAACGAGTCGTCTTTCACCAAGGGCAGACATGGTTGCGCTAGACTACCCAACTTTGTGTCGTAGACAATCTGGTCTTGCACTGTTCCTCCAAGCCGAAGTCTCAGAGGAGATAACGCTGCATGATTTCAGATATAATCAGATTTAAAGTTACGGTGTGGTTAGCGAAACTCGTGATTGCGAGGGAAACTCAGAGTTGACAGGTGAGGCAGAGTATCGACGTACCTACGAGAGACTTCTCCAGCAACGAATTGGAGAGATCCTATACACACCCAATGAGAAGCACGTCAGTACTTGACTCCACAACAACCAGACAGCAACGATCCCAGCTCATCTTCACCGCTGTCACAATCTGTCAATCGACAAACATAAATTCTGTACATCTAATGGTCATTGACGTGGACGCCACATGGACCTGTCATTAATAATGCACATGAGCAGGACCACTCCCAATTGAGTGTTGGTCGAACCACTGTGCATTCATCACCGCTCCAAGATCAGTGTCCCTTTTTGCTGTTCTCCACGCCAAACTTGTGGGCAAACCCGATTCACGACAGTTAGAGAACAGTGGCACACACACAATGCGGTTACCTCACTCGAGTTACACACACAGTGTCGATTACCTCACTCGAGTCCATCACCGATAAGAATGTGTGTTGCTATCCTGACCATATCTTCCACTAACAATCAGATTCGTACTCTCCGTGACAATCGAAAGAATCACTGTAATTGACAATGAAAAATGCTGTTGCAGCTGTGTTTCGATTGCAGCAGAAGTGCATAGCTAGAGAGACTCCCTGCAAGTTATTGTCATGTTCAGGAAACCATGTCCGCGTCTGTGGCAGTTCCTGTTGTGGAGCAAAAGTCTCGGAGAATTCCGACGAATTCGATATTGTGCCGACAACTAGGGCAACACAGATGAGAACTCTTCCCCTAGACTGCCAGTCAGTAGGCTACCTGCAGAATCTGAAGCAAAACCAAGACGACTCTACCAAAAACATGGAATGTTAGACGGTCTGTGGACCCGAAGGAAGTTGTAGGCAGACAAGACTGGCTCAGTGTGCTCCGAAAACTCACGATGTAGAGGATGGAGGCATGGTCCCATGAGCAGCTTCCATAGTTGCATCTGTCCTGTGGGTACCAGTCCAGCGTCGCGCACAGATATGTAGTGTCTGTAGTGGCCATGACAGATCTCCCGTCCACTTCAACTTGGAGATGTAAACCATCTTCATGGCTGTCCTGAGTTGCGGTTGAATTCATCACCTCACACAAACATGTTTGTGGCAGCGTAGACAGAGTACTCACAGCAGACAGAGATGTGAGCAAACACAACAGGAAGGCGTGGAGGATCGGATCCATTGCTCCTGGACCCATGGGTGCCCGTACTCGGATACTGCAACTATATGCCAGTGATATATAAAAATAAAAAGGGGAGGGAGGGGTGTCGGGGTGGGATTGGAGGTAGGGGGAAAGGAGATCAATGACCCTTCCTGCACCGCAGAGCGTTGTTGAAAGGCTTCAATTGCAACATGAGAGTGTGTTCGTGGGATCAGCAGTCACCTACCGAGCTGGCTGATACATCCAAATTGCAATTGATGCGAAGTGCTCCAGTGTGATGCTTACACATTATATGTCATGATCTATGATTGAGCTGTACACCACATGCTCCTGGAGTGACGTGAAGGATCACTGGAGTTGTCTGCAGATCCCTGCCAAAGTAAGGAAGCCAAAAAAGAAAGAAAGATAGAAATGCACAAAAAAAACAAAAAATACAAAAATACAAAAATAAAATAAAAAAACAGTACACAATTTCTCCATGTAGGATTCTTCACAGTGTGCTGCACCAGCACGGGTGCATTTCCTACCTCCTCAGCGCTCCAGTTGCAGCAACCCCGAGAGCTCGGCAGCATTCATTCATCAGGATGCAAGAGCTACTGTCAAGTGGGTGCCGATGCTTCAATGTGGCGTTCACTCATTTTGAACATGTGCTAATTTTCGGTGGTCTTCCTCATAAATTTAGCATTTCGCTTCTAGTTAACAGGATACCCATGGAGGACACTAGCAAAGCTTCCGAGCTTGTGTTTTCACCACACCTTGCATATATATCTCCGTGGAATGATGCTCAGTGTGGGTTACCTGCTTTGACTCATTGGGAAGCAAGTCAAAGCAGCATAACCTCGAAGATTGTGCTCTATTTTGGGCGAAAGCTTCACCTGGTTCAACGTTGAAGATATCACGCAGCAAAACCTGGAGAATTGACACGCACAAACTGAGAATTGAGCTATTTGTGCATGATTCTGTGATCAAAGTTTCCCTACTACTTTTGGAAGTTTGAATCCCATGTAATTCTAAGAATTACCCTTTTTTTTTTACCATCTCTTGGTGGAGATTAATTTTGATCCTTGATACTCTTTCAGTTATGATGCCCCAGCGCTGTAATATGTGATTTCCATCAACTGATGCAGAGCTTTAAGAATCGGTGTTTGTGCAATGTGATGTTAGTGCACGTATTTTGTAAACATAATTTCACATGGAAGGGAGTTTTTTCTTGATTCTATTTTTTTTTTTGATGCAACCAGGTGTCTTGCACATAATGAATTTTCACAAAGGAATAGTGGGTATCAAATGTACCTTTTAAAAACACATTGATTTTCATATTACACAATCACATACATCAAAACTATCAATGTACAGGGTAATACTAAGGTTTAGTGCTTGATATGATAAATAATAAATAGAAGCATGATTTTAGATTTGATGTTATGTGTTTGTTTGGTAATTGAAATTGAATTATAAAATGTTCTTGTAAGATTAAGGATCAAAATGTTCAAGTTAAAACTGGTTCAATAAAACTATCATTCATAGTATTAAATTATGTAACATAACAGTTTGTAGTTTATATTAATTTATGAATAAAATCACATTTTCATTCTTTTATATTAACAAGGTGATTATCTTGTAAAACTGCATTTCATTGTATGATAATAATGATTAAATTTTCTGAAAATTTTACTCATAGGAATTTAGATCATACGGTTGGAAGGAAAAATGTATAAATAAGTATGTAGAAAAAAGTTTAAGTTGCAAACAATAATAGAGTTTGTAAAGCAGGTCAACAAAAACATGAGAACCTTCTTTCAAACGATTATTCTAACTTACAAAACAAATAAGCGACAGTGACATTTTTTTTTCTCTTTCCACTAAAGTATCCCTTATTGAAAATTCAAAATTTTTAAAATCGTGAATATATATATATATATATATATATATATATAAAAGTAAAAGTAAACAAATAAACCTTGCATTTGTAAAAGATGGTCATAACCATATCAATAATTTCACGTTGATAACAGATAATCATATGTCCATTCTCAAACCCTATTTTTAATATGGTCACTGAATTATCTGTGTGTATGTGTGTGTCTATATATATATATATATATATAAATATTCATTTATATTTTGGATCTTGCTGGTCTACAATACAAGTTTTGCATTGCTTCCCTTTCACAGCTTTGAGCCAACACATGCACACACACCCTTAAACAAACATTTCTACACTTTTGCTTCAAGCAAAATGCACAAAACCTGCACCTCCAAGTTCCACTCCACAGGGGGGGGGTAAGTAAATTAATAACCACAACAAGAACAAAACAAATCTTGCTCCAAATGGGTGATGTAGAGAACACACAAAACAAAACAAACATTAAAGCTCTGTGAAACCCAAACATTCTTCCTCATTTGCACACACTCATACACACGTGCTCTCCTTCATTCTAAGCCCATTGTGTACCCCAGAATCCATCCCCGCCTACTCTTTCTTACAGCTGACAATCACCCAAGCCTTTTCCTACAAAAATACACACACACACACACACAAATATATATATATATATATATATATATATATCTATACAAGTATATACATACATACATATACATTCACACAGAAATTAATTGAAAAAGAGCTCTGCCAAGTAGTTTGCTATAGATTGTGAGGGGGAGGGAGTGATGGTTTTGGAGCACGGGGGGCAGGGGATAATGTGAGGGAAACAGGGGGTTGTATTCCCTATTCCTGTCAACAAAGGGGAACTGGATATTGTACACATCTGAGAGACATGGTGGTTCAGCCAGAATCATCTGCATCCAACTCACAGACAGCTGAAACAACAACAATGGGAAGCAGACACACAGAAAGCAGAGATACATAAATCATTTCATTCCTTGTTCAATCAATTTCCAGATATAATAGATTTCATATACATTTATACACACACACACACATGTATATATATATATATATATATATATGAATTTTGCTGATGCAGCAGTTTTCTTTTTGTCTTTTGGGGATCATTTGTGTGATGCAGACTCACGCCATTGGCTTACCCATATTTGTTGGTGAGGGTTGCATCTTTCTCGCACTGAGCTTTCTCCACACCATCTTTTAGAGTAATGTCCACATTTGCCTTTTTCATAGGGAGAGTGTATTTTCATTAATTTTATTTTGTTTTTTCAATTTATTTTTGATGGAAAACATGCCCATGATTGTGCTTTTGTTTTGAAGGATTAGAGGGGGTGTTTTAGCACATTCACCCATCATAATACTTGACATTAGAGGTATGATTTGGAGTAGGTTGGTGCTTAGAGAGGGGAGATGTGAAGGTGCTTTTGAATTTGATGTTTGTGTTGTGTAAAGATCTCTTGTGGATTTGCAATGGGTTTGGAAAAGATGGTGAGATGCATGAAGAGGACACACAAGACTAAACCCAGAATTATGATCAAAATATCTAAATTAAGTTTTGTTTAAAAAAAGTGATAGAAAGAGGGGAAAAAGTAAAAATAATAATAATAATAATAATAATCAATAGGACTTTTAGTACAAATAACTTCAAAGTAAATTTGTCAAAAAAGCGGTTTATCTTTGATAAATAAATATCTTGGAGAGGTTTTTAGTTCTAACAAGACAACAATGTTTGCAAATAATTCATAGATTAATAATGATAATGCATATAGAAATGAAACTCAATGAATCATGTGTTGTTTCTATCCTTGTTCATTTAATTCCATGTGGCACAACATTCTAAATTATTTAAAGCATATTATTTTGGTTAGACCTATTTTTAATATATATATTCTAATAATAGATATAATACATGACTTGAGCATATTTTGCTATCTAAAATTTCTTTTAAAATAATAAAGTATCTTATTAGCAATCAAAGTAGTTGATAAATTGTTTTTTGAATTTAAAAAGAAAATGGTAATTTAATTTTAAAAACTAATATAAAATTAAAAAATTAAAAATATTTTATTTTATCATATTAAATCTAAAAATAATATTTTTACAAAAATATGATCATTTGTTTTTAAAAATAAATTAAAAATTTATTAAATTGACCTAGGTGTTTACTAAATCAACCCATCTATTCTAATCTTCATCCAAAAAGTCTCCATTGTTGAATCTGCATTTGTTGAAAACCAATAAAAAAAAAAAAAAAAAAAAAAAAAAACGGTTGCATTTCTAACCAGTGATGATGGGTGGGTTGATTTAGTAAATGCTTGGGCTGATTTTTTTAAAAAATTAAAATTAATATTAAAAAGATCAAACTATAATTTATAAATTATATTTTAATTTTTTATGTATAATTTTGAAAATAATTTTAATTAATTGTAGAATCTCCAAGAATTATAAAGATTTTTGGTGCAACAAATATATGACTTAAGAAAATTAATCTTTAAAAGATTTATTCGTTTAGATTTTTTTATAATTTTTTATTTGTAGTAATGGTTATTTTTAACTAACCAATATAAAGGGCCTTAAATCACCTCCAAATTAGTATTGTTAAGCAGGTTAGACAATACATAATAAATCATAGTATAAACAATGTAATTATGAATCATACAAAATAGTCTATTAATTTAAGAATAAATAAATAAATAATAACTGTAAAAAAAAATCTATGTCTAAAATATGCATATGAATATGTATGTATGCATATATATATATATATATATATGTACATTCTTAAACAAGTCAAACTCTATGTAATTGCCAAAATCTTAATATAACATAAATACTATACACAATTATATAAATTATACATGTGGTACATTTTTGAAATTTTAAAAATATGATACTTAAAGTGTTATTGATTTTGTATGATTTTTAATCAATGAATCAACTTTACAAAAAACAATTATAGAATAGTTATAAATGTTATATTTGTTTTACTATTATAATTATAATATATTATAAAAACAGTAATTTTTTATTACATATAATTAACAAAAAATATTTATCCATTAATACATATACAACTTGAATACATATTCAATATTAATATAAAATAGCTAATAGATATGGATTTCCGAATTATATATATATATATATATATATATATATATATAAAATCAAAAGTTTGATTAAAATCTAAAATGAATATTGTCTGAATTTTATTTGAAAAAACATAATAGGCTTTACATCCATATTTTTTAATGTATTCTTTAAAAACTTATTAACTCTTTGAGACAAATGCATATATATATATATATATATATATATATGTTGAATAGAATAGAACAATTACTATAGCAATAGGCGAAGTTTTATGTGTCAATAAGAACAACAAATTTTATCTTCAATTATCTTCAATTATATTTTTGTATCATTTTATGAGATTTAAAGCTTTCTCTTGTAAGACAAACTTGTATTTTTCCATCATTTTATACATATTATACTTGCTTTGTTTAAAGAATTTCTTGAGCATTTTCTTAAATTCTTTCACTTTCTTTGGCACCCAAAACTTCTGTCATTTTGTCTATTTTTAACTTCTTTACATTTTTTTACATAAAATAGTATAATTCATGTTTTTGGCACTAAATTTGAGGATTTAATATCATATAAAAAATCAATAATTCGAATATTAATCAAGTTTAGGTTCTTAAAGACTTCAACAAAGTCATATAAACAAACATACTTTTTAAAATAACAAGTACCTCCTGTTATTTGGGTTGGATAACTTGGTCAAACTTTTCTGTTTAATTTGAATTATAGCTTACGAAAAAAATAAAATGCAGCTCATAAATAAATATATTAACAACTTGCGGTATCCTCAATCACTTTTGATTTTTTAAAAAACTCTTATTGCAGCTCATAATGATTCTTATCAATATTTAATTTTAATTTAATTTTTTAAAACTTATACATGATTTTTTAATAGGATACTATAGAATTGTTTTTTTTTTTTTGTTTTTTTGTTTTTGTTTTTTTTAACATATTAGAAGAGTTGAATTCTTGAAAGAAGTGTATATGACAAGCTTGACAGAATCTTAGTCATGCAAGAGATAACTAATTCAACTAAGAAATCTAAACAAGTCTTTATATCATGGTACTTGACTTTTTCAAAACGTGTATAAGAGTTTTTTTAATTCCTTTTTATTGTAAAATATAAAATATTATTTTTAAGTTAAAAATATTAATAAAATTTATTATTTACTCGAGATTTTTATTTATTTATTAATGGAGCTCAAACATCTTACTTTCTTATATAAATAGGTTTAAGACAAGGTTATCTTTGATACCATACTTATTATTTAGAGTATTAGAGGTCCTTAATGCTACACTCTAAGGAATGTTGACAAACAAAAGTACTAAAGAAGTAAAAATTGTAGGGATTGATGGACAATAATTAGTAAGTTTATATGTTGATGCTTTTACTTATACTATTCTAAGAAATAGATAATCAATCACCTATAAGTTTAACATCCTTCACAAATTTATTTTGGTTTCAGAACTAGAGATTAATCAGAATAAATCTTTATCCTATTTGCAAAATAAACAATTACACTAAGATATAAGATTTGGATGGAGTTGGAGTAGAGAAAATAAAGTTAATAAATGATTAGATATTCAGTTTAGGATTTCAATTGCAACTAAATATTTTAACCAATTACTCATTAATAATACTAAATAAATAAGTATTAGAATTCCACCAAACTAATCACATAGGATATACTGCAGTTATAAATAATAAACCAACATCTTTTATTTTTTACTTCATTACATTGTTTTAGACTAGATCATCCAAAACTACTAAAAATATTAAATAAATAATTTATGGAATATATAAACTTGATATAATAATTTAATTTTATAAATATTCTATTGTATTATTGAAAAAAATATTTAGAAATTAAATATATATATATATATATATATATATACAGAAAAATAATAAGAATACTACAAAAATTATGTCAAATCTTAATTATGCTAAAAAGCCACAGAATTATTTAACTTATAAAAAAGTTGATATGATTAAATATGACATTAAATTTTTTTTTTGTTTTTTTTATTTCCTTTTATTTGCAAGACTAAAGACTTGTTCTCAATGTTTTAGCAATTTTCATTTTTTTCTTTTTAAAAATACTCAAATATATATTAATAAAAAATTTAAATAACTCTTGAAAATAGTCTATGTCAAAAAATTATTAAATTTTTTTATTGATGCATTTATACATAGTACTTGTGACCAAGTGTTGAGAAATATGTAGCAAGACTTTTCATAAGAAGTTAAAGAATTTTTTAATAAATATACTCTATCATTTCAACTTAATTTCTGATTTATTAACATGTTTACATCAAAATTAATGCTTAAATTTAATTTATCACAATTTCATCCTGCAATGCTTCTTTATTTTTAACAAATCTATTTTACACATAACAAGAATTATATGTGTAAGTCTTTAAAATTCAAATGAATTCCAAATTGTATTCACTTGAAAGCAACAGTTTGTTTTCATAGTAAATTTGTTGTCATTGGTCGCTTATGTCTTATACTGTGATTGAAATTTACAATCAACAACACCTAGTTTACAGAACATATAAACAGTCATTTGCATTACACATTTCCATGTTTACTCCTCATACATTTGGTTTAATTTTGAAATATATATCTATATATATATATATATATATATACACACACATATTCATTTTTCTTTGGAATTGGACCGCGTTCAGAAAAATATTTTGACAAAATTCATAAACCATCCTGGGAACGTCCCTCTTGCCTAGTGACGACTCTTGTGCTTTTCATAGAGTTCATCTTGTGCCTTGAGACCAACCTGACCCATGCTACCAGTGATGCCACGCTATGAACTAGAAGTCGAAACTATTTTTATTTTTTATTTTTCATTTTTTGTTAAAGAGATTAAAATTAAAATAGAGACCACAAAACCCAATCCTGCCACAACAAAGAATTCAGCTCTAATGATAGTGCAAGGTTGAAACTGAATAGTGTCGAAAGGCCTATGGCATACAACACATCAGGATCCCTGGAATCTTCCTCTGAATCTGAGCGCTGATGGTTGTTGCACACATGGAGTGGACGACTGAACTGCTTATTCCTGCTATGCTTATGACAGTAGCAACACAGCCTCTCAGTAGCTCACTTGTGCTTTAAATGATGTGCTTACAACAACAGAACAGAACTATGACGCTTACAAGACACAAGGACGATCCTCTCTATCCCTTCCTGTCGGTTACTGCTCCCTTGAGCCGGCCGACTAGCGCTGTGAATCGTACCCTTCCCCCTCAAGAATGCTGGGTCAAAGCTGGGGTGACGCACCAACTTGTCAACTTGCATTATAGTTGTTGCACACAAGCATTGTGAACTCGCTGTTTGCTCTGCCACAACTTCCATATTTTGTGACTTCTCAATTAGTACCCCAACCTTTAGGTCCACGACAACCATCACTGCGTTGTAGCAAATGGAGCGGTGCACAGTTTGATTTTCTTGTGCTACTTGATGATGTGAGCGTTTTGTTTTTGCAGCACCAGCACTAGCTCACTGTTGTTGCTCTGGACAGACCAAGAGCATGGCACTCAAGCTCCATCCATGCGCTTGGTCCAGTCAATCTGGTCTAGGTTGAGACAAAAATTTCTTTAAGACCTTCTAAGTCAAGTGTACCATGAGTCCGGACTACTCCATCTGCTTGTGCTAAGGTTCCTTGATACGTACTAAAGGTCAATTAAAGCTCGGTGCCACAAGTCATCAAAGTTTCTGGTAAACTCCTTGTCTTGGTCTGTCAATGTTCTAGAGCGATGACCAAACCTGCTGAATTTGCTCGATCCACGAATGCCATGGGAATGAAGATGCTGTTCTTCCAGGTAAGAGCCACAACCTCCACACACATGAAGGAGGGCAAAGTAACTACTATAAAGTTGTGATGGACCCTCTTGGTCAGTGCCAAATCTGATGCCAAGTCTAAACCCCACTTGTAGAACAAGCCAGGAGGTTGCTCACACCCTATCGCAATCCAAGCATATTTCCATCATATCCGCCATCTATGATTTCTAGTACCGATCACTAGAATGATGTTTAAACCAAACTGAGAATCCTCTTTACACTACAGTGGCTCAACTTCTCATGTACCAGCGCCACAGATTGTTGGCGCTCCGCTGGCATTTGCACCATGATCTTGTTATCCTCTGTGAACAGCCCTGACACATGGATATCGAACACTTGTACAGAATTTCATTTTTTTCTATTTGTTTATTTTTTAAAATTACTCTTTTAACATTGATACATACTCAAGTAATTATCCAACATAAAAAGAGAATTACAGTCAAGTAAATTCAGCATGTACCGTCCAAAATCGACTCTTCTTCCAAAAAATGAACCTCATTTTTTCACTTGCTATCCAGTGCTCCCCTTCGGAGCCTTCAACAAATGTACAAACAACACACATTCTAACTAGCTCCCTCCCAAATACCCATATAAAGAGGGCCTTATTATTTTTAACAGATGGATAAGGCAGTCTAGGTGAGCTTAAGAATCTCTATCCAGCGCCTTCATCGCACCGTTCTCCTTCTCAAAGGCAGTCACGCATGTTTTCATTGCCTGATTTGGTTCTGGAGGAAGTTGGATTTGGGCCTCCTGATTGTCGTAAGTGAGTTTTAAATCGCACGTTCGTTCTGTAAAGGTTTAATGTGAAATTCCAGCTCAATTTACCGTTTCGGTAACCGTTGATGGATGATAGCCTGACTAGGGTGTCTGCAGAGGAAGTGTGATGGGAGAATTTGGATGTAAGGAGCTCATGATCGAGGAAGTCCGCGTCGCTCGGTGGCATTCGGACTAGCCGTTGCAGTTCACGGTATAGAAATGACTGCCAGAAGGTGAGGATAGACTGATCGCATCTCGCATGACCCTTAAACGGCATAAATCTCGTGCAATCTAGCTTATTCTTAGAATAATGGGCCAGATCCGGCGCAGATCCGGCCTCAGCAGGCTCAGAAACATTTCCCAACGTCATCCGAGATCCCACAGAAATTGCAGTCATCCCAAGCGCACCGCCACTGGGTTGGTTCGTAGATGTGATGAGGTAGGTTGCATTTTCACCCTTTGTCTTATCTTAGAATCTTCTCTATTATTCATTCCCAACATATTCTTACTTGACAGGTTGAGTGCAACCGTCGAGGTTTGCATTTCAGGGGATTGAGATTCTGATTCAATTGGGAGAGGTGTTCCACTGCAAATCCGAAATGATCCTATTCTTTTGTGAGCAAAGATATCGTTGCGTATTTGTTGCGACCATGAATCGACAGCGCTGTGTGGAACCGAATGCATCGTACCGTTTGGCAACGCTGAGAAGGACGATATTCTCTTCTCAGCAACTTGGGTACTGAATGGGAGAAGGTACACCGATTCTAGAAAGATGACACTGAATTCGTTGCCCGTGCAGTTCGCAGTCGTAGCTGTTGGCTCTTTGAGGTCCAGGACATACTTGAGCTGCAGAATCTCGACCTATACACCTTTTCCCTTCATGAAATCGTAGGATTGCTACGTACACTGCGCAGGTGATTCACACTGGAAATGTAGATAATTTCCCCAAGTCGTGAATCTCGTGCTCTACGAGTCCCCCGCATAAATCTGCATCAGGTCAGGCAAAGATTGCACAGCCCTGATAGTTTGATGGCATTGCTAACCAAGTCTCTATTTTAGCATTTGGCCACCAAAACCCGCTCTTGAAAGTCATAACAGTGCGACAAGTAGACCAGTTCCGCAATTAGAACAACAAATCCCAGCTTAAGTTGAAGTAGTGAGCAAGCAAAGAAGCCTTGCAAGCATTTCGTGACAAGATAGAAACTTATTATAAACTTTTACATGGAGATTCTGGATACTGAAATTCTTGACTGGTGCTCGACCATGATATCTTCACTTTTTCTGACTCTTGCAATCAACAGTTCCTTGGAGAAAGTGAACGTGTTAGAGGTCCCGTATGAAGACACGACCTTAGCTGAAGACAAGCAGCCTAAACGTATCCCTGGTCCACAACCATATGCATCTTGACAGAAGCGTCTCTGCAGCACATAAGCTCTAGCGGAGTAACATTCTCCGATGAGTCTCATGTTTTGAACTAGGTTGGTGGACATGGTGCTGCTTCACATGGGCATTATTGGGTGGAAAGTGTACGCATGGTAACAAATCCGAATCAACAACCCTTTCATCTTTGAGTTTGCTCTGGGTACAAAGCTCCAGTGTGGGGAGGCTTTTCTCGACTACGATGTGTAACTGGCTTGTTGCTGGGCACCAGGCAAGCTACCTCGGGAGACCATACCTCCCATCACCCTCCTGATTGCTCTCCTCTTCTGCCGTCACCTCAATTGGAGTTCATGCTGAACCTTGGAATAGTGATTACTTAATATAATCAATGTCCATTACAGCTCTTACTCAGCATCAAAAAGGTTCATCACTGCTTGCCTCGTGAGGTTCTCCTCTGAACTCTTCATCCTGTTGTCTGCAAGTGGATTAATCGAGAATGTGCAAATCATTCATGCGATTCCGCTTCATAATCGATGATTACTGAAATTTGTAAAGTTTGAGGACATTGCGAGATACTTTAGCTCTATGACGCTGTGAGGTATGCGTCTGCAATGTCAATTGGGGTAATTGAACTCACTTACTCCTTGAAGAAAGTCTCACCTGGATCATTTTCTTCATGTTCTAAATTTTTTTGCAGCTCTTCATCAACGTAATTGGAAACTTCTCGTTGACTGCGGGTTGCCTCTGAAAAGGTGCAACAAGTGGCTACGAGACAATCCCATTTTAAGGGAGTAATTACACTTAATTTTTTTATGTCATGAATCGGATCACCAATCCACTAACTCAGCTGTATCATTAACGACATTTGTTTAGAAGCAGAGCCAGTGTGATGCAACTATCCAGGGTTTCTTAATGTTCTGTCCCTGTAGGTGCACTCAAAAGCATTACAGAATGTCTTCTGTGCAGCCATTTTAGGGTAGCTATTTGTTTATACAATGTTTCTAAAAAAATGAGCTGCAACTATCCATTCTCACATGCTGGGTAAACATGTGACAACTTTTTCTTGAGTTAGGGGCTTAACAATGAAGAAGGGCTTATGATACAAATGACTGTTGAAATCCCTTAGGCTTCAGGTTTGATAACTTGTCCATTGACAGCTTGTGCAGTCTACCTCTTTCCATATCCGGTTTTCAACTTTCCTGTTCAAATCCAAGAGCATTGCTTCACACTTAGTCTGAAGCAACAAATGCATGGTACTGCTGAAGAGCTTCCTCACCTGATCTTGAGCTTAAGCTCACAATATCTTAACCTTGGGCATTTTACACAAGCTGACTCAAGAAGCTTGAACGTGATGAAATTGAACGAACGCACCTCATACTTTCTCACGTTATCTCGCACCCATTTGATTTCTTTCCACATCTGACGTTGCATTTTGCAGAGACAAACACATTTTTCTATCCTCAGCACTGCGAAGAGTTTTCACACTCAACGTCTCACTCTTCGCAGTTCTTCCGGATTGCAGAATAGTTCTGAGAACAAACCTACTCTCAGTCGCTTCAGTTAGCAATAATCCACACCAATGCCTTTTACTTCTTCGTCTCACCATCTGCGCCATTCTGTTTGATTATGAAGGTGTTGCTCTTCGAAGATCTAGGCGGTTGGGAGTAATCCCAGTGACGTAGGGATGAATTTTACAGGAAGATTCCCAAATACTTCACGTCATAGGACACTGGCATGGTGGCTGTTACTGCTGGCTGCTAAGAGTGTTGACATTGTAAGAGGCTCTTTGTACAGCTTCGAAGTTACGCACAGATACTCCGAGAAGGCGAGGAAAGAGCTCCAGGAGCGCCATGGACAAGCATTTCAAGATTGGCCACAGCAAGGTTCACCAGAGTTTCATGACATGCTCTTCTTCTTCGACCTTCGTCGCCACTTAGGGCGCATTGCTGCATCCAAGACGCCACCGCTCATGGCAAGCTCCACAGGAAACACCACCTACTACAACCAATATGACGGGTGAGAAACCATGTACTCAAGCCCTTGCCTCTTCTCGCTATGAAATGATGCGCAACGCTTAATATGCGTTGGTTTGAAGCTGCTCACGCATGAGCGAAGCTTCTAATCAGGTTGCAATACACATACATTGAAATTGGAACCCCTAGCCAGGCGTACTTCGTAGCATTGGACACCGGGAGTGACTTGTTGTGGCTGCCCTGCGCGCATTGTGTCTCGTGTGTCGCTTCAGTCTCTACTGAATTTGTAAGTACATTCTGACGAGCTCTTACCTTTTACAAGAGGAATACTCTGTGACCGCAGACTTCGAGATTTCTTGCTTCAGCTGATTGATTTAAACTTGATTATCGGATTGCACACAGAGCTCCACATATAACGTGTATGATCCGGCAGTTTCGACAACGTATAAGGGAGTAGGGTGTGGCAGTCCATATTGTGATATGGCTAGACAATGTGCTTTGGGCTCAACGCAATGCCCTTACCATTTGCAGTACCTTTCACCAGCTTCCTCTGAGGGCTACCTTGTGGACGATGTTATCTATCTCACCCCACAGAATGGTGGAGACAAGATTGCCATAGCCATTGTTTTTGGGTATGCAACCTCCTTGAACCCTAATATTTTTTTAAATTTTTTTGTCGACAGTCAGCTCTTGTGAATTGATTGACGTTGTAGGTAAGTGGTTGATTCAGGTGTGGAACAAATCAGACTGGGGCGTTCCTTAATGGTTCTACGGTGCCAAATGGTCTTCTTGGACTTGGCATGCGAGGTATATCTACTCCGAGCATTCTGGCTCGAGCGCAGGTGGTAGCGAATTCCTTCTCGATGTGCTTCGATTATGATGTGGGCACCGGAAGGCTTGTCTTTGGAGATCGAGGCTCCCCACATGCGGAGAGTACTCCCATCCTCACCAGATTATCGCCGTGAGATGATTTCCATCCTCTTCTGTACTTAGCGTTTACAATCCTTGATTGAATCGAGTGTTTTCACTGCAGCTGGTGGGAAGGTAGGAGAATTTTCTATACCTCATTTGAATGATGAATTCTTCTTTAAACCCCTTGATGAGCAGCCCATATTACTGGGTGAGCTTGACCTACGTGGTTGTGGGCGGAAAACATGTGCTGACGCCGGCAGTGGCTATATTCGACACAGGAACCACATACACTTACCTGACCACCACCTATTACAACAAGGTCGCAGCCGCTGTAAGGACTGATCTTAATTATCTTTTTCCTTACTTTGAAATGCTTGTGACAATAACTTCGCTTATTCTATTGGAATCTAAAAACAATTGGTTCTTCAAGCAGCAAGTACTGTTGAGTACCTTGGAGCTGAGTTGCACATAGTGGACTTGGAAGAATTGTTTCATAATTGATGGTAGAACGAAACCAAATGCGTTGTGGTGAAGATCTCTACCTAATTTCTGGAGTTCGAAGTTTTCACCCATGCCTGTGCAGGTTGACCGAGCAGTGCCTTATCAAAGAATGGTCAGCCCTGTGGACGCTTTCGATCTTTGCTATGCGCTAGACATGTAAGTTTTTAGTCTAGACCGAAGCCAGGTCTAAGTTCTTGCGGACGACTTTTCATACAATTGGATGCTACAGATTTTGAAGTCATGACGAGTGTAGTTGGTTTATGGCTTGCTCAACTGCAGAGACAAAACTAGTGTGGAATTACCTGCTATCGCTCTTCACTTTTCTGGTGGGGCGAAGCTCGAAGTTATTCGACCATATGTTCTCATCGGCGACTCTCAGGTGGATTACTGTATCTCATCATCTTTGTCTCTCTAGTATCTAAAAAGTGTTTATTCGAATTGAGGTTGACCTCTTTTAGTTGTTTTGGCCTTGTGAAAGCGTCCGCTTGATGAAGCGTAATAAGTTATGGAGTGACACCTGATCACAACCTGAGTCCCCCAATTTCCAAACTTTTATTTTAGTATTGATGCTGTTCGTAATTATGTACAGGATAGAATACTTGGATTCTGCTTGGCGCTGATGGATAGCCAGAGTGATTATAGCATTATAGGGCGTATGTTCTGATTCACTTTTAAAACCTCCCGGTTCTATTAACTTATTTTCTGTATACCTGAAAAACACCGCTAAGAGCTAGCACGCACATGCTATCTTATAAACATTGTTACCAATATCAAAACAACGGTGGGCTTGTTGAATTCGCAGACAATTTCATGGTCAATCACAGCATCACTTTTGATCGTGTAAAGAATAAGATCACTTGGATTCAAGTTCCTTGTAAGCCCTCCATAGCCCGCAGCTCGTTTCAAAAGGCTCTTTCGAACTCACATGGTAAACCAGTTTTATGCTCCCAAGCTAAATTTGAAGTCTCTCTGTGGCAAAGTTTATGCACAGAAATTAAATTCTCGCTAAATCACTATGCCAATAGCATCATCTTCCAGGTTTTCCAGCAGAGATTTCATTTGAATAATCGATTAATCTATTACTTACTAAAAGTAGCATGTAGCATGTTACAAGTATCGAACAAGTGCTGGATTGAAGCGTCGGGTTCTGGCTGATTGGTTAAGCATTGCTTCAGCCATTCTCTCTTTCTGTTGTACGGCCTTGAGAACCAACTAGGGATGCGAAGTGCCACAAACCGCTGGTTTGACTCGAATAGTGCTCACCAGAAATTTTAAAGGTATATCCAGAAGTCCAAGACAGATCGTGACACTTAAATATTTGTTGCAGTTTTATACAACAAAGAAGTTCAGTTACTTAAGCACTTTACTTACTTTTTCCCCAGAATCAGTGCTTCTACTACACTATACCTTCTTTGTTTTGGCTTTTTCCTAGAATTCATATTCTTCAAGAATGACTGATTTGCGATGATAGTAGATATAGCAGTTTCTACAGCCATTTCAGGAGTCTTGTGTATACTTAGTCGTAACTCAGTTCATCTCGAAGTTTCTGAAGGTAGATTTGAACTATCACTTCGTTTCAACATTTACCGCTACTTTGGTGTGAGCATTTGGCATATTTTCTTAAACAAGTTTCGATAACTGTGAAGTGGATGTTTGACTATCTCATAATATCTCATGGTTTCCACTTGCTAGTGAGTGCCCCCAATGTTCTGATAGGCTTTCATGTACACAGGCTCCGCAAGTCAACATATGAGAAAAGGCGATTCTTGTGGGAGACAAACGCTTTTGGTGTTCCCATTTCAATACGAAATGAAGATTAGGGAAGGGACAGGGTTTACAGCTTCTATCCTTGTTGATAAGTCTATCAGTAAACGTAGTTCTTTCCCTCACTGATGGACGATCCTTTCGAGTAACACCTCAAACTAGAAAGTCTGATCCCATCCGAAATTCTGTCCACCCATAGGATTCAACCTTTTTCAGGTGTTAATGCAGTCATTACCACTTAGCTCATGAGAGCAAACTGAAGGAGGAGATGAGATGATAACCCCAGTTTAGGACACGCTTCGTGGAGGACCAAGCAGTCAAATTTGATTGCAAGTCTTCTGTGCTACGATGAAGACATGCAACGTCTAGAAACAACGTCTAGACATGCAACTGTAGATGACGATAAGAATTACTTGCGACAGGAGAGGAAAGTAAGTGAAGATTGCTGATCTTCGTCTCATCCGATTTCACCAGCAACCTTTGATATAGAGGCTTGAATTTCAGTTTTGAATTGGATCTTGACAGATATTAAATAACACGAACAAGATAGAAAGTCGTCTAAAATCATCAAGACCTGTGTTTTTATGACGTGCTACAAAAAATTGTCATAGCTTCCCATAGAATTCATTAGTGATGAAGCAGTAATGTTAAGAGCACTGAGTTGTAGTGTCTTTTACAACTTCTTCTAATCTATTATTTTTTAGAAAATATTGCAAATAAATACGAAAGGAAAACAGCAGTAGTATTAAAAATTATTTTTGTATTTCAAATTTTGTTTAGAATTTCTGCATGATGTCTTTATTAAGAGTGTGAGTGTTGAGAACCTGACATTAAAAAATTTATCATGCAAGTAGAAATATAAATAGAAGCAAGACTGAAATCATCTTCAATTTTTCCAATAAAATTATAATGAAAATTAAGAATTTCAGGCACAATTTTTATCAATGTATTTCCAAGAAAGCCACTAACTCAATTTGCAAGCAAAAAATCAATCATGTGCACATAGAGATTATATATTTTTTATGAATCTCTCTGTAATCTCCATATGAACTAACACAGTACTTAAATTCCCTATAATTAGCAATGATTTTTTTTAAAATGTTAAAATATTCATTGGATTGGCATGTATTGCAAGTGCAATACCAAATTAAGTATAAATATACCAACATAATAACACATACTTATATATATATATATATATATATATTTGTGTGTGTGTGTGTGTACCTTAAACTATTGAGAATTGTTTAGTAACTCCCAGGCTGCAGTTTCTCATTCAAAACCACCAGTGCCGACAGAGAGATGGGCAGAGTTGGCCAAACCATGGGTTTTGATGCCTACCGACAGCTGCCTCAGAAGTCGCGGAGGCAGCAGCAGCAGTGGGGAGTGGAGATCCCATTTGTCATGGCTCCTCGAAGATAGTGTCCTTTCAAACCCAGCTGCATCCCTC